>NC_073727.1:7500-342916 GCF_023634155.1 Falco peregrinus
TACCTGCTTTCTGGGCTGAGATGGGGAACGGCTGAATTTTGGAGTCGGCCGGTGACTAAATATTCCAAACACACCCCTTGCACAACTCCACCGGGGAAGGTGCCAGACAAGAGTTCTTTTGGTAGTTTTTACATTGCTCCGGTAGGCAGCTGAAAGGCACCACAAAAGTTGTTCTTCCTGCTTTCTGGGCTGAGATGGGGAACCGCTGAATGTTGGACTCGCCTGGTGACAAATTTTCCAAAAACACCCCATGCACAACTCCACCGGGGAAGGTGCCAGAAAGGAGTTCTGTTGATAGTTTTTACATTGCTCCGGTAGGCAGCTGAAAGGCACCACAAAAGTTGTTCTACCTGCTTTCTGTGCTAGAGATGGGGAACCGCTGAATATTGGACTCGGCTGGTGACAAAATGTTCCAAACACACCCCAAGCACAACTCCATCGGGAAAGGTGCCAGAAACGAGTTCTCCTGGTAGTTTTGACATTGCTCCGATACGCAGCTGAAAGGCACCACAAAAGTTGTTCTATCTGCATTCTGGGCTGAGATGGGGAACCGCTGAATTTTGGACTCGGCTGGTGACAAAATGTTCCAAACACACCCCATGCACAACTCCACCGGGGAAGGTGCCAGACAGGAGTTCTCGTGGTAGATTTTACATTGCTTTGGTAGGCAGCTGAAAGGCACCACAAAAGTTGTTCTTCCTGCTTTCTGGGCTGAGATGGGGAACTGCTGAATTTTGGACTCGGCCGGTGACTAAATATTCCAAACACACCCCATGCACAACTCCACCGGGGAAGGTGCCAGAAAAGAGTTCTGTTGGTAGTTTTTACATTGCTTTGGTAGGCAGCTGAGAGGCACCACAAAAGTTGTTCTACCTGCTTTCTGGGCTGAGATGGGGAACTACTGAATTTTGGACTCGGCCGGTGACAAAATATTCCAAACACACCCCATGCACAACTCCACCGGGGAAGGTGCCAGAAAGGAGTTCTGTTGATAATTTTTACACTACCTTGGTAGGCACCTGAAAGACACCGCAAAAGTTGTTCTACCTGCTTCCTGGGCTGAGATGGGGAACAGCTGAATTTTGGAGTCGGCCGATGACAAAATGTTCCAAACACACCCCATGCACAACTCCACTAGGGAAAGTGCCAGAAAGGAGTTCTGGTGATAGTTTTTACACTAACCTGGTAGGCACCTGAAAGACAGCACAAAACTTGTTCTACCTGCTTTCTGGGCTGAGATGGGGAACGGCTGAATTTTGGAGTCGGCCGGTGACAAAATGTTCCAAACACACCCCATGCACAACTCCACCGGGGAAGGTGCCAGAAAAGAGTTCTGTTGGTAGTTTTTACATTGCTTTGGTAGGCAGCTGAGAGGCACCACAAAAGTTGTTCTACCTGCTTTCTGGGCTGAGATGGGGAACGGCTGAATTTTGGACTCGGCCGGTGACAAAATGTTCCAAACACACCCCATGCACAACTCCAACGGGGAAGGTGCCAGAAAGGAGTTCCGTTGATAATTTTTACACTACCTTGGTAGGCACCTGAAAGAAATCGCAAAAGTTGTTCTACCTGCTTTCTGGGCTGAGATGGGGAACGGCTGAATTTTGGACTCGGCCGGTGACAATATGTTCCAAACACACCCCATGCACAACTCCACCGGGGAAAGTGCCAGAAAGGAGTTCTGTTGGTAGTTTTTACAGTACCTTGGTAGGCACATGAAAGACCCCACAAATGTTGTTCTACCTGCTTTCTGGGCTGAGATGGGGAACGGCTGAATTTTGGAGTCGGCCGGTGACTAAATATTCCAAACACACCCCTTGCACAACTCCACCGGGGAAGGTGCCAGACAAGAGTTCTTTTGGTAGTTTTTACATTGCTCCGGTAGGCAGCTGAAAGGCACCACAAAAGTTGTTCTTCCTGCTTTCTGGGCTGAGATGGGGAACCGCTGAATGTTGGACTCGCCTGGTGACAAATTTTCCAAAAACACCCCATGCACAACTCCACCGGGGAAGGTGCCAGAAAGGAGTTCTGTTGATAGTTTTTACATTGCTCCGGTAGGCAGCTGAAAGGCACCACAAATGTTGTTCTACCTGCTTTCTGTGCTAGAGATGGGGAACCGCTGAATATTGGACTCGGCTGGTGACAAAATATTCCAAACACACCCCAAGCACAACTCCATCGGGAAAGGTGCCAGAAACGAGTTCTCCTGGTAGTTTTGACATTGCTCCGATACGCAGCTGAAAGGCACCACAAAAGTTGTTCTATCTGCATTCTGGGCTGAGATGGGGAACCGCTGAATTTTGGACTCGGCTGGTGACAAAATGTTCCAAACACACCCCATGCACAACTCCACCGGGGACGGTGCCAGACAGGAGTTCTCGTGGTAGATTTTACATTGCTTTGGTAGGCAGCTGAAAGGCACCACAAAAGTTGTTCTTCCTGCTTTCTGGGCTGAGATGGGGAACTGCTGAATTTTGGACTCGGCCGGTGACTAAATATTCCAAACACACCCCATGCACAACTCCACCGGGGAAGGTGCCAGAAAAGAGTTCTGTTGGTAGTTTTTACATTGCTTTGGTAGGCAGCTGAGAGGCACCACAAAAGTTGTTCTACCTGCTTTCTGGGCTGAGATGGGGAACTACTGAATTTTGGACTCGGCCGGTGACAAAATATTCCAAACACACCCCATGCACAACTCCACCGGGGAAGGTGCCAGAAAGGAGTTCTGTTGATAATTTTTACACTACCTTGGTAGGCACCTGAAAGACACCGCAAAAGTTGTTCTACCTGCTTCCTGGGCTGAGATGGGGAACAGCTGAATTTTGGAGTCGGCCGGTGACAAAATGTTCCAAACACACCCCATGCACAACTCCACTAGGGAAAGTGCCAGAAAGGAGTTCTGGTGATAGTTTTTACACTAACCTGGTAGGCACCTGAAAGACAGCACAAAACTTGTTCTACCTGCTTTCTGGGCTGAGATGGGGAACGGCTGAATTTTGGAGTCGGCCGGTGACAAAATGTTCCAAACACACCCCATGCACAACTCCACCGGGGAAGGTGCCAGAAAGGAGTTCTGTTGATAATTTTTACACTACCTTGGTAGGCACCTGAAAGACACCGCAAAAGTTGTTCTACCTGCTTCCTGGGCTGAGATGGGGAACAGCTGAATTTTGGAGTCGGCCGGTGACAAAATGTTCCAAACACACCCCATGCACAACTCCACTAGGGAAAGTGCCAGAAAGGAGTTCTGGTGATAGTTTTTACACTAACCTGGTAGGCACCTGAAAGACAGCACAAAACTTGTTCTACCTGCTTTCTGGGCTGAGATGGGGAACGGCTGAATTTTGGAGTCGGCCGGTGACAAAATGTTCCAAACACACCCCATGCACAACTCCACCGGGGAAGGTGCCAGAAAAGAGTTCTGTTGGTAGTTTTTACATTGCTTTGGTAGGCAGCTGAGAGGCACCACAAAAGTTGTTCTACCTGCTTTCTGGGCTGAGATGGGGAACGGCTGAATTTTGGACTCGGCCGGTGACAAAATGTTCCAAACACACCCCATGCACAACTCCAACGGGGAAGGTGCCAGAAAGGAGTTCCGTTGATAATTTTTACACTACCTTGGTAGGCACCTGAAAGAAATCGCAAAAGTTGTTCTACCTGCTTTCTGGGCTGAGATGGGGAACGGCTGAATTTTGGACTCGGCCGGTGACAATATGTTCCAAACACACCCCATGCACAACTCCACCGGGGAAAGTGCCAGAAAGGAGTTCTGTTGGTAGTTTTTACAGTACCTTGGTAGGCACATGAAAGACCCCACAAATGTTGTTCTACCTGCTTTCTGGGCTGAGATGGGGAACGGCTGAATTTTGGAGTCGGCCGGTGACTAAATATTCCAAACACACCCCTTGCACAACTCCACCGGGGAAGGTGCCAGACAAGAGTTCTTTTGGTAGTTTTTACATTGCTCCGGTAGGCAGCTGAAAGGCACCACAAAAGTTGTTCTTCCTGCTTTCTGGGCTGAGATGGGGAACCGCTGAATGTTGGACTCGCCTGGTGACAAATTTTCCAAAAACACCCCATGCACAACTCCACCGGGGAAGGTGCCAGAAAGGAGTTCTGTTGATAGTTTTTACATTGCTCCGGTAGGCAGCTGAAAGGCACCACAAATGTTGTTCTACCTGCTTTCTGTGCTAGAGATGGGGAACCGCTGAATATTGGACTCGGCTGGTGACAAAATATTCCAAACACACCCCAAGCACAACTCCATCGGGAAAGGTGCCAGAAACGAGTTCTCATGGTAGTTTTGACATTGCTCCGATACGCAGCTGAAAGGCACCACAAAAGTTGTTCTATCTGCATTCTGGGCTGAGATGGGGAACCGCTGAATTTTGGACTCGGCTGGTGACAAAATGTTCCAAACACACCCCATGCACAACTCCACCGGGGACGGTGCCAGACAGGAGTTCTCGTGGTAGATTTTACATTGCTTTGGTAGGCAGCTGAAAGGCACCACAAAAGTTGTTCTTCCTGCTTTCTGGGCTGAGATGGGGAACTGCTGAATTTTGGACTCGGCCGGTGACTAAATATTCCAAACACACCCCATGCACAACTCCACCGGGGAAGGTGCCAGAAAAGAGTTCTGTTGGTAGTTTTTACATTGCTTTGGTAGGCAGCTGAGAGGCACCACAAAAGTTGTTCTACCTGCTTTCTGGGCTGAGATGGGGAACTACTGAATTTTGGACTCGGCCGGTGACAAAATATTCCAAACACACCCCATGCACAACTCCACCGGGGAAGGTGCCAGAAAGGAGTTCTGTTGATAATTTTTACACTACCTTGGTAGGCACCTGAAAGACACCGCAAAAGTTGTTCTACCTGCTTCCTGGGCTGAGATGGGGAACAGCTGAATTTTGGAGTCGGCCGGTGACAAAATGTTCCAAACACACCCCATGCACAACTCCACTAGGGAAAGTGCCAGAAAGGAGTTCTGGTGATAGTTTTTACACTAACCTGGTAGGCACCTGAAAGACAGCACAAAACTTGTTCTACCTGCTTTCTGGGCTGAGATGGGGAACGGCTGAATTTTGGAGTCGGCCGGTGACAAAATGTTCCAAACACACCCCATGCACAACTCCACCGGGGAAGGTGCCAGAAAAGAGTTCTGTTGGTAGTTTTTACATTGCTTTGGTAGGCAGCTGAGAGGCACCACAAAAGTTGTTCTACCTGCTTTCTGGGCTGAGATGGGGAACGGCTGAATTTTGGACTCGGCCGGTGACAAAATGTTCCAAACACACCCCATGCACAACTCCACCGGGGAAGGTGCCAGAAAGGAGTTCCGTTGATAATTTTTACACTACCTTGGTAGGCACCTGAAAGAAATGGCAAAAGTTGTTCTACCTGCTTTCTGGGCTGAGATGGGGAACGGCTGAATTTTGGACTCGGCCGGTGACAATATGTTCCAAACACACCCCATGCACAACTCCACCGGGGAAGGTGCCAGACAAGAGTTCTGTTGGTAGTTTTTACAGTACCTTGGTAGGCACATGAAAGACCCCACAAATGTTGTTCTACCTGCTTTCTGGGCTGAGATGGGGAACGGCTGAATTTTGGAGTCGGCCGGTGACTAAATATTCCAAACACACCCCATGCACAACTCCACCGGGGAAGGTGCCAGACAAGAGTTCTTTTGGTAGTTTTTACATTGCTCCGGTAGGCAGCTGAAAGGCACCACAAAAGTTGTTCTTCCTGCTTTCTGGGCTGAGATGGGGAACCGCTGAATTTTGGACTCGCCTGGTGACAAATTTTCCAAAAACACCCCATGCACAACTCCACCGGGGAAGGTGCCAGAAAGGAGTTCTGTTGATAGTTTTTACATTGCTCCGGTAGGCAGCTGAAAGGCACCACAAATGTTGTTCTACCTGCTTTCTGTGCTAGAGATGGGGAACCGCTGAATATTGGACTCGGCTGGTGACAAAATGTTCCAAACACACCCCAAGCACAACTCCATCGGGAAAGGTGCCAGAAACGAGTTCTCCTGGTAGTTTTGACATTGCTCCGATACGCAGCTGAAAGGCACCACAAAAGTTGTTCTATCTGCATTCTGGGCTGAGATGGGGAACCGCTGAATTTTGGACTCGGCTGGTGACAAAATGTTCCAAACACACCCCATGCACAACTCCACCGGGGAAGGTGCCAGACAGGAGTTCTCGTGGTAGATTTTACATTGCTTTGGTAGGCAGCTGAAAGGCACCACAAAAGTTGTTCTTCCTGCTTTCTGGGCTGAGATGGGGAACTGCTGAATTTTGGACTCGGCCGGTGACTAAATATTCCAAACACACCCCATGCACAACTCCACCGGGGAAGGTGCCAGAAAAGAGTTCTGTTGGTAGTTTTTACATTGCTTTGGTAGGCATCTGAAAGGCACCGCAAAAGTTGTTCTTCCTGCTTTCTGGGCTGAGATGGGGAACTGCTGAATTTTGGACTCGGCCGGTGACTAAGTATTCCAAACACACCCCATGCACAACTCCACCGGGGAAGGTGCCAGAAAGGAGTTCTGTTGATAATTTTTACACTACCTTGGTAGGCACCTGAAAGACACCGCAAAAGTTGTTCTACCTGCTTCCTGGGCTGAGATGGGGAACAGCTGAATTTTGGAGTCGGCCGGTGACAAAATGTTCCAAACACACCCCATGCACAACTCCACTAGGGAAAGTGCCAGAAAGGAGTTCTGGTGATAGTTTTTACACTAACCTGGTAGGCACCTGAAAGACAGCACAAAACTTGTTCTACCTGCTTTCTGGGCTGAGATGGGGAACGGCTGAATTTTGGAGTCGGCCGGTGACAAAATGTTCCAAACACACCCCATGCACAACTCCACCGGGGAAGGTGCCAGAAAAGAGTTCTGTTGGTAGTTTTTACATTGCTTTGGTAGGCAGCTGAGAGGCACCACAAAAGTTGTTCTACCTGCTTTCTGGGCTGAGATGGGGAACGGCTGAATTTTGGAGTCGGCCGGTGACAAAATGTTCCAAACACACCCCATGCACAACTCCACCGGGGAAGGTGCCAGAAAGGAGTTCCGTTGATAATTTTTACACTACCTTGGTAGGCACCTGAAAGAAATGGCAAAAGTTGTTCTACCTGCTTTCTGGGCTGAGATGGGGAACGGCTGAATTTTGGACTCGGCCGGTGACAATATGTTCCAAACACACCCCATGCACAACTCCACCGGGGAAAGTGCCAGAAAGGAGTTCTGTTGGTAGTTTTTACAGTACCTTGGTAGGCACATGAAAGACCCCACAAATGTTGTTCTACCTGCTTTCTGGGCTGAGATGGGGAACGGCTGAATTTTGGAGTCGGCCGGTGACTAAATATTCCAAACACACCCCATGCACAACTCCACCGGGGAAGGTGCCAGACAAGAGTTCTTTTGGTAGTTTTTACATTGCTCCGGTAGGCAGCTGAAAGGCACCACAAAAGTTGTTCTTCCTGCTTTCTGGGCTGAGATGGGGAACCGCTGAATTTTGGACTCGCCTGGTGACAAATTTTCCAAAAACACCCCATGCACAACTCCACCGGGGAAGGTGCCAGAAAGGAGTTCTGTTGATAGTTTTTACATTGCTCCGATACGCAGCTGAAAGGCACCACAAAAGTTGTTCTATCTGCATTCTGGGCTGAGATGGGGAACCGCTGAATTTTGGACTCGGCTGGTGACAAAATGTTCCAAACACACCCCATGCACAACTCCACCGGGGAAGGTGCCAGACAGGAGTTCTCGTGGTAGATTTTACATTGCTTTGGTAGGCAGCTGAAAGGCACCACAAAAGTTGTTCTTCCTGCTTTCTGGGCTGAGATGGGGAACTGCTGAATTTTGGACTCGGCCGGTGACTAAATATTCCAAACACACCCCATGCACAACTCCACCGGGGAAGGTGCCAGAAAAGAGTTCTGTTGGTAGTTTTTACATTGCTTTGGTAGGCATCTGAAAGGCACCGCAAAAGTTGTTCTTCCTGCTTTCTGGGCTGAGATGGGGAACTGCTGAATTTTGGACTCGGCCGGTGACTAAGTATTCCAAACACACCCCATGCACAACTCCATCGGGGAAGGTGCCAGAAAAGAGTTCTGTTGGTAGTTTTTACATTGCTTTGGTAGGCAGCTGAGAGGCACCACAAAAGTTGTTCTACCTGCTTTCTGGGCTGAGATGGGGAACTACTGAATTTTGGACTCGGCCGGTGACAAAATGTTCCAAACACACCCCATGCACAACTCCACCGGGGAAGGTGCCAGAAAGGAGTTCCGTTGATAATTTTTACACTACCTTGGTAGGCACCTGAAAGACATCGCAAAAGTTGTTCTACCTGCTTCCTGGGCTGAGATGGGGAACAGCTGAATTTTGGAGTCGGCCGGTGACAAAATGTTCCAAACACACCCCATTCACAACTCCACCGGGGAAGGTGCCAGACAGGAGTTCTGTTGGTAGTTTTTACATTGCTCTTGTAGGCATCTGAAAGGCACCAAAAAAGTTTTTCTACCTGCTTACTGGGCTGAGGTGGGGAGTCGCTGAATTTTGGACTAGTATGGTGACAAAAAGCTCCAAACACACCCCATGCACAACTCCACCGGGGAAGGTGCCAGACAAGAGTTCTGTTGGTAGTTTTTACATTGCTTTGGTAGGCAGCTGAGAGGCACCACAAAAGTTGTTCTACCTGCTTTCTGGGCTGAGATGGGGAACTGCTGAATTTTGGACTCGGCCGGTGACAAAATGTTCCAAACACACCCCATGCACAACTCCACTAGGGAAAGTGCCAGAAAGGAGTTCTGGTGATAGTTTTTACACTAACCTGGTAGGCACCTGAAAGACAGCACAAAACTTGTTCTACCTGCTTTCTGGGCTGAGATGGGGAACGGCTGAATTTTGGAGTCGGCCGGTGACAAAATGTTCCAAACACACCCCATGCACAACTCCACCGGGGAAGGTGCCAGAAAAGAGTTCTGTTGGTAGTTTTTACATTGCTTTGGTAGGCAGCTGAGAGGCACCACAAAAGTTGTTCTACCTGCTTTCTGGGCTGAGATGGGGAACGGCTGAATTTTGGACTCGGCCGGTGACAAAATGTTCCAAACACACCCCATGCACAACTCCAACGGGGAAGGTGCCAGAAAGGAGTTCCGTTGATAATTTTTACACTACCTTGGTAGGCACCTGAAAGAAATCGCAAAAGTTGTTCTACCTGCTTTCTGGGCTGAGATGGGGAACGGCTGAATTTTGGACTCGGCCGGTGACAATATGTTCCAAACACACCCCATGCACAACTCCACCGGGGAAAGTGCCAGAAAGGAGTTCTGTTGGTAGTTTTTACAGTACCTTGGTAGGCACATGAAAGACCCCACAAATGTTGTTCTACCTGCTTTCTGGGCTGAGATGGGGAACGGCTGAATTTTGGAGTCGGCCGGTGACTAAATATTCCAAACACACCCCTTGCACAACTCCACCGGGGAAGGTGCCAGACAAGAGTTCTTTTGGTAGTTTTTACATTGCTCCGGTAGGCAGCTGAAAGGCACCACAAAAGTTGTTCTTCCTGCTTTCTGGGCTGAGATGGGGAACCGCTGAATGTTGGACTCGCCTGGTGACAAATTTTCCAAAAACACCCCATGCACAACTCCACCGGGGAAGGTGCCAGAAAGGAGTTCTGTTGATAGTTTTTACATTGCTCCGGTAGGCAGCTGAAAGGCACCACAAATGTTGTTCTACCTGCTTTCTGTGCTAGAGATGGGGAACCGCTGAATATTGGACTCGGCTGGTGACAAAATATTCCAAACACACCCCAAGCACAACTCCATCGGGAAAGGTGCCAGAAACGAGTTCTCCTGGTAGTTTTGACATTGCTCCGATACGCAGCTGAAAGGCACCACAAAAGTTGTTCTATCTGCATTCTGGGCTGAGATGGGGAACCGCTGAATTTTGGACTCGGCTGGTGACAAAATGTTCCAAACACACCCCATGCACAACTCCACCGGGGACGGTGCCAGACAGGAGTTCTCGTGGTAGATTTTACATTGCTTTGGTAGGCAGCTGAAAGGCACCACAAAAGTTGTTCTTCCTGCTTTCTGGGCTGAGATGGGGAACTGCTGAATTTTGGACTCGGCCGGTGACTAAATATTCCAAACACACCCCATGCACAACTCCACCGGGGAAGGTGCCAGAAAAGAGTTCTGTTGGTAGTTTTTACATTGCTTTGGTAGGCAGCTGAGAGGCACCACAAAAGTTGTTCTACCTGCTTTCTGGGCTGAGATGGGGAACTACTGAATTTTGGACTCGGCCGGTGACAAAATATTCCAAACACACCCCATGCACAACTCCACCGGGGAAGGTGCCAGAAAGGAGTTCTGTTGATAATTTTTACACTACCTTGGTAGGCACCTGAAAGACACCGCAAAAGTTGTTCTACCTGCTTCCTGGGCTGAGATGGGGAACAGCTGAATTTTGGAGTCGGCCGGTGACAAAATGTTCCAAACACACCCCATGCACAACTCCACTAGGGAAAGTGCCAGAAAGGAGTTCTGGTGATAGTTTTTACACTAACCTGGTAGGCACCTGAAAGACAGCACAAAACTTGTTCTACCTGCTTTCTGGGCTGAGATGGGGAACGGCTGAATTTTGGAGTCGGCCGGTGACAAAATGTTCCAAACACACCCCATGCACAACTCCACCGGGGAAGGTGCCAGAAAAGAGTTCTGTTGGTAGTTTTTACATTGCTTTGGTAGGCAGCTGAGAGGCACCACAAAAGTTGTTCTACCTGCTTTCTGGGCTGAGATGGGGAACGGCTGAATTTTGGACTCGGCCGGTGACAAAATGTTCCAAACACACCCCATGCACAACTCCACCGGGGAAGGTGCCAGAAAGGAGTTCCGTTGATAATTTTTACACTACCTTGGTAGGCACCTGAAAGAAATGGCAAAAGTTGTTCTACCTGCTTTCTGGGCTGAGATGGGGAACGGCTGAATTTTGGACTCGGCCGGTGACAATATGTTCCAAACACACCCCATGCACAACTCCACCGGGGAAGGTGCCAGACAAGAGTTCTGTTGGTAGTTTTTACAGTACCTTGGTAGGCACATGAAAGACCCCACAAATGTTGTTCTACCTGCTTTCTGGGCTGAGATGGGGAACGGCTGAATTTTGGAGTCGGCCGGTGACTAAATATTCCAAACACACCCCATGCACAACTCCACCGGGGAAGGTGCCAGACAAGAGTTCTTTTGGTAGTTTTTACATTGCTCCGGTAGGCAGCTGAAAGGCACCACAAAAGTTGTTCTTCCTGCTTTCTGGGCTGAGATGGGGAACCGCTGAATTTTGGACTCGCCTGGTGACAAATTTTCCAAAAACACCCCATGCACAACTCCACCGGGGAAGGTGCCAGAAAGGAGTTCTGTTGATAGTTTTTACATTGCTCCGATACGCAGCTGAAAGGCACCACAAAAGTTGTTCTATCTGCATTCTGGGCTGAGATGGGGAACCGCTGAATTTTGGACTCGGCTGGTGACAAAATGTTCCAAACACACCCCATGCACAACTCCACCGGGGAAGGTGCCAGACAGGAGTTCTCGTGGTAGATTTTACATTGCTTTGGTAGGCAGCTGAAAGGCACCACAAAAGTTGTTCTTCCTGCTTTCTGGGCTGAGATGGGGAACTGCTGAATTTTGGACTCGGCCGGTGACTAAATATTCCAAACACACCCCATGCACAACTCCACCGGGGAAGGTGCCAGAAAAGAGTTCTGTTGGTAGTTTTTACATTGCTTTGGTAGGCATCTGAAAGGCACCGCAAAAGTTGTTCTTCCTGCTTTCTGGGCTGAGATGGGGAACTGCTGAATTTTGGACTCGGCCGGTGACTAAGTATTCCAAACACACCCCATGCACAACTCCATCGGGGAAGGTGCCAGAAAAGAGTTCTGTTGGTAGTTTTTACATTGCTTTGGTAGGCAGCTGAGAGGCACCACAAAAGTTGTTCTACCTGCTTTCTGGGCTGAGATGGGGAACTACTGAATTTTGGACTCGGCCGGTGACAAAATGTTCCAAACACACCCCATGCACAACTCCACCGGGGAAGGTGCCAGAAAGGAGTTCCGTTGATAATTTTTACACTACCTTGGTAGGCACCTGAAAGACATCGCAAAAGTTGTTCTACCTGCTTCCTGGGCTGAGATGGGGAACAGCTGAATTTTGGAGTCGGCCGGTGACAAAATGTTCCAAACACACCCCATTCACAACTCCACCGGGGAAGGTGCCAGACAGGAGTTCTGTTGGTAGTTTTTACATTGCTCTTGTAGGCATCTGAAAGGCACCAAAAAAGTTTTTCTACCTGCTTACTGGGCTGAGGTGGGGAGTCGCTGAATTTTGGACTAGTATGGTGACAAAAAGCTCCAAACACACCCCATGCACAACTCCACCGGGGAAGGTGCCAGACAAGAGTTCTGTTGGTAGTTTTTACATTGCTTTGGTAGGCAGCTGAGAGGCACCACAAAAGTTGTTCTACCTGCTTTCTGGGCTGAGATGGGGAACGGCTGAATTTTGGACTCGGCCGGTGACAAAATGTTCCAAACACACCCCATGCACAACTCCAACGGGGAAGGTGCCAGAAAGGAGTTCCGTTGATAATTTTTACACTACCTTGGTAGGCACCTGAAAGAAATCGCAAAAGTTGTTCTACCTGCTTTCTGGGCTGAGATGGGGAACGGCTGAATTTTGGACTCGGCCGGTGACAATATGTTCCAAACACACCCCATGCACAACTCCACCGGGGAAAGTGCCAGAAAGGAGTTCTGTTGGTAGTTTTTACAGTACCTTGGTAGGCACATGAAAGACCCCACAAATGTTGTTCTACCTGCTTTCTGGGCTGAGATGGGGAACGGCTGAATTTTGGAGTCGGCCGGTGACTAAATATTCCAAACACACCCCTTGCACAACTCCACCGGGGAAGGTGCCAGACAAGAGTTCTTTTGGTAGTTTTTACATTGCTCCGGTAGGCAGCTGAAAGGCACCACAAAAGTTGTTCTTCCTGCTTTCTGGGCTGAGATGGGGAACCGCTGAATGTTGGACTCGCCTGGTGACAAATTTTCCAAAAACACCCCATGCACAACTCCACCGGGGAAGGTGCCAGAAAGGAGTTCTGTTGATAGTTTTTACATTGCTCCGGTAGGCAGCTGAAAGGCACCACAAATGTTGTTCTACCTGCTTTCTGTGCTAGAGATGGGGAACCGCTGAATATTGGACTCGGCTGGTGACAAAATATTCCAAACACACCCCAAGCACAACTCCATCGGGAAAGGTGCCAGAAACGAGTTCTCCTGGTAGTTTTGACATTGCTCCGATACGCAGCTGAAAGGCACCACAAAAGTTGTTCTATCTGCATTCTGGGCTGAGATGGGGAACCGCTGAATTTTGGACTCGGCTGGTGACAAAATGTTCCAAACACACCCCATGCACAACTCCACCGGGGACGGTGCCAGACAGGAGTTCTCGTGGTAGATTTTACATTGCTTTGGTAGGCAGCTGAAAGGCACCACAAAAGTTGTTCTTCCTGCTTTCTGGGCTGAGATGGGGAACTGCTGAATTTTGGACTCGGCCGGTGACTAAATATTCCAAACACACCCCATGCACAACTCCACCGGGGAAGGTGCCAGAAAAGAGTTCTGTTGGTAGTTTTTACATTGCTTTGGTAGGCAGCTGAGAGGCACCACAAAAGTTGTTCTACCTGCTTTCTGGGCTGAGATGGGGAACTACTGAATTTTGGACTCGGCCGGTGACAAAATATTCCAAACACACCCCATGCACAACTCCACCGGGGAAGGTGCCAGAAAGGAGTTCTGTTGATAATTTTTACACTACCTTGGTAGGCACCTGAAAGACACCGCAAAAGTTGTTCTACCTGCTTCCTGGGCTGAGATGGGGAACAGCTGAATTTTGGAGTCGGCCGGTGACAAAATGTTCCAAACACACCCCATGCACAACTCCACTAGGGAAAGTGCCAGAAAGGAGTTCTGGTGATAGTTTTTACACTAACCTGGTAGGCACCTGAAAGACAGCACAAAACTTGTTCTACCTGCTTTCTGGGCTGAGATGGGGAACGGCTGAATTTTGGAGTCGGCCGGTGACAAAATGTTCCAAACACACCCCATGCACAACTCCACCGGGGAAGGTGCCAGAAAAGAGTTCTGTTGGTAGTTTTTACATTGCTTTGGTAGGCAGCTGAGAGGCACCACAAAAGTTGTTCTACCTGCTTTCTGGGCTGAGATGGGGAACGGCTGAATTTTGGACTCGGCCGGTGACAAAATGTTCCAAACACACCCCATGCACAACTCCACCGGGGAAGGTGCCAGAAAGGAGTTCCGTTGATAATTTTTACACTACCTTGGTAGGCACCTGAAAGAAATGGCAAAAGTTGTTCTACCTGCTTTCTGGGCTGAGATGGGGAACGGCTGAATTTTGGACTCGGCCGGTGACAATATGTTCCAAACACACCCCATGCACAACTCCACCGGGGAAGGTGCCAGACAAGAGTTCTGTTGGTAGTTTTTACAGTACCTTGGTAGGCACATGAAAGACCCCACAAATGTTGTTCTACCTGCTTTCTGGGCTGAGATGGGGAACGGCTGAATTTTGGAGTCGGCCGGTGACTAAATATTCCAAACACACCCCATGCACAACTCCACCGGGGAAGGTGCCAGACAAGAGTTCTTTTGGTAGTTTTTACATTGCTCCGGTAGGCAGCTGAAAGGCACCACAAAAGTTGTTCTTCCTGCTTTCTGGGCTGAGATGGGGAACCGCTGAATTTTGGACTCGCCTGGTGACAAATTTTCCAAAAACACCCCATGCACAACTCCACCGGGGAAGGTGCCAGAAAGGAGTTCTGTTGATAGTTTTTACATTGCTCCGATACGCAGCTGAAAGGCACCACAAAAGTTGTTCTATCTGCATTCTGGGCTGAGATGGGGAACCGCTGAATTTTGGACTCGGCTGGTGACAAAATGTTCCAAACACACCCCATGCACAACTCCACCGGGGAAGGTGCCAGACAGGAGTTCTCGTGGTAGATTTTACATTGCTTTGGTAGGCAGCTGAAAGGCACCACAAAAGTTGTTCTTCCTGCTTTCTGGGCTGAGATGGGGAACTGCTGAATTTTGGACTCGGCCGGTGACTAAATATTCCAAACACACCCCATGCACAACTCCACCGGGGAAGGTGCCAGAAAAGAGTTCTGTTGGTAGTTTTTACATTGCTTTGGTAGGCATCTGAAAGGCACCGCAAAAGTTGTTCTTCCTGCTTTCTGGGCTGAGATGGGGAACTGCTGAATTTTGGACTCGGCCGGTGACTAAGTATTCCAAACACACCCCATGCACAACTCCATCGGGGAAGGTGCCAGAAAAGAGTTCTGTTGGTAGTTTTTACATTGCTTTGGTAGGCAGCTGAGAGGCACCACAAAAGTTGTTCTACCTGCTTTCTGGGCTGAGATGGGGAACTACTGAATTTTGGACTCGGCCGGTGACAAAATGTTCCAAACACACCCCATGCACAACTCCACCGGGGAAGGTGCCAGAAAGGAGTTCCGTTGATAATTTTTACACTACCTTGGTAGGCACCTGAAAGACATCGCAAAAGTTGTTCTACCTGCTTCCTGGGCTGAGATGGGGAACAGCTGAATTTTGGAGTCGGCCGGTGACAAAATGTTCCAAACACACCCCATTCACAACTCCACCGGGGAAGGTGCCAGACAGGAGTTCTGTTGGTAGTTTTTACATTGCTCTTGTAGGCATCTGAAAGGCACCAAAAAAGTTTTTCTACCTGCTTACTGGGCTGAGGTGGGGAGTCGCTGAATTTTGGACTAGTATGGTGACAAAAAGCTCCAAACACACCCCATGCACAACTCCACCGGGGAAGGTGCCAGACAAGAGTTCTGTTGGTAGTTTTTACATTGCTTTGGTAGGCAGCTGAGAGGCACCACAAAAGTTGTTCTACCTGCTTTCTGGGCTGAGATGGGGAACTGCTGAATTTTGGACTCGGCCGGTGACAAAATGTTCCAAACACACCCCATGCACAACTCCACTAGGGAAAGTGCCAGAAAGGAGTTCTGGTGATAGTTTTTACACTAACCTGGTAGGCACCTGAAAGACAGCACAAAACTTGTTCTACCTGCTTTCTGGGCTGAGATGGGGAACGGCTGAATTTTGGAGTCGGCCGGTGACAAAATGTTCCAAACACACCCCATGCACAACTCCACCGGGGAAGGTGCCAGAAAAGAGTTCTGTTGGTAGTTTTTACATTGCTTTGGTAGGCAGCTGAGAGGCACCACAAAAGTTGTTCTACCTGCTTTCTGGGCTGAGATGGGGAACGGCTGAATTTTGGACTCGGCCGGTGACAAAATGTTCCAAACACACCCCATGCACAACTCCAACGGGGAAGGTGCCAGAAAGGAGTTCCGTTGATAATTTTTACACTACCTTGGTAGGCACCTGAAAGAAATCGCAAAAGTTGTTCTACCTGCTTTCTGGGCTGAGATGGGGAACGGCTGAATTTTGGACTTGGCCGGTGACAATATGTTCCAAACACACCCCATGCACAACTCCACCGGGGAAAGTGCCAGAAAGGAGTTCTGTTGGTAGTTTTTACAGTACCTTGGTAGGCACATGAAAGACCCCACAAATGTTGTTCTACCTGCTTTCTGGGCTGAGATGGGGAACGGCTGAATTTTGGAGTCGGCCGGTGACTAAATATTCCAAACACACCCCATGCACAACTCCACCGGGGAAGGTGCCAGACAAGAGTTCTTTTGGTAGTTTTTACATTGCTTTGGTAGGCAGCTGAGAGGCACCACAAAAGTTGTTCTACCTGCTTTCTGGGCTGAGATGGGGAACTACTGAATTTTGGACTCGGCCGGTGACAAAATATTCCAAACACACCCCATGCACAACTCCACCGGGGAAGGTGCCAGAAAGGAGTTCTGTTGATAATTTTTACACTACCTTGGTAGGCACCTGAAAGACACCGCAAAAGTTGTTCTACCTGCTTCCTGGGCTGAGATGGGGAACAGCTGAATTTTGGAGTCGGCCGGTGACAAAATGTTCCAAACACACCCCATGCACAACTCCACTAGGGAAAGTGCCAGAAAGGAGTTCTGGTGATAGTTTTTACACTAACCTGGTAGGCACCTGAAAGACAGCACAAAACTTGTTCTACCTGCTTTCTGGGCTGAGATGGGGAACGGCTGAATTTTGGAGTCGGCCGGTGACAAAATGTTCCAAACACACCCCATGCACAACTCCACCGGGGAAGGTGCCAGAAAAGAGTTCTGTTGGTAGTTTTTACATTGCTTTGGTAGGCAGCTGAGAGGCACCACAAAAGTTGTTCTACCTGCTTTCTGGGCTGAGATGGGGAACGGCTGAATTTTGGACTCGGCCGGTGACAAAATGTTCCAAACACACCCCATGCACAACTCCACCGGGGAAGGTGCCAGAAAGGAGTTCCGTTGATAATTTTTACACTACCTTGGTAGGCACCTGAAAGAAATGGCAAAAGTTGTTCTACCTGCTTTCTGGGCTGAGATGGGGAACGGCTGAATTTTGGACTCGGCCGGTGACAATATGTTCCAAACACACCCCATGCACAACTCCACCGGGGAAGGTGCCAGACAAGAGTTCTGTTGGTAGTTTTTACAGTACCTTGGTAGGCACATGAAAGACCCCACAAATGTTGTTCTACCTGCTTTCTGGGCTGAGATGGGGAACGGCTGAATTTTGGAGTCGGCCGGTGACTAAATATTCCAAACACACCCCATGCACAACTCCACCGGGGAAGGTGCCAGACAAGAGTTCTTTTGGTAGTTTTTACATTGCTCCGGTAGGCAGCTGAAAGGCACCACAAAAGTTGTTCTTCCTGCTTTCTGGGCTGAGATGGGGAACCGCTGAATTTTGGACTCGCCTGGTGACAAATTTTCCAAAAACACCCCATGCACAACTCCACCGGGGAAGGTGCCAGAAAGGAGTTCTGTTGATAGTTTTTACATTTCTCCGGTAGGCAGCTGAAAGGCACCACAAATGTTGTTCTACCTGCTTTCTGTGCTAGAGATGGGGAACCGCTGAATATTGGACTCGGCTGGTGACAAAATGTTCCAAACACACCCCAAGCACAACTCCATCGGGAAAGGTGCCAGAAACGAGTTCTCCTGGTAGTTTTGACATTGCTCCGATACGCAGCTGAAAGGCACCACAAAAGTTGTTCTATCTGCATTCTGGGCTGAGATGGGGAACCGCTGAATTTTGGACTCGGCTGGTGACAAAATGTTCCAAACACACCCCATGCACAACTCCACCGGGGAAGGTGCCAGACAGGAGTTCTCGTGGTAGATTTTACATTGCTTTGGTAGGCAGCTGAAAGGCACCACAAAAGTTGTTCTTCCTGCTTTCTGGGCTGAGATGGGGAACTGCTGAATTTTGGACTCGGCCGGTGACTAAATATTCCAAACACACCCCATGCACAACTCCACCGGGGAAGGTGCCAGAAAAGAGTTCTGTTGGTAGTTTTTACATTGCTTTGGTAGGCATCTGAAAGGCACCGCAAAAGTTGTTCTTCCTGCTTTCTGGGCTGAGATGGGGAACTGCTGAATTTTGGACTCGGCCGGTGACTAAGTATTCCAAACACACCCCATGCACAACTCCACCGGGGAAGGTGCCAGAAAGGAGTTCTGTTGATAATTTTTACACTACCTTGGTAGGCACCTGAAAGACACCGCAAAAGTTGTTCTACCTGCTTCCTGGGCTGAGATGGGGAACAGCTGAATTTTGGAGTCGGCCGGTGACAAAATGTTCCAAACACACCCCATGCACAACTCCACTAGGGAAAGTGCCAGAAAGGAGTTCTGGTGATAGTTTTTACACTAACCTGGTAGGCACCTGAAAGACAGCACAAAACTTGTTCTACCTGCTTTCTGGGCTGAGATGGGGAACGGCTGAATTTTGGAGTCGGCCGGTGACAAAATGTTCCAAACACACCCCATGCACAACTCCACCGGGGAAGGTGCCAGAAAAGAGTTCTGTTGGTAGTTTTTACATTGCTTTGGTAGGCAGCTGAGAGGCACCACAAAAGTTGTTCTACCTGCTTTCTGGGCTGAGATGGGGAACGGCTGAATTTTGGAGTCGGCCGGTGACAAAATGTTCCAAACACACCCCATGCACAACTCCACCGGGGAAGGTGCCAGAAAGGAGTTCCGTTGATAATTTTTACACTACCTTGGTAGGCACCTGAAAGAAATGGCAAAAGTTGTTCTACCTGCTTTCTGGGCTGAGATGGGGAACGGCTGAATTTTGGACTCGGCCGGTGACAATATGTTCCAAACACACCCCATGCACAACTCCACCGGGGAAAGTGCCAGAAAGGAGTTCTGTTGGTAGTTTTTACAGTACCTTGGTAGGCACATGAAAGACCCCACAAATGTTGTTCTACCTGCTTTCTGGGCTGAGATGGGGAACGGCTGAATTTTGGAGTCGGCCGGTGACTAAATATTCCAAACACACCCCATGCACAACTCCACCGGGGAAGGTGCCAGACAAGAGTTCTTTTGGTAGTTTTTACATTGCTCCGGTAGGCAGCTGAAAGGCACCACAAAAGTTGTTCTTCCTGCTTTCTGGGCTGAGATGGGGAACCGCTGAATTTTGGACTCGCCTGGTGACAAATTTTCCAAAAACACCCCATGCACAACTCCACCGGGGAAGGTGCCAGAAAGGAGTTCTGTTGATAGTTTTTACATTGCTCCGATACGCAGCTGAAAGGCACCACAAAAGTTGTTCTATCTGCATTCTGGGCTGAGATGGGGAACCGCTGAATTTTGGACTCGGCTGGTGACAAAATGTTCCAAACACACCCCATGCACAACTCCACCGGGGAAGGTGCCAGACAGGAGTTCTCGTGGTAGATTTTACATTGCTTTGGTAGGCAGCTGAAAGGCACCACAAAAGTTGTTCTTCCTGCTTTCTGGGCTGAGATGGGGAACTGCTGAATTTTGGACTCGGCCGGTGACTAAATATTCCAAACACACCCCATGCACAACTCCACCGGGGAAGGTGCCAGAAAAGAGTTCTGTTGGTAGTTTTTACATTGCTTTGGTAGGCATCTGAAAGGCACCGCAAAAGTTGTTCTTCCTGCTTTCTGGGCTGAGATGGGGAACTGCTGAATTTTGGACTCGGCCGGTGACTAAGTATTCCAAACACACCCCATGCACAACTCCATCGGGGAAGGTGCCAGAAAAGAGTTCTGTTGGTAGTTTTTACATTGCTTTGGTAGGCAGCTGAGAGGCACCACAAAAGTTGTTCTACCTGCTTTCTGGGCTGAGATGGGGAACTACTGAATTTTGGACTCGGCCGGTGACAAAATGTTCCAAACACACCCCATGCACAACTCCACCGGGGAAGGTGCCAGAAAGGAGTTCCGTTGATAATTTTTACACTACCTTGGTAGGCACCTGAAAGACATCGCAAAAGTTGTTCTACCTGCTTCCTGGGCTGAGATGGGGAACAGCTGAATTTTGGAGTCGGCCGGTGACAAAATGTTCCAAACACACCCCATTCACAACTCCACCGGGGAAGGTGCCAGACAGGAGTTCTGTTGGTAGTTTTTACATTGCTCTTGTAGGCATCTGAAAGGCACCAAAAAAGTTTTTCTACCTGCTTACTGGGCTGAGGTGGGGAGTCGCTGAATTTTGGACTAGTATGGTGACAAAAAGCTCCAAACACACCCCATGCACAACTCCACCGGGGAAGGTGCCAGACAAGAGTTCTGTTGGTAGTTTTTACATTGCTTTGGTAGGCACCTGAAAGACAGCACAAAACTTGTTCTACCTGCTTTCTGGGCTGAGATGGGGAACTGCTGAATTTTGGACTCGGCCGGTGACAAAATGTTCCAAACACACCCCATGCACAACTCCACTAGGGAAAGTGCCAGAAAGGAGTTCTGTTGGTAGTTTTTACATTGCTCCTGTAGGCATCTGAAAGGCACCAAAAAGGTTTTTCTACCTGCTTACTGGGCTGAGGTGGGGAGTCGCTGAATTTTGGACTAGTATGGTGACAAAAAGCTCCAAACACACCCCATGCACAACTCCACCGGGGAAGGTGCCAGAAAGGAGTTTTCTTGATAGTGTTTACATTGCTCTGGTAGGCAGCTGAAAGGCAGGAGAAAACTTGTTCTACCTGCTTTCTGGGCTGAGATGGGGAACCGCTGAATTTTGGAGTCGGCAGGTGACAAAATGTTCCAAACACACCCCATGCACAACTCCACCGGGGAAGGTGCCAGACAAGAGTTCTGTTGGTAGTTTTTACATTGCTTTGGTAGGCAGCTGAAAGGCACCACAAAAGTTGATCTACCTGCTTTCTGGGCTGAGATGGGGAAGTGCTGAATTTTGGACTCGGCCGGTGACTAAATATTCCAAACACACCCCATGCACAACTCCACCGGGGAAGGTGCCAGAAAAGAGTTCTGTTGGTAGTTTTTACATTGCTTTGGTAGGCAGCTGAAAGGCAGTAGAAAACTTGTTCTACCTGCTTTCCGAGCTGAGATGGGGAACGGCTGAATTTTGGACTCGGCCGGTGACAAAATGTTCCAAACACACCCCATGCACAACTCCACCGGGGGAAGGTGCCAGAAAGGAGTTCCGTTGATAATTTTTACACTACCTTGTTAGGCACCTGAAAGAAATCGCAAAAGTTTTTCTACCTGCTTTCTGGGCTGAGATGGGGAACTGCTGAATTTTGGACTCGGCCGGTGACAAAATGTTCCAAACACACCCCATGCACAACTCCACTAGGGAAAGTGCCAGAAAGGAGTTCTGGTGATAGTTTTTACACTAACCTGGTAGGCACCTGAAAGACAGCACAAAACTTGTTCTACCTGCTTTCTGGGCTGAGATGGGGAACGGCTGAATTTTGGACTCGGCCGGTGACAAAATGTTCCAAAAACACCCCATGCACAACTCCACCGGGGAAGGTGCCAGACAGGAGTTCTGTTGGTAGTTTTTACATTGCTCCTGTAGGCATCTGAAAGGCACCAAAAAGGTTTTTCTACCTGCTTACTGGGCTGAGGTGGGGAGTCGCTGAATTTTGGACTAGTATGGTGACAAAAAGCTCCAAACACACCCCATGCACAACTCCACCGGGGAAGGTGCCAGAAAGGAGTTTTCTTGATAGTGTTTACATTGCTCTGGTAGGCAGCTGAAAGGCAGGAGAAAACTTGTTCTACCTGCTTTCTGGGCTGAGATGGGGAACCGCTGAATTTTGGAGTCGGCAGGTGACAAAATGTTCCAAACACACCCCATGCACAACTCCACCGGGGAAGGTGCCAGAAAGGAGTTCCGTTGATAATTTTTACACTACCTTGGTAGGCACCTGAAAGACATCGCAAAAGTTGTTCTACCTGCTTCCTGGGTGAGATGGGGAACAGCTGAATTTTGGAGTCGGCCGGTGACAAAATGTTCCAAACACACCCCATGCACAACTCCACCGGGGAAGGTGCCAGAAAAGAGTTCTGTTGGTAGTTTTTACATTGCTTTGGTAGGCAGCTGAGAGGCAGTACAAAAGTTGTTCTACCTGCTTTCTGGGCTGAGATGGGGAACCGCTGAATTTTGGACTCGGCCGGTGACTAAATATTCGAAACACACCCCATGCACAACTCCACCGGGGAAGGTGCCAGACAGGAGTTCTGTTGGTAGTTTTTACATTGCTCCTCTAGGCATCTGAAAGGCACCAAAAAGGTTTTTCTACCTGCTTATTGGGCTGAGGTGGGGAGTCGCTGAATTTTGGACTAGTATGGTGACAAAAAGCTCCAAACACACCCCATGCACAACTCCACCGGGGAAGGTGCCAGACAAGAGTTCTGTTGGTAGTTTTTACATTGCTTTGGTAGGCAGCTGAGAGGCACCACAAAAGTTGTTCTACCTGCTTTCTGGGCTGAGATGGGGAACTGCTGAATTTTGGACTCGGCCGGTGACAAAATGTTCCAAACACACCCCATGCACAACTCCACCGGGGAAGGTGCCAGAAAGGAGTTCTGTTGATAATTTTTACACTACCTTGGTAGGCACCTGAAAGACACCGCAAAAGTTGTTCTACCTGCTTCCTGGGCTGAGATGGGGAACAGCTGAATTTTGGACTCGGCCGGTGACAAAATGTTCCAAACACACCCCATGCACAACTCCACTAGGGAAAGTGCCAGAAAGAAGTTCTGGTGATAGTTTTTACACTAACCTGGTAGGCACCTGAAAGACATCGCAAAAGTTGTTCTACCTGCTTCCTGGGCTGAGATGGGGAACAGCTGAATTTTGGAGTCGGCCGGTGACAAAATGTTCCAAACACACCCCATGCACAACTCCACCGGGGAAGGTGCCAGAAAAGAGTTCTTTTGGTAGTTTTTACATTGCTTTGGTAGGCAGCTGAGAGGCACCACAAAAGTTGTTCTACCTGCTTACTGGGCTGAGGTGGGGAGTCGCTGAATTTTGGACTAGTATGGTGACAAAATGTTCCAAACACACCCCATGCACACCTCCACCGGGGAAGGTGCCAGACAAGAGTTCTGTTGGTAGTTTTTACACTAACCTGGTAGGCACCTGAAAGACAGCACAAAACTTGTTCTACCTGCTTTCTGGGCTGAGATGGGGAACGGCTGAATTTTGGACTCGGCCGGTGACAAAATGTTCCAAACACACCCCATGCACAACTCCACCGGGGAAGGTGCCAGAAAGGAGTTCTGTTGATAATTTTTACACTACCTTGGTAGGCACCTGAAAGACACCGCAAAAGTTGTTCTACCTGCTTTCTGGGCTGAGATGGGGAACCGCTGAATTTTGGAGTCGGCCGGTGACAAAATGTTCCAAAAACACCCCATGCACAACTCCACCGGGGAAGGCGCCAGAAAGGAGTTCTGGTGATAGTTTTTACATTGCTCTTGTAGGCATCTGAAAGGCACCAAAAAAGTTTTTCTACCTGCTTACTGGGCTGAGGTGGGGAGTCGCTGAATTTTGGACTAGTATGGTGACAAAAAGCTCCAAACACACCCCATGCACAACTCCACCGGGGAAGGTGCCAGAAAGGAGTTTTCTTGATAGTGTTTACATTGCTCTGGTAGGCAGCTGAAAGGCAGGAGAAAACTTGTTCTACCTGCTTTCTGGGCTGAGATGGGGAACCGCTGAATTTTGGAGTCGGCAGGTGACAAAATGTTCCAAACACACCCCATGCACAACTCCACCGGGGAAGGTGCCAGACAAGAGTTCTGTTGGTAGTTTTTACATTGCTTTGGTAGGCAGCTGAGAGGCACCACAAAAGTTGTTCTACCTGCTTTCTGGGCTGAGATGGGGAACTGCTGAATTTTGGACTCGGCCGGTGACAAAATGTTCCAAACACACCCCATGCACAACTCCACCGGGGAAGGTGCCAGAAAGGAGTTCTGTTGATAATTTTTACACTACCTTGGTAGGCACCTGAAAGACACCGCAAAAGTTGTTCTACCTGCTTCCTGGGCTGAGATGGGGAACAGCTGAATTTTGGACTCGGCCGGTGACAAAATGTTCCAAACACACCCCATGCACAACTCCACTAGGGAAAGTGCCAGAAAGAAGTTCTGGTGATAGTTTTTACACTAACCTGGTAGGCACCTGAAAGACATCGCAAAAGTTGTTCTACCTGCTTTCTGGGCTGAGATGGGGAACGGCTGAATTTTGGACTCGGCCGGTGACAAAATGTTCCAAACACACCCCATGCACAACTCCACCGGGGAAGGTGCCAGAAAGGAGTTCCGTTGATAATTTTTACACTACCTTGGTAGGCACCTGAAAGAAATGGCAAAAGTTGTTCTACCTGCTTTCTGGGCTGAGATGGGGAACTGCTGAATTTTGGACTCGGCCGGTGACAAAATGTTCCAAACACACCCCATGCACAACTCCACTAGGGAAAGTGCCAGAAAGGAGTTCTGGTGATAGTTTTTACACTAACCTGGTAGGCACCTGAAAGACAGCACAAAACTTGTTCTACCTGCTTTCTGGGCTGAGATGGGGAACGGCTGAATTTTGGACTCGGCCGGTGACAAAATGTTCCAAAAACACCCCATGCACAACTCCACCGGGGAAGGTGCCAGACAGGAGTTCTGTTGGTAGTTTTTACATTGCTCCTGTAGGCATCTGAAAGGCACCAAAAAGGTTTTTCTACCTGCTTACTGGGCTGAGGTGGGGAGTCGCTGAATTTTGGACTAGTATGGTGACAAAAAGCTCCAAACACACCCCATGCACAACTCCACCGGGGAAGGTGCCAGAAAGGAGTTTTCTTGATAGTGTTTACATTGCTCTGGTAGGCAGCTGAAAGGCAGGAGAAAACTTGTTCTACCTGCTTTCTGGGCTGAGATGGGGAACCGCTGAATTTTGGAGTCGGCAGGTGACAAAATGTTCCAAACACACCCCATGCACAACTCCACCGGGGAAGGTGCCAGAAAGGAGTTCCGTTGATAATTTTTACACTACCTTGGTAGGCACCTGAAAGACATCGCAAAAGTTGTTCTACCTGCTTCCTGGGCTGAGATGGGGAACAGCTGAATTTTGGACTCGGCCGGTGACAAAATGTTCCAAACACACCCCATGCACAACTCCACTAGGGAAAGTGCCAGAAAGAAGTTCTGGTGATAGTTTTTACACTAACCTGGTAGGCACCTGAAAGACATCGCAAAAGTTGTTCTACCTGCTTCCTGGGCTGAGATGGGGAACAGCTGAATTTTGGAGTCGGCCGGTGACAAAATGTTCCAAACACACCCCATGCACAACTCCACCGGGGAAGGTGCCAGAAAAGAGTTCTTTTGGTAGTTTTTACATTGCTTTGGTAGGCAGCTGAGAGGCACCACAAAAGTTGTTCTACCTGCTTTCTGGGCTGAGATGGGGAACGGCTGAATTTTGGACTCGGCCGGTGACTAAATATTCGAAACACACCCCATTCACAACTCCACCGGGGAAGGTGCCAGACAGGAGTTCTGTTGGTAGTTTTTACATTGCTCCTGTAGGCATCTGAAAGGCACCAAAAAAGTTTTTCTACCTGCTTACTGGGCTGAGGTGGGGAGTCGCTGAATTTTGGACTAGTATGGTGACAAAAAGCTCCAAACACACCCCATGCACAACTCCACCGGGGAAGGTGCCAGACAAGAGTTCTGTTGGTAGTTTTTACATTGCTTTGGTAGGCAGCTGAGAGGCACCCCAAAAGTTGTTCTACCTGCTTTCTGGGCTGAGATGGGGAACTGCTGAATTTTGGACTCGGCCGGTGACAAAATGTTCCAAACACACCCCATGCACAACTCCACTAGGGAAAGTGCCAGAAAGGAGTTCTGGTGATAGTTTTTACACTAACCTGGTAGGCACCTGAAAGACAGCACAAAACTTGTTCTACCTGCTTTCTGGGCTGAGATGGGGAACGGCTGAATTTTGGAGTCGGCCGGTGACAAAATGTTCCAAAAACACCCCATGCACAACTCCACCGGGGAAGGTGCCAGACAGGAGTTCTGTTGGTAGTTTTTACATTGCTCCTGTAGGCATCTGAAAGGCACCAAAAAGGTTTTTTCTACCTGCTTACTGGGCTGAGGTGGGGAGTCGCTGAATTTTGGACTAGTATGGTGACAAAAAGCTCCAAACACACCCCATGCACAACTCCACCGGGGAAGGTGCCAGAAAGGAGTTTTCTTGATAGTGTTTACATTGCTCTGGTAGGCAGCTGAAAGGCAGGAGAAAACTTGTTCTACCTGCTTTCTGGGCTGAGATGGGGAACCGCTGAATTTTGGAGTCGGCAGGTGACAAAATGTTCCAAACACACCCCATGCACAACTCCACCGGGGAAGGTGCCAGACAAGAGTTCTGTTGGTAGTTTTTACATTGCTTTGGTAGGCAGCTGAGAGGCACCACAAAAGTTGTTCTACCTGCTTTCTGGGCTGAGATGGGGAACTACTGAATTTTGGACTCGGCCGGTGACAAAATGTTCCAAACACACCCCATGCACAACTCCACCGGGGAAGGTGCCAGAAAGGAGTTCCGTTGATAATTTTTACACTACCTTGGTAGGCACCTGAAAGACATCGCAAAAGTTGTTCTACCTGCTTCCTGGGCTGAGATGGGGAACAGCTGAATTTTGGAGTCGGCCGGTGACAAAATGTTCCAAACACACCCCATGCACAACTCCACTAGGGAAAGTGCCAGAAAGGAGTTCTGGTGATAGTTTTTACACTAACCTGGTAGGCACCTGAAAGACAGCACAAAACTTGTTCTACCTGCTTTCTGGGCTGAGATGGGGAACGGCTGAATTTTGGAGTCGACCGGTGACAAAATGTTCCAAAAACACCCCATGCACAACTCCACCGGGGAAGGTGCCAGACAGGAGTTCTGTTGGTAGTTTTTACATTGCTCCTGTAGGCATCTGAAAGGCACCAAAAAGGTTTTTCTACCTGCTTACTGGGCTGAGGTGGGGAGTCGCTGAATTTTGGACTAGTATGGTGACAAAAAGCTCCAAACACACCCCATGCACAACTCCACCGGGGAAGGTGCCAGAAAGGAGTTTTCTTGATAGTGTTTACATTGCTCTGGTAGGCAGCTGAAAGGCAGGAGAAAACTTGTTCTACCTGCTTTCTGGGCTGAGATGGGGAACCGCTGAATTTTGGAGTCGGCAGGTGACAAAATGTTCCAAACACACCCCATGCACAACTCCACCGGGGAAGGTGCCAGAAAGGAGTTCCGTTGATAATTTTTACACTACCTTGTTAGGCACCTGAAAGACATCGCAAAAGTTGTTCTACCTGCTTCCTGGGTGAGATGAGGAACAGCTGAATTTTGGAGTCGGCCGGTGACAAAATGTTCCAAACACACCCCATGCACAACTCCACCGGGGAAGGTGCCAGAAAAGACTTCTTTTGGTAGTTTTTACATTGCTTTGGTAGGCAGCTGAGAGGCACCACAAAAGTTGTTCTACCTGCTTTCTGGGCTGAGATGGGGAACGGCTGAATTTTGGACTCGGCCGGTGACTAAATATTCGAAACACACCCCATGCACAACTCCACCGGGGAAGGTGCCAGACAGGAGTTCTGTTGGTAGTTTTTACATTGCTCCTGTAGGCATCTGAAAGGCACCAAAAAGGTTTTTCTACCTGCTTATTGGGCTGAGGTGGGGAGTCGCTGAATTTTGGACTAGTATGGTGACAAAAAGCTCCAAACACACCCCATGCACAACTCCACCGGGGAAGGTGCCAGACAAGAGTTCTGTTGGTAGTTTTTACATTGCTTTGGTAGGCAGCTGAGAGGCACCCCAAAAGTTGTTCTACCTGCTTTCTGGGCTGAGATGGGGAACTGCTGAATTTTGGACTCGGCCGGTGACAAAATGTTCCAAACACACCCCATGCACAACTCCACCGGGGAAGGTGCCAGAAAGGAGTTCTGTTGATAATTTTTACACTACCTTGGTAGGCACCTGAAAGACACCGCAAAAGTTGTTCTACCTGCTTCCTGGGCTGAGATGGGGAACAGCTGAATTTTGGACTCGGCCGGTGACAAAATGTTCCAAACACACCCCATGCACAACTCCACTAGGGAAAGTGCCAGAAAGAAGTTCTGGTGATAGTTTTTACACTAACCTGGTAGGCACCTGAAAGACATCGCAAAAGTTGTTCTACCTGCTTCCTGGGCTGAGATGGGGAACAGCTGAATTTTGGAGTCGGCCGGTGACAAAATGTTCCAAACACACCCCATGCACAACTCCACCGGGGAAGGTGCCAGAAAAGAGTTCTTTTGGTAGTTTTTACATTGCTTTGGTAGGCAGCTGAGAGGCACCACAAAAGTTGTTCTACCTGCTTTCTGGGCTGAGATGGGGAACGGCTGAATTTTGGACTCGGCCGGTGACTAAATAGTCGAAACACACCCCATTCACAACTCCACCGGGGAAGGTGCCAGACAGGAGTTCTGTTGGTAGTTTTTACATTGCTCCTGTAGGCATCTGAAAGGCACCAAAAAAGTTTTTCTACCTGCTTACTGGGCTGAGGTGGGGAGTCGCTGAATTTTGGACTAGTATGGTGACAAAAAGCTCCAAACACACCCCATGCACAACTCCACCGGGGAAGGTGCCAGACAAGAGTTCTGTTGGTAGTTTTTACATTGCTCTTGTAGGCATCTGAAAGGCACCAAAAAGGTTTTTCTACCTGCTTACTGGGCTGAGGTGGGGAGCCGCTGAATTTTGGACTAGTATGGTGACAAAAAGCTCCAAACACACCCCATGCACAACTCCACCGGGGAAGGTGCCAGACAAGAGTTCTTTTGGTAGTTTTTACATTGCTTTGGTAGGCAGCTGAGAGGCACCACAAAAGTTGTTCTACCTGCTTTCTGGGCTGAGATGGGGAACTGCTGAATTTTGGACTCGGCCGGTGACAAAATGTTCCAAACACACCCCATGCACAACTCCACCGGGGAAAGTGCCAGAAAGGAGTTCTGTTGATAGTTTTTACACTAACCTGGTAGGCACCTGAAAGACAGCACAAAACTTGTTCTACCTGCTTTCTGGGCTGAGATGGGGAACGGCTGAATTTTGGACTCGGCCGGTGACAAAATATTCCAAACACACCCCATGCACAACTCCACCGGGGAAGGTGCCAGAAAGGAGTTCCGTTGATAATTTTTACACTACCTTGTTAGGCACCTGAAAGAAATCGCAAAAGTTTTTCTACCTGCTTTCTGGGCTGAGATGGGGAACTGCTGAATTTTGGACTCGGCCGGTGACAAAATGTTCCAAACACACCCCATGCACAACTCCACTAGGGAAAGTGCCAGAAAGGAGTTCTGGTGATAGTTTTTACACTAACCTGGTAGGCACCTGAAAGACAGCACAAAACTTGTTCTACCTGCTTTCTGGGCTGAGATGGGGAACGGCTGAATTTTGGACTCGGCCGGTGACAAAATGTTCCAAAAACACCCCATGCACAACTCCACCGGGGAAGGTGCCAGACAGGAGTTCTGTTGGTAGTTTTTACATTGCTCCTGTAGGCATCTGAAAGGCACCAAAAAGGTTTTTCTACCTGCTTACTGGGCTGAGGTGGGGAGTCGCTGAATTTTGGACTAGTATGGTGACAAAAAGCTCCAAACACACCCCATGCACAACTCCACCGGGGAAGGTGCCAGAAAGGAGTTTTCTTGATAGTGTTTACATTGCTCTGGTAGGCAGCTGAAAGGCAGGAGAAAACTTGTTCTACCTGCTTTCTGGGCTGAGATGGGGAACCGCTGAATTTTGGAGTCGGCAGGTGACAAAATGTTCCAAACACACCCCATGCACAACTCCACCGGGGAAGGTGCCAGAAAGGAGTTCCGTTGATAATTTTTACACTACCTTGGTAGGCACCTGAAAGACATCGCAAAAGTTGTTCTACCTGCTTCCTGGGTGAGATGGGGAACAGCTGAATTTTGGAGTCGGCCGGTGACAAAATGTTCCAAACACACCCCATGCACAACTCCACCGGGGAAGGTGCCAGAAAAGACTTCTTTTGGTAGTTTTTACATTGCTTTGGTAGGCAGCTGAGAGGCACCACAAAAGTTGTTCTACCTGCTTTCTGGGCTGAGATGGGGAACCGCTGAATTTTGGACTCGGCCGGTGACTAAATATTCGAAACACACCCCATGCACAACTCCACCGGGGAAGGTGCCAGACAGGAGTTCTGTTGGTAGTTTTTACATTGCTCCTCTAGGCATCTGAAAGGCACCAAAAAGGTTTTTCTACCTGCTTATTGGGCTGAGGTGGGGAGTCGCTGAATTTTGGACTAGTATGGTGACAAAAAGCTCCAAACACACCCCATGCACAACTCCACCGGGGAAGGTGCCAGACAAGAGTTCTGTTGGTAGTTTTTACATTGCTTTGGTAGGCAGCTGAGAGGCACCACAAAAGTTGTTCTACCTGCTTTCTGGGCTGAGATGGGGAACTGCTGAATTTTGGACTCGGCCGGTGACAAAATGTTCCAAACACACCCCATGCACAACTCCACCGGGGAAGGTGCCAGAAAGGAGTTCTGTTGATAATTTTTACACTACCTTGGTAGGCACCTGAAAGACACCGCAAAAGTTGTTCTACCTGCTTCCTGGGCTGAGATGGGGAACAGCTGAATTTTGGACTCGGCCGGTGACAAAATGTTCCAAACACACCCCATGCACAACTCCACTAGGGAAAGTGCCAGAAAGAAGTTCTGGTGATAGTTTTTACACTAACCTGGTAGGCACCTGAAAGACATCGCAAAAGTTGTTCTACCTGCTTCCTGGGCTGAGATGGGGAACAGCTGAATTTTGGAGTCGGCCGGTGACAAAATGTTCCAAACACACCCCATGCACAACTCCACCGGGGAAGGTGCCAGAAAAGAGTTCTTTTGGTAGTTTTTACATTGCTTTGGTAGGCAGCTGAGAGGCACCACAAAAGTTGTTCTACCTGCTTACTGGGCTGAGGTGGGGAGTCGCTGAATTTTGGACTAGTATGGTGACAAAATGTTCCAAACACACCCCATGCACACCTCCACCGGGGAAGGTGCCAGACAAGAGTTCTGTTGGTAGTTTTTACACTAACCTGGTAGGCACCTGAAAGACAGCACAAAACTTGTTCTACCTGCTTTCTGGGCTGAGATGGGGAACGGCTGAATTTTGGACTCGGCCGGTGACAAAATGTTCCAAACACACCCCATGCACAACTCCACCGGGGAAGGTGCCAGAAAGGAGTTCTGTTGATAATTTTTACACTACCTTGGTAGGCACCTGAAAGACACCGCAAAAGTTGTTCTACCTGCTTTCTGGGCTGAGATGGGGAACCGCTGAATTTTGGAGTCGGCCGGTGACAAAATGTTCCAAAAACACCCCATGCACAACTCCACCGGGGAAGGCGCCAGAAAGGAGTTCTGGTGATAGTTTTTACATTGCTCTTGTAGGCATCTGAAAGGCACCAAAAAAGTTTTTCTACCTGCTTACTGGGCTGAGGTGGGGAGTCGCTGAATTTTGGACTAGTATGGTGACAAAAAGCTCCAAACACACCCCATGCACAACTCCACCGGGGAAGGTGCCAGAAAGGAGTTTTCTTGATAGTGTTTACATTGCTCTGGTAGGCAGCTGAAAGGCAGGAGAAAACTTGTTCTACCTGCTTTCTGGGCTGAGATGGGGAACCGCTGAATTTTGGAGTCGGCAGGTGACAAAATGTTCCAAACACACCCCATGCACAACTCCACCGGGGAAGGTGCCAGACAAGAGTTCTGTTGGTAGTTTTTACATTGCTTTGGTAGGCAGCTGAGAGGCACCACAAAAGTTGTTCTACCTGCTTTCTGGGCTGAGATGGGGAACTGCTGAATTTTGGACTCGGCCGGTGACAAAATGTTCCAAACACACCCCATGCACAACTCCACCGGGGAAGGTGCCAGAAAGGAGTTCTGTTGATAATTTTTACACTACCTTGGTAGGCACCTGAAAGACACCGCAAAAGTTGTTCTACCTGCTTCCTGGGCTGAGATGGGGAACAGCTGAATTTTGGACTCGGCCGGTGACAAAATGTTCCAAACACACCCCATGCACAACTCCACTAGGGAAAGTGCCAGAAAGAAGTTCTGGTGATAGTTTTTACACTAACCTGGTAGGCACCTGAAAGACATCGCAAAAGTTGTTCTACCTGCTTTCTGGGCTGAGATGGGGAACGGCTGAATTTTGGACTCGGCCGGTGACAAAATGTTCCAAACACACCCCATGCACAACTCCACCGGGGAAGGTGCCAGAAAGGAGTTCCGTTGATAATTTTTACACTACCTTGGTAGGCACCTGAAAGAAATGGCAAAAGTTGTTCTACCTGCTTTCTGGGCTGAGATGGGGAACTGCTGAATTTTGGACTCGGCCGGTGACAAAATGTTCCAAACACACCCCATGCACAACTCCACTAGGGAAAGTGCCAGAAAGGAGTTCTGGTGATAGTTTTTACACTAACCTGGTAGGCACCTGAAAGACAGCACAAAACTTGTTCTACCTGCTTTCTGGGCTGAGATGGGGAACGGCTGAATTTTGGACTCGGCCGGTGACAAAATGTTCCAAAAACACCCCATGCACAACTCCACCGGGGAAGGTGCCAGACAGGAGTTCTGTTGGTAGTTTTTACATTGCTCCTGTAGGCATCTGAAAGGCACCAAAAAGGTTTTTCTACCTGCTTACTGGGCTGAGGTGGGGAGTCGCTGAATTTTGGACTAGTATGGTGACAAAAAGCTCCAAACACACCCCATGCACAACTCCACCGGGGAAGGTGCCAGAAAGGAGTTTTCTTGATAGTGTTTACATTGCTCTGGTAGGCAGCTGAAAGGCAGGAGAAAACTTGTTCTACCTGCTTTCTGGGCTGAGATGGGGAACCGCTGAATTTTGGAGTCGGCAGGTGACAAAATGTTCCAAACACACCCCATGCACAACTCCACCGGGGAAGGTGCCAGAAAGGAGTTCCGTTGATAATTTTTACACTACCTTGGTAGGCACCTGAAAGACATCGCAAAAGTTGTTCTACCTGCTTCCTGGGCTGAGATGGGGAACAGCTGAATTTTGGACTCGGCCGGTGACAAAATGTTCCAAACACACCCCATGCACAACTCCACTAGGGAAAGTGCCAGAAAGAAGTTCTGGTGATAGTTTTTACACTAACCTGGTAGGCACCTGAAAGACATCGCAAAAGTTGTTCTACCTGCTTCCTGGGCTGAGATGGGGAACAGCTGAATTTTGGAGTCGGCCGGTGACAAAATGTTCCAAACACACCCCATGCACAACTCCACCGGGGAAGGTGCCAGAAAAGAGTTCTTTTGGTAGTTTTTACATTGCTTTGGTAGGCAGCTGAGAGGCACCACAAAAGTTGTTCTACCTGCTTTCTGGGCTGAGATGGGGAACGGCTGAATTTTGGACTCGGCCGGTGACTAAATATTCGAAACACACCCCATTCACAACTCCACCGGGGAAGGTGCCAGACAGGAGTTCTGTTGGTAGTTTTTACATTGCTCCTGTAGGCATCTGAAAGGCACCAAAAAAGTTTTTCTACCTGCTTACTGGGCTGAGGTGGGGAGTCGCTGAATTTTGGACTAGTATGGTGACAAAAAGCTCCAAACACACCCCATGCACAACTCCACCGGGGAAGGTGCCAGACAAGAGTTCTGTTGGTAGTTTTTACATTGCTTTGGTAGGCAGCTGAGAGGCACCCCAAAAGTTGTTCTACCTGCTTTCTGGGCTGAGATGGGGAACTGCTGAATTTTGGACTCGGCCGGTGACAAAATGTTCCAAACACACCCCATGCACAACTCCACTAGGGAAAGTGCCAGAAAGGAGTTCTGGTGATAGTTTTTACACTAACCTGGTAGGCACCTGAAAGACAGCACAAAACTTGTTCTACCTGCTTTCTGGGCTGAGATGGGGAACGGCTGAATTTTGGAGTCGGCCGGTGACAAAATGTTCCAAAAACACCCCATGCACAACTCCACCGGGGAAGGTGCCAGACAGGAGTTCTGTTGGTAGTTTTTACATTGCTCCTGTAGGCATCTGAAAGGCACCAAAAAGGTTTTTCTACCTGCTTACTGGGCTGAGGTGGGGAGTCGCTGAATTTTGGACTAGTATGGTGACAAAAAGCTCCAAACACACCCCATGCACAACTCCACCGGGGAAGGTGCCAGAAAGGAGTTTTCTTGATAGTGTTTACATTGCTCTGGTAGGCAGCTGAAAGGCAGGAGAAAACTTGTTCTACCTGCTTTCTGGGCTGAGATGGGGAACCGCTGAATTTTGGAGTCGGCAGGTGACAAAATGTTCCAAACACACCCCATGCACAACTCCACCGGGGAAGGTGCCAGAAAAGACTTCTTTTGGTAGTTTTTACATTGCTTTGGTAGGCAGCTGAGAGGCACCACAAAAGTTGTTCTACCTGCTTTCTGGGCTGAGATGGGGAACGGCTGAATTTTGGACTCGGCCGGTGACTAAATATTCGAAACACACCCCATGCACAACTCCACCGGGGAAGGTGCCAGACAGGAGTTCTGTTGGTAGTTTTTACATTGCTCCTGTAGGCATCTGAAAGGCACCAAAAAGGTTTTTCTACCTGCTTATTGGGCTGAGGTGGGGAGTCGCTGAATTTTGGACTAGTATGGTGACAAAAAGCTCCAAACACACCCCATGCACAACTCCACCGGGGAAGGTGCCAGACAAGAGTTCTGTTGGTAGTTTTTACATTGCTTTGGTAGGCAGCTGAGAGGCACCACAAAAGTTGTTCTACCTGCTTTCTGGGCTGAGATGGGGAACTGCTGAATTTTGGACTCGGCCGGTGACAAAATGTTCCAAACACACCCCATGCACAACTCCACCGGGGAAGGTGCCAGAAAGGAGTTCTGTTGATAATTTTTACACTACCTTGGTAGGCACCTGAAAGACACCGCAAAAGTTGTTCTACCTGCTTCCTGGGCTGAGATGGGGAACAGCTGAATTTTGGACTCGGCCGGTGACAAAATGTTCCAAACACACCCCATGCACAACTCCACTAGGGAAAGTGCCAGAAAGAAGTTCTGGTGATAGTTTTTACACTAACCTGGTAGGCACCTGAAAGACATCGCAAAAGTTGTTCTACCTGCTTCCTGGGCTGAGATGGGGAACAGCTGAATTTTGGAGTCGGCCGGTGACAAAATGTTCCAAACACACCCCATGCACAACTCCACCGGGGAAGGTGCCAGAAAAGAGTTCTTTTGGTAGTTTTTACATTGCTTTGGTAGGCAGCTGAGAGGCACCACAAAAGTTGTTCTACCTGCTTTCTGGGCTGAGATGGGGAACGGCTGAATTTTGGACTCGGCCGGTGACTAAATAGTCGAAACACACCCCATTCACAACTCCACCGGGGAAGGTGCCAGACAGGAGTTCTGTTGGTAGTTTTTACATTGCTCCTGTAGGCATCTGAAAGGCACCAAAAAAGTTTTTCTACCTGCTTACTGGGCTGAGGTGGGGAGTCGCTGAATTTTGGACTAGTATGGTGACAAAAAGCTCCAAACACACCCCATGCACAACTCCACCGGGGAAGGTGCCAGACAAGAGTTCTGTTGGTAGTTTTTACATTGCTCTTGTAGGCATCTGAAAGGCACCAAAAAGGTTTTTCTACCTGCTTACTGGGCTGAGGTGGGGAGCCGCTGAATTTTGGACTAGTATGGTGACAAAAAGCTCCAAACACACCCCATGCACAACTCCACCGGGGAAGGTGCCAGACAAGAGTTCTTTTGGTAGTTTTTACATTGCTTTGGTAGGCAGCTGAGAGGCACCACAAAAGTTGTTCTACCTGCTTTCTGGGCTGAGATGGGGAACTGCTGAATTTTGGACTCGGCCGGTGACAAAATGTTCCAAACACACCCCATGCACAACTCCACCGGGGAAAGTGCCAGAAAGGAGTTCTGTTGATAGTTTTTACACTAACCTGGTAGGCACCTGAAAGACAGCACAAAACTTGTTCTACCTGCTTTCTGGGCTGAGATGGGGAACGGCTGAATTTTGGACTCGGCCGGTGACAAAATATTGCAAACACACCCCATGCACAACTCCACCGGGGAAGGTGCCAGAAAGGAGTTCTGTTGATAATTTTTACACTACCTTGGTAGGCACCTGAAAGACACCGCAAAAGTTGTTCTACCTGCTTCCTGGGCTGAGATGGGGAACAGCTGAATTTTGGAGTCGGCCGGTGACAAAATGTTCCAAACACACCCCATGCACAACTCCACTAGGGAAAGTGCCAGAAAGGAGTTCTGGTGATAGTTTTTACACTAACCTGGTAGGCACCTGAAAGACAGCACAAAACTTGTTCTACCTGCTTTCTGGGCTGAGATGGGGAACGGCTGAATTTTGGAGTCGGCCGGTGACAAAATGTTCCAAACACACCCCATGCACAACTCCACCGGGGAAGGTGCCAGAAAAGAGTTCTGTTGGTAGTTTTTACATTGCTTTGGTAGGCAGCTGAGAGGCACCACAAAAGTTGTTCTACCTGCTTTCTGGGCTGAGATGGGGAACGGCTGAATTTTGGAGTCGGCCGGTGACAAAATGTTCCAAACACACCCCATGCACAACTCCACCGGGGAAGGTGCCAGAAAGGAGTTCCGTTGATAATTTTTACACTACCTTGGTAGGCACCTGAAAGAAATGGCAAAAGTTGTTCTACCTGCTTTCTGGGCTGAGATGGGGAACGGCTGAATTTTGGACTCGGCCGGTGACAATATGTTCCAAACACACCCCATGCACAACTCCACCGGGGAAAGTGCCAGAAAGGAGTTCTGTTGATAGTTTTTACATTGCTCCGATACGCAGCTGAAAGGCACCACAAAAGTTGTTCTATCTGCATTCTGGGCTGAGATGGGGAACCGCTGAATTTTGGACTCGGCTGGTGACAAAATGTTCCAAACACACCCCATGCACAACTCCACCGGGGAAGGTGCCAGACAGGAGTTCTCGTGGTAGATTTTACATTGCTTTGGTAGGCAGCTGAAAGGCACCACAAAAGTTGTTCTTCCTGCTTTCTGGGCTGAGATGGGGAACTGCTGAATTTTGGACTCGGCCGGTGACTAAATATTCCAAACACACCCCATGCACAACTCCACCGGGGAAGGTGCCAGAAAAGAGTTCTGTTGGTAGTTTTTACATTGCTTTGGTAGGCATCTGAAAGGCACCGCAAAAGTTGTTCTTCCTGCTTTCTGGGCTGAGATGGGGAACTGCTGAATTTTGGACTCGGCCGGTGACTAAGTATTCCAAACACCCCATGCACAACTCCATCGGGGAAGGTGCCAGAAAAGAGTTCTGTTGGTAGTTTTTACATTGCTTTGGTAGGCAGCTGAGAGGCACCACAAAAGTTGTTCTACCTGCTTTCTGGGCTGAGATGGGGAACTACTGAATTTTGGACTCGGCCGGTGACAAAATGTTCCAAACACACCCCATGCACAACTCCACCGGGGAAGGTGCCAGAAAGGAGTTCCGTTGATAATTTTTACACTACCTTGGTAGGCACCTGAAAGACATCGCAAAAGTTGTTCTACCTGCTTCCTGGGCTGAGATGGGGAACAGCTGAATTTTGGAGTCGGCCGGTGACAAAATGTTCCAAACACACCCCATTCACAACTCCACCGGGGAAGGTGCCAGACAGGAGTTCTGTTGGTAGTTTTTACATTGCTCTTGTAGGCATCTGAAAGGCACCAAAAAAGTTTTTCTACCTGCTTACTGGGCTGAGGTGGGGAGTCGCTGAATTTTGGACTAGTATGGTGACAAAAAGCTCCAAACACACCCCATGCACAACTCCACCGGGGAAGGTGCCAGACAAGAGTTCTGTTGGTAGTTTTTACATTGCTTTGGTAGGCAGCTGAGAGGCACCACAAAAGTTGTTCTACCTGCTTTCTGGGCTGAGATGGGGAACTGCTGAATTTTGGACTCGGCCGGTGACAAAATGTTCCAAACACACCCCATGCACAACTCCACTAGGGAAAGTGCCAGAAAGGAGTTCTGGTGATAGTTTTTACACTAACCTGGTAGGCACCTGAAAGACAGCACAAAACTTGTTCTACCTGCTTTCTGGGCTGAGATGGGGAACGGCTGAATTTTGGAGTCGGCCGGTGACAAAATGTTCCAAAAACACCCCATGCACAACTCCACCGGGGAAGGTGCCAGAAAGGAGTTCTGTTGGTAGTTTTTACATTGCTCCTGTAGGCATCTGAAAGGCACCAAAAAGGTTTTTCTACCTGCTTACTGGGCTGAGGTGGGGAGTCGCTGAATTTTGGACTAGTATGGTGACAAAAAGCTCCAAACACACCCCATGCACAACTCCACCGGGGAAGGTGCCAGAAAGGAGTTTTCTTGATAGTGTTTACATTGCTCTGGTAGGCAGCTGAAAGGCAGGAGAAAACTTGTTCTACCTGCTTTCTGGGCTGAGATGGGGAACCGCTGAATTTTGGAGTCGGCAGGTGACAAAATGTTCCAAACACACCCCATGCACAACTCCACCGGGGAAGGTGCCAGACAAGAGTTCTGTTGGTAGTTTTTACATTGCTTTGGTAGGCAGCTGAAAGGCACCACAAAAGTTGATCTACCTGCTTTCTGGGCTGAGATGGGGAAGTGCTGAATTTTGGACTCGGCCGGTGACTAAATATTCCAAACACACCCCATGCACAACTCCACCGGGGAAGGTGCCAGAAAAGAGTTCTGTTGGTAGTTTTTACATTGCTTTGGTAGGCAGCTGAAAGGCAGTAGAAAACTTGTTCTACCTGCTTTCCGAGCTGAGATGGGGAACGGCTGAATTTTGGACTCGGCCGGTGACAAAATGTTCCAAACACACCCCATGCACAACTCCACCGGGGAAGGTGCCAGAAAGGAGTTCCGTTGATAATTTTTACACTACCTTGTTAGGCACCTGAAAGAAATCGCAAAAGTTTTTCTACCTGCTTTCTGGGCTGAGATGGGGAACTGCTGAATTTTGGACTCGGCCGGTGACAAAATGTTCCAAACACACCCCATGCACAACTCCACTAGGGAAAGTGCCAGAAAGGAGTTCTGGTGATAGTTTTTACACTAACCTGGTAGGCACCTGAAAGACAGCACAAAACTTGTTCTACCTGCTTTCTGGGCTGAGATGGGGAACGGCTGAATTTTGGACTCGGCCGGTGACAAAATGTTCCAAAAACACCCCATGCACAACTCCACCGGGGAAGGTGCCAGACAGGAGTTCTGTTGGTAGTTTTTACATTGCTCCTGTAGGCATCTGAAAGGCACCAAAAAGGTTTTTCTACCTGCTTACTGGGCTGAGGTGGGGAGTCGCTGAATTTTGGACTAGTATGGTGACAAAAAGCTCCAAACACACCCCATGCACAACTCCACCGGGGAAGGTGCCAGAAAGGAGTTTTCTTGATAGTGTTTACATTGCTCTGGTAGGCAGCTGAAAGGCAGGAGAAAACTTGTTCTACCTGCTTTCTGGGCTGAGATGGGGAACCGCTGAATTTTGGAGTCGGCAGGTGACAAAATGTTCCAAACACACCCCATGCACAACTCCACCGGGGAAGGTGCCAGAAAGGAGTTCCGTTGATAATTTTTACACTACCTTGGTAGGCACCTGAAAGACATCGCAAAAGTTGTTCTACCTGCTTCCTGGGTGAGATGGGGAACAGCTGAATTTTGGAGTCGGCCGGTGACAAAATGTTCCAAACACACCCCATGCACAACTCCACCGGGGAAGGTGCCAGAAAAGACTTCTTTTGGTAGTTTTTACATTGCTTTGGTAGGCAGCTGAGAGGCACCACAAAAGTTGTTCTACCTGCTTTCTGGGCTGAGATGGGGAACGGCTGAATTTTGGACTCGGCCGGTGACTAAATATTCGAAACACACCCCATGCACAACTCCACCGGGGAAGGTGCCAGACAGGAGTTCTGTTGGTAGTTTTTACATTGCTCCTCTAGGCATCTGAAAGGCACCAAAAAGGTTTTTCTACCTGCTTATTGGGCTGAGGTGGGGAGTCGCTGAATTTTGGACTAGTATGGTGACAAAAAGCTCCAAACACACCCCATGCACAACTCCACCGGGGAAGGTGCCAGACAAGAGTTCTGTTGGTAGTTTTTACATTGCTTTGGTAGGCAGCTGAGAGGCACCACAAAAGTTGTTCTACCTGCTTTCTGGGCTGAGATGGGGAACTGCTGAATTTTGGACTCGGCCGGTGACAAAATGTTCCAAACACACCCCATGCACAACTCCACCGGGGAAGGTGCCAGAAAGGAGTTCTGTTGATAATTTTTACACTACCTTGGTAGGCACCTGAAAGACACCGCAAAAGTTGTTCTACCTGCTTCCTGGGCTGAGATGGGGAACAGCTGAATTTTGGACTCGGCCGGTGACAAAATGTTCCAAACACACCCCATGCACAACTCCACTAGGGAAAGTGCCAGAAAGAAGTTCTGGTGATAGTTTTTACACTAACCTGGTAGGCACCTGAAAGACATCGCAAAAGTTGTTCTACCTGCTTCCTGGGCTGAGATGGGGAACAGCTGAATTTTGGAGTCGGCCGGTGACAAAATGTTCCAAACACACCCCATGCACAACTCCACCGGGGAAGGTGCCAGAAAAGAGTTCTTTTGGTAGTTTTTACATTGCTTTGGTAGGCAGCTGAGAGGCACCACAAAAGTTGTTCTACCTGCTTTCTGGGCTGAGATGGGGAACGGCTGAATTTTGGACTCGGCCGGTGACTAAATATTCGAAACACACCCCATTCACAACTCCACCGGGGAAGGTGCCAGACAGGAGTTCTGTTGGTAGTTTTTACATTGCTCCTGTAGGCATCTGAAAGGCACCAAAAAAGTTTTTCTACCTGCTTACTGGGCTGAGGTGGGGAGTCGCTGAATTTTGGACTAGTATGGTGACAAAAAGCTCCAAACACACCCCATGCACAACTCCACCGGGGAAGGTGCCAGACAAGAGTTCTGTTGGTAGTTTTTACATTGCTCTTGTAGGCATCTGAAAGGCACCAAAAAGGTTTTTCTACCTGCTTACTGGGCTGAGGTGGGGAGCCGCTGAATTTTGGACTAGTATGGTGACAAAAAGCTCCAAACACACCCCATGCACAACTCCACCGGGGAAGGTGCCAGACAAGAGTTCTGTTGGTAGTTTTTACATTGCTTTGGTAGGCAGCTGAGAGGCACCACAAAAGTTGTTCTACCTGCTTTCTGGGCTGAGATGGGGAACTGCTGAATTTTGGACTCGGCTGGTGACAAAATGTTCCAAACACACCCCATGCACACCTCCACCGGGGAAAGTGCCAGAAAGGAGTTCTGTTGATAGTTTTTACACTAACCTGGTAGGCACCTGAAAGACAGCACAAAACTTGTTCTACCTGCTTTCTGGGCTGAGATGGGGAACGGCTGAATTTTGGACTCGGCCGGTGACAAAATGTTCCAAACACACCCCATGCACAACTCCACCGGGGAAGGTGCCAGAAAGGAGTTCTGTTGATAATTTTTACACTACCTTGGTAGGCACCTGAAAGACACCGCAAAAGTTGTTCTACCTGCTTTCTGGGCTGAGATGGGGAACCGCTGAATTTTGGAGTCGGCCGGTGACAAAATGTTCCAAAAACACCCCATGCACAACTCCACCGGGGAAGGCGCCAGAAAGGAGTTCTGGTGATAGTTTTTACATTGCTCTTGTAGGCATCTGAAAGGCACCAAAAAAGTTTTTCTACCTGCTTACTGGGCTGAGGTGGGGAGTCGCTGAATTTTGGACTAGTATGGTGACAAAAAGCTCCAAACACACCCCATGCACAACTCCACCGGGGAAGGTGCCAGAAAGGAGTTTTCTTGATAGTGTTTACATTGCTCTGGTAGGCAGCTGAAAGGCAGGAGAAAACTTGTTCTACCTGCTTTCTGGGCTGAGATGGGGAACTGCTGAATTTTGGACTCGGCTGGGGACAAAATGTTCCAAACACACCCCATGCACAACTCCACCGGGGAAGGTGCCAGACAGGAGTTCTCGTGGTAGATTTTACATTGCTTTGGTAGGCAGCTGAAAGGCACCACAAAAGTTGTTCTTCCTGCTTTCTGGGCTGAGATGGGGAACTGCTGAATTTTGGACTCGGCCGGTGACTAAATATTCCAAACACACCCCATGCACAACTCCACCGGGGAAGGTGCCAGAAAAGAGTTCTGTTGGTAGTTTTTACATTGCTTTGGTAGGCAGCTGAGAGGCACCACAAAAGTTGTTCTACCTGCTTTCTGGGCTGAGATGGGGAACGGCTGAATTTTGGACTCGGCCGGTGACTAAATATTCGAAACACACCCCATGCACAACTCCACCGGGGAAGGTGCCAGACAGGAGTTCTGTTGGTAGTTTTTACATTGCTCCTCTAGGCATCTGAAAGGCACCAAAAAGGTTTTTCTACCTGCTTATTGGGCTGAGGTGGGGAGTCGCTGAATTTTGGACTAGTATGGTGACAAAAAGCTCCAAACACACCCCATGCACAACTCCACCGGGGAAGGTGCCAGACAAGAGTTCTGTTGGTAGTTTTTACATTGCTTTGGTAGGCAGCTGAGAGGCACCACAAAAGTTGTTCTACCTGCTTTCTGGGCTGAGATGGGGAACTGCTGAATTTTGGACTCGGCCGGTGACAAAATGTTCCAAACACACCCCATGCACAACTCCACCGGGGAAGGTGCCAGAAAGGAGTTCTGTTGATAATTTTTACACTACCTTGGTAGGCACCTGAAAGACACCGCAAAAGTTGTTCTACCTGCTTCCTGGGCTGAGATGGGGAACAGCTGAATTTTGGACTCGGCCGGTGACAAAATGTTCCAAACACACCCCATGCACAACTCCACTAGGGAAAGTGCCAGAAAGAAGTTCTGGTGATAGTTTTTACACTAACCTGGTAGGCACCTGAAAGACATCGCAAAAGTTGTTCTACCTGCTTCCTGGGCTGAGATGGGGAACAGCTGAATTTTGGAGTCGGCCGGTGACAAAATGTTCCAAACACACCCCATGCACAACTCCACCGGGGAAGGTGCCAGAAAAGAGTTCTTTTGGTAGTTTTTACATTGCTTTGGTAGGCAGCTGAGAGGCACCACAAAAGTTGTTCTACCTGCTTTCTGGGCTGAGATGGGGAACGGCTGAATTTTGGACTCGGCCGGTGACTAAATATTCGAAACACACCCCATTCACAACTCCACCGGGGAAGGTGCCAGACAGGAGTTCTGTTGGTAGTTTTTACATTGCTCCTGTAGGCATCTGAAAGGCACCAAAAAAGTTTTTCTACCTGCTTACTGGGCTGAGGTGGGGAGTCGCTGAATTTTGGACTAGTATGGTGACAAAAAGCTCCAAACACACCCCATGCACAACTCCACCGGGGAAGGTGCCAGACAAGAGTTCTGTTGGTAGTTTTTACATTGCTCTTGTAGGCATCTGAAAGGCACCAAAAAGGTTTTTCTACCTGCTTACTGGGCTGAGGTGGGGAGCCGCTGAATTTTGGACTAGTATGGTGACAAAAAGCTCCAAACACACCCCATGCACAACTCCACCGGGGAAGGTGCCAGACAAGAGTTCTGTTGGTAGTTTTTACATTGCTTTGGTAGGCAGCTGAGAGGCACCACAAAAGTTGTTCTACCTGCTTTCTGGGCTGAGATGGGGAACTGCTGAATTTTGGACTCGGCTGGTGACAAAATGTTCCAAACACACCCCATGCACACCTCCACCGGGGAAAGTGCCAGAAAGGAGTTCTGTTGATAGTTTTTACACTAACCTGGTAGGCACCTGAAAGACAGCACAAAACTTGTTCTACCTGCTTTCTGGGCTGAGATGGGGAACGGCTGAATTTTGGACTCGGCCGGTGACAAAATGTTCCAAACACACCCCATGCACAACTCCACCGGGGAAGGTGCCAGAAAGGAGTTCTGTTGATAATTTTTACACTACCTTGGTAGGCACCTGAAAGACACCGCAAAAGTTGTTCTACCTGCTTTCTGGGCTGAGATGGGGAACCGCTGAATTTTGGAGTCGGCCGGTGACAAAATGTTCCAAAAACACCCCATGCACAACTCCACCGGGGAAGGCGCCAGAAAGGAGTTCTGGTGATAGTTTTTACATTGCTCTTGTAGGCATCTGAAAGGCACCAAAAAAGTTTTTCTACCTGCTTACTGGGCTGAGGTGGGGAGTCGCTGAATTTTGGACTAGTATGGTGACAAAAAGCTCCAAACACACCCCATGCACAACTCCACCGGGGAAGGTGCCAGAAAGGAGTTTTCTTGATAGTGTTTACATTGCTCTGGTAGGCAGCTGAAAGGCAGGAGAAAACTTGTTCTACCTGCTTTCTGGGCTGAGATGGGGAACCGCTGAATTTTGGACTCGGCTGGTGACAAAATGTTCCAAACACACCCCATGCACAACTCCACCGGGGAAGGTGCCAGACAGGAGTTCTCGTGGTAGATTTTACATTGCTTTGGTAGGCAGCTGAAAGGCACCACAAAAGTTGTTCTTCCTGCTTTCTGGGCTGAGATGGGGAACTGCTGAATTTTGGACTCGGCCGGTGACTAAATATTCCAAACACACCCCATGCACAACTCCACCGGGGAAGGTGCCAGAAAAGAGTTCTGTTGGTAGTTTTTACATTGCTTTGGTAGGCATCTGAAAGGCACCGCAAAAGTTGTTCTTCCTGCTTTCTGGGCTGAGATGGGGAACTGCTGAATTTTGGACTCGGCCGGTGACTAAGTATTCCAAACACCCCATGCACAACTCCATCGGGGAAGGTGCCAGAAAAGAGTTCTGTTGGTAGTTTTTACATTGCTTTGGTAGGCAGCTGAGAGGCACCACAAAAGTTGTTCTACCTGCTTTCTGGGCTGAGATGGGGAACTACTGAATTTTGGACTCGGCCGGTGACAAAATGTTCCAAACACACCCCATGCACAACTCCACCGGGGAAGGTGCCAGAAAGGAGTTCCGTTGATAATTTTTACACTACCTTGGTAGGCACCTGAAAGACATCGCAAAAGTTGTTCTACCTGCTTCCTGGGCTGAGATGGGGAACAGCTGAATTTTGGAGTCGGCCGGTGACAAAATGTTCCAAACACACCCCATTCACAACTCCACCGGGGAAGGTGCCAGACAGGAGTTCTGTTGGTAGTTTTTACATTGCTCTTGTAGGCATCTGAAAGGCACCAAAAAAGTTTTTCTACCTGCTTACTGGGCTGAGGTGGGGAGTCGCTGAATTTTGGACTAGTATGGTGACAAAAAGCTCCAAACACACCCCATGCACAACTCCACCGGGGAAGGTGCCAGACAAGAGTTCTGTTGGTAGTTTTTACATTGCTTTGGTAGGCAGCTGAGAGGCACCACAAAAGTTGTTCTACCTGCTTTCTGGGCTGAGATGGGGAACTGCTGAATTTTGGACTCGGCCGGTGACAAAATGTTCCAAACACACCCCATGCACAACTCCACTAGGGAAAGTGCCAGAAAGGAGTTCTGGTGATAGTTTTTACACTAACCTGGTAGGCACCTGAAAGACAGCACAAAACTTGTTCTACCTGCTTTCTGGGCTGAGATGGGGAACGGCTGAATTTTGGAGTCGGCCGGTGACAAAATGTTCCAAAAACACCCCATATGCACAACTCCACCGGGGAAGGTGCCAGACAGGAGTTCTGTTGGTAGTTTTTACATTGCTCCTGTAGGCATCTGAAAGGCACCAAAAAGGTTTTTCTACCTGCTTACTGGGCTGAGGTGGGGAGTCGCTGAATTTTGGACTAGTATGGTGACAAAAAGCTCCAAACACACCCCATGCACAACTCCACCGGGGAAGGTGCCAGAAAGGAGTTTTCTTGATAGTGTTTACATTGCTCTGGTAGGCAGCTGAAAGGCAGGAGAAAACTTGTTCTACCTGCTTTCTGGGCTGAGATGGGGAACCGCTGAATTTTGGAGTCGGCAGGTGACAAAATGTTCCAAACACACCCCATGCACAACTCCACCGGGGAAGGTGCCAGACAAGAGTTCTGTTGGTAGTTTTTACATTGCTCCTGTAGGCATCTGAAAGGCACCAAAAAGGTTTTTCTACCTGCTTACTGGGCTGAGGTGGGGAGTCGCTGAATTTTGGACTAGTATGGTGACAAAAAGCTCCAAACACACCCCATGCACAACTCCACCGGGGAAGGTGCCAGACAAGAGTTCTGTTGGTAGTTTTTACATTGCTTTGGTAGGCAGCTGAGAGGCACCACAAAAGTTGTTCTACCTGCTTTCTGGGCTGAGATGGGGAACTGCTGAATTTTGGACTCGGCCGGTGACAAAATGTTCCAAACACACCCCATGCACAACTCCACCGGGGAAGGTGCCAGAAAGGAGTTCTGTTGATAATTTTTACACTACCTTGGTAGGCACCTGAAAGACACCGCAAAAGTTGTTCTACCTGCTTCCTGGGCTGAGATGGGGAACAGCTGAATTTTGGAGTCGGCCGGTGACAAAATGTTCCAAACACACCCCATGCACAACTCCACCGGGGAAGGTGCCAGAAAAGAGTTCTTTTGGTAGTTTTTACATTGCTTTGGTAGGCAGCTGAGAGGCACCACAAAAGTTGTTCTACCTGCTTTCTGGGCTGAGATGGGGAACGGCTGAATTTTGGACTCGGCCGGTGACTAAATATTCGAAACACACCCCATTCACAACTCCACCGGGGAAGGTGCCAGACAGGAGTTCTGTTGGTAGTTTTTACATTGCTCCTGTAGGCATCTGAAAGGCACCAAAAAAGTTTTTCTACCTGCTTACTGGGCTGAGGTGGGGAGTCGCTGAATTTTGGACTAGTATGGTGACAAAAAGCTCCAAACACACCCCATGCACAACTCCACCGGGGAAGGTGCCAGACAAGAGTTCTGTTGGTAGTTTTTACATTGCTCTTGTAGGCATCTGAAAGGCACCAAAAAGGTTTTTCTACCTGCTTACTGGGCTGAGGTGGGGAGCCGCTGAATTTTGGACTAGTATGGTGACAAAAAGCTCCAAACACACCCCATGCACAACTCCACCGGGGAAGGTGCCAGACAAGAGTTCTGTTGGTAGTTTTTACATTGCTTTGGTAGGCAGCTGAGAGGCACCACAAAAGTTGTTCTACCTGCTTTCTGGGCTGAGATGGGGAACTGCTGAATTTTGGACTCGGCTGGTGACAAAATGTTCCAAACACACCCCATGCACACCTCCACCGGGGAAAGTGCCAGAAAGGAGTTCTGTTGATACTTTTTACACTAACCTGGTAGGCACCTGAAAGACAGCACAAAACTTGTTCTACCTGCTTTCTGGGCTGAGATGGGGAACGGCTGAATTTTGGACTCGGCCGGTGACAAAATGTTCCAAACACACCCCATGCACAACTCCACCGGGGAAGGTGCCAGAAAGGAGTTCTGTTGATAATTTTTACACTACCTTGGTAGGCACCTGAAAGACACCGCAAAAGTTGTTCTACCTGCTTTCTGGGCTGAGATGGGGAACCGCTGAATTTTGGAGTCGGCCGGTGACAAAATGTTCCAAAAACACCCCATGCACAACTCCACCGGGGAAGGCGCCAGAAAGGAGTTCTGGTGATAGTTTTTACATTGCTCTTGTAGGCATCTGAAAGGCACCAAAAAAGTTTTTCTACCTGCTTACTGGGCTGAGGTGGGGAGTCGCTGAATTTTGGACTAGTATGGTGACAAAAAGCTCCAAACACACCCCATGCACAACTCCACCGGGGAAGGTGCCAGAAAGGAGTTTTCTTGATAGTGTTTACATTGCTCTGGTAGGCAGCTGAAAGGCAGGAGAAAACTTGTTCTACCTGCTTTCTGGGCTGAGATGGGGAACCGCTGAATTTTGGACTCGGCTGGTGACAAAATGTTCCAAACACACCCCATGCACAACTCCACCGGGGAAGGTGCCAGACAGGAGTTCTCGTGGTAGATTTTACATTGCTTTGGTAGGCAGCTGAAAGGCACCACAAAAGTTGTTCTTCCTGCTTTCTGGGCTGAGATGGGGAACTGCTGAATTTTGGACTCGGCCGGTGACTAAATATTCCAAACACACCCCATGCACAACTCCACCGGGGAAGGTGCCAGAAAAGAGTTCTGTTGGTAGTTTTTACATTGCTTTGGTAGGCATCTGAAAGGCACCGCAAAAGTTGTTCTTCCTGCTTTCTGGGCTGAGATGGGGAACTGCTGAATTTTGGACTCGGCCGGTGACTAAGTATTCCAAACACCCCATGCACAACTCCATCGGGGAAGGTGCCAGAAAAGAGTTCTGTTGGTAGTTTTTACATTGCTTTGGTAGGCAGCTGAGAGGCACCACAAAAGTTGTTCTACCTGCTTTCTGGGCTGAGATGGGGAACTACTGAATTTTGGACTCGGCCGGTGACAAAATGTTCCAAAAACACCCCATGCACAACTCCACCGGGGAAGGTGCCAGAAAGGAGTTCCGTTGATAATTTTTACACTACCTTGGTAGGCACCTGAAAGACATCGCAAAAGTTGTTCTACCTGCTTCCTGGGCTGAGATGGGGAACAGCTGAATTTTGGAGTCGGCCGGTGACAAAATGTTCCAAACACACCCCATTCACAACTCCACCGGGGAAGGTGCCAGACAGGAGTTCTGTTGGTAGTTTTTACATTGCTCTTGTAGGCATCTGAAAGGCACCAAAAAAGTTTTTCTACCTGCTTACTGGGCTGAGGTGGGGAGTCGCTGAATTTTGGACTAGTATGGTGACAAAAAGCTCCAAACACACCCCATGCACAACTCCACCGGGGAAGGTGCCAGACAAGAGTTCTGTTGGTAGTTTTTACATTGCTTTGGTAGGCAGCTGAGAGGCACCACAAAAGTTGTTCTACCTGCTTTCTGGGCTGAGATGGGGAACTGCTGAATTTTGGACTCGGCCGGTGACAAAATGTTCCAAACACACCCCATGCACAACTCCACTAGGGAAAGTGCCAGAAAGGAGTTCTGGTGATAGTTTTTACACTAACCTGGTAGGCACCTGAAAGACAGCACAAAACTTGTTCTACCTGCTTTCTGGGCTGAGATGGGGAACGGCTGAATTTTGGAGTCGGCCGGTGACAAAATGTTCCAAAAACACCCCATGCACAACTCCACCGGGGAAGGTGCCAGACAGGAGTTCTGTTGGTAGTTTTTACATTGCTCCTGTAGGCATCTGAAAGGCACCAAAAAGGTTTTTCTACCTGCTTACTGGGCTGAGGTGGGGAGTCGCTGAATTTTGGACTAGTATGGTGACAAAAAGCTCCAAACACACCCCATGCACAACTCCATCGGGGAAGGTGCCAGAAAAGAGTTCTGTTGGTAGTTTTTACATTGCTTTGGTAGGCAGCTGAGAGGCACCACAAAAGTTGTTCTACCTGCTTTCTGGGCTGAGATGGGGAACTACTGAATTTTGGACTCGGCCGGTGACAAAATGTTCCAAACACACCCCATGCACAACTCCACCGGGGAAGGTGCCAGACAAGAGTTCTGTTGGTAGTTTTTACATTGCTCCTGTAGGCATCTGAAAGGCACCAAAAAGGTTTTTCTACCTGCTTACTGGGCTGAGGTGGGGAGTCGCTGAATTTTGGACTAGTATGGTGACAAAAAGCTCCAAACACACCCCATGCACAACTCCACCGGGGAAGGTGCCAGAAAGGAGTTTTCTTGATAGTGTTTACATTGCTCTGGTAGGCAGCTGAAAGGCAGGAGAAAACTTGTTCTACCTGCTTTCTGGGCTGAGATGGGGAACCGCTGAATTTTGGAGTCGGCAGGTGACAAAATGTTCCAAACACACCCCATGCACAACTCCACCGGGGAAGGTGCCAGACAAGAGTTCTGTTGGTAGTTTTTACATTGCTTTGGTAGGCAGCTGAAAGGCACCACAAAAGTTGATCTACCTGCTTTCTGGGCTGAGATGGGGAAGTGCTGAATTTTGGACTCGGCCGGTGACTAAATATTCCAAACACACCCCATGCACAACTCCACCGGGGAAGGTGCCAGAAAAGAGTTCTGTTGGTAGTTTTTACATTGCTTTGGTAGGCAGCTGAAAGGCAGTAGAAAACTTGTTCTACCTGCTTTCCGAGCTGAGATGGGGAACGGCTGAATTTTGGACTCGGCCGGTGACAAAATGTTCCAAACACACCCCATGCACAACTCCACCGGGGAAGGTGCCAGAAAGGAGTTCCGTTGATAATTTTTACACTACCTTGTTAGGCACCTGAAAGAAATCGCAAAAGTTTTTCTACCTGCTTTCTGGGCTGAGATGGGGAACTGCTGAATTTTGGACTCGGCCGGTGACAAAATGTTCCAAACACACCCCATGCACAACTCCACTAGGGAAAGTGCCAGAAAGGAGTTCTGGTGATAGTTTTTACACTAACCTGGTAGGCACCTGAAAGACAGCACAAAACTTGTTCTACCTGCTTTCTGGGCTGAGATGGGGAACGGCTGAATTTTGGACTCGGCCGGTGACAAAATGTTCCAAAAACACCCCATGCACAACTCCACCGGGGAAGGTGCCAGACAGGAGTTCTGTTGGTAGTTTTTACATTGCTCCTGTAGGCATCTGAAAGGCACCAAAAAAGTTTTTCTACCTGCTTACTGGGCTGAGGTGGGGAGTCGCTGAATTTTGGACTAGTATGGTGACAAAAAGCTCCAAACACACCCCATGCACAACTCCACCGGGGAAGGTGCCAGACAAGAGTTCTGTTGGTAGTTTTTACATTGCTCTTGTAGGCATCTGAAAGGCACCAAAAAGGTTTTTCTACCTGCTTACTGGGCTGAGGTGGGGAGCCGCTGAATTTTGGACTAGTATGGTGACAAAAAGCTCCAAACACACCCCATGCACAACTCCACCGGGGAAGGTGCCAGACAAGAGTTCTGTTGGTAGTTTTTACATTGCTTTGGTAGGCAGCTGAGAGGCACCACAAAAGTTGTTCTACCTGCTTTCTGGGCTGAGATGGGGAACTGCTGAATTTTGGACTCGGCCGGTGACAAAATGTTCCAAACACACCCCATGCACAACTCCACCGGTGAAAGTGCCAGAAAGGAGTTCTGTTGATAGTTTTTACACTAACCTGGTAGGCACCTGAAAGACAGCACAAAACTTGTTCTACCTGCTTTCTGGGCTGAGATGGGGAACGGCTGAATTTTGGACTCGGCCGGTGACAAAATATTCCAAACACACCCCATGCACAACTCCACCGGGGAAGGTGCCAGAAAGGAGTTCTGTTGATAATTTTTACACTACCTTGGTAGGCACCTGAAAGACACCGCAAAAGTTGTTCTACCTGCTTCCTGGGCTGAGATGGGGAACAGCTGAATTTTGGAGTCGGCCGGTGACAAAATGTTCCAAACACACCCCATGCACAACTCCACTAGGGAAAGTGCCAGAAAGGAGTTCTGGTGATAGTTTTTACACTAACCTGGTAGGCACCTGAAAGACAGCACAAAACTTGTTCTACCTGCTTTCTGGGCTGAGATGGGGAACGGCTGAATTTTGGAGTCGGCCGGTGACAAAATGTTCCAAACACACCCCATGCACAACTCCACCGGGGAAGGTGCCAGAAAAGAGTTCTGTTGGTAGTTTTTACATTGCTTTGGTAGGCAGCTGAGAGGCACCACAAAAGTTGTTCTACCTGCTTTCTGGGCTGAGATGGGGAACGGCTGAATTTTGGACTCGGCCGGTGACAAAATGTTCCAAACACACCCCATGCACAACTCCACCGGGGAAGGTGCCAGAAAGGAGTTCCGTTGATAATTTTTACACTACCTTTGTAGGCACCTGAAAGACATCGCAAAAGTTGTTCTACCTGCTTCCTGGGCTGAGATGGGGAACGGCTGAATTTTGGAGTCGGCCGGTGACAAAATGTTCCAAACACACCCCATTCACAACTCCACCGGGGAAGGTGCCAGACAGGAGTTCTGTTGGTAGTTTTTACATTGCTCTTGTAGGCATCTGAAAGGCACCAAAAAAGTTTTTCTACCTGCTTACTGGGCTGAGGTGGGGAGTCGCTGAATTTTGGACTAGTATGGTGACAAAAAGCTCCAAACACACCCCATGCACAACTCCACCGGGGAAGGTGCCAGACAAGAGTTCTGTTGGTAGTTTTTACATTGCTTTGGTAGGCAGCTGAGAGGCACCACAAAAGTTGTTCTACCTGCTTTCTGGGCTGAGATGGGGAACTGCTGAATTTTGGACTCGGCCGGTGACAAAATGTTCCAAACACACCCCATGCACAACTCCACTAGGGAAAGTGCCAGAAAGGAGTTCTGGTGATAGTTTTTACACTAACCTGGTAGGCACCTGAAAGACAGCACAAAACTTGTTCTACCTGCTTTCTGGGCTGAGATGGGGAACGGCTGAATTTTGGAGTCGGCCGGTGACAAAATGTTCCAAACACACCCCATGCACAACTCCACCGGGGAAGGTGCCAGAAAGGAGTTCCGTTGATAATTTTTACATTGCTCCTGTAGGCATCTGAAAGGCACCAAAAAGGTTTTTCTACCTGCTTACTGGGCTGAGGTGGGGAGTCGCTGAATTTTGGACTAGTATGGTGACAAAAAGCTCCAAACACACCCCATGCACAACTCCACCGGGGAAGGTGCCAGAAAGGAGTTTTCTTGATAGTGTTTACATTGCTCTGGTAGGCAGCTGAAAGGCAGGAGAAAACTTGTTCTACCTGCTTTCTGGGCTGAGATGGGGAACCGCTGAATTTTGGAGTCGGCAGGTGACAAAATGTTCCAAACACACCCCATGCACAACTCCACCGGGGAAGGTGCCAGACAAGAGTTCTGTTGGTAGTTTTTACATTGCTCCTGTAGGCATCTGAAAGGCACCAAAAAGGTTTTTCTACCTGCTTACTGGGCTGAGGTGGGGAGTCGCTGAATTTTGGACTAGTATGGTGACAAAAAGCTCCAAACACACCCCATGCACAACTCCACCGGGGAAGGTGCCAGAAAGGAGTTTTCTTGATAGTGTTTACATTGCTCTGGTAGGCAGCTGAAAGGCAGGAGAAAACTTGTTCTACCTGCTTTCTGGGCTGAGATGGGGAACCGCTGAATTTTGGAGTCGGCAGGTGACAAAATGTTCCAAACACACCCCATGCACAACTCCACCGGGGAAGGTGCCAGACAAGAGTTCTGTTGGTAGTTTTTACATTGCTTTGGTAGGCAGCTGAAAGGCACCACAAAAGTTGATCTACCTGCTTTCTGGGCTGAGATGGGGAAGTGCTGAATTTTGGACTCGGCCGGTGACTAAATATTCCAAACACACCCCATGCACAACTCCACCGGGGAAGGTGCCAGAAAAGAGTTCTGTTGGTAGTTTTTACATTGCTTTGGTAGGCAGCTGAAAGGCAGTAGAAAACTTGTTCTACCTGCTTTCCGAGCTGAGATGGGGAACGGCTGAATTTTGGACTCGGCCGGTGACAAAATGTTCCAAACACACCCCATGCACAACTCCACCGAGGAAGGTGCCAGAAAGGAGTTCCGTTGATAATTTTTACACTACCTTGTTAGGCACCTGAAAGAAATCGCAAAAGTTTTTCTACCTGCTTTCTGGGCTGAGATGGGGAACTGCTGAATTTTGGACTCGGCCGGTGACAAAATGTTCCAAACACACCCCATGCACAACTCCACTAGGGAAAGTGCCAGAAAGGAGTTCTGGTGATAGTTTTTACACTAACCTGGTAGGCACCTGAAAGACAGCACAAAACTTGTTCTACCTGCTTTCTGGGCTGAGATGGGGAACGGCTGAATTTTGGACTCGGCCGGTGACAAAATGTTCCAAAAACTCCCCATGCACAACTCCACCGGGGAAGGTGCCAGACAGGAGTTCTGTTGGTAGTTTTTACATTGCTCCTGTAGGCATCTGAAAGGCACCAAAAAGGTTTTTCTACCTGCTTACTGGGCTGAGGTGGGGAGTCGCTGAATTTTGGACTAGTATGGTGACAAAAAGCTCCAAACACACCCCATGCACAACTCCACCGGGGAAGGTGCCAGAAAGGAGTTTTCTTGATAGTGTTTACATTGCTCTGGTAGGCAGCTGAAAGGCAGGAGAAAACTTGTTCTACCTGCTTTCTGGGCTGAGATGGGGAACCGCTGAATTTTGGAGTCGGCCGGTGACAAAATGTTCCAAACACACCCCATGCACAACTCCACCCGGGAAGGTGCCAGAAAAGACTTCTTTTGGTAGTTTTTACATTGCTTTGGTAGGCAGCTGAGAGGCACCACAAAAGTTGTTCTACCTGCTTTCTGGGCTGAGATGGGGAACGGCTGAATTTTGGACTCGGCCGGTGACTAAATATTCGAAACACACCCCATGCACAACTCCACCGGGGAAGGTGCCAGACAGGAGTTCTGTTGGTAGTTTTTACATTGCTCCTCTAGGCATCTGAAAGGCACCAAAAAGGTTTTTCTACCTGCTTATTGGGCTGAGGTGGGGAGTCGCTGAATTTTGGACTAGTATGGTGACAAAAAGCTCCAAACACACCCCATGCACAACTCCACCGGGGAAGGTGCCAGACAAGAGTTCTGTTGGTAGTTTTTACATTGCTTTGGTAGGCAGCTGAGAGGCACCACAAAAGTTGTTCTACCTGCTTTCTGGGCTGAGATGGGGAACTGCTGAATTTTGGACTCGGCCGGTGACAAAATGTTCCAAACACACCCCATGCACAACTCCACCGGGGAAGGTGCCAGAAAGGAGTTCTGTTGATAATTTTTACACTACCTTGGTAGGCACCTGAAAGACACCGCAAAAGTTGTTCTACCTGCTTCCTGGGCTGAGATGGGGAACAGCTGAATTTTGGAGTCGGCCGGTGACAAAATGTTCCAAACACACCCCATGCACAACTCCACTAGGGAAAGTGCCAGAAAGAAGTTCTGGTGATAGTTTTTACACTAACCTGGTAGGCACCTGAAAGACATCGCAAAAGTTGTTCTACCTGCTTCCTGGGCTGAGATGGGGAACAGCTGAATTTTGGAGTCGGCCGGTGACAAAATGTTCCAAACACACCCCATGCACAACTCCGCCGGGGAAGGTGCCAGAAAAGAGTTCTTTTGGTAGTTTTTACATTGCTTTGGTAGGCAGCTGAGAGGCACCACAAAAGTTGTTCTACCTGCTTTCTGGGCTGAGATGGGGAACGGCTGAATTTTGGACTCGGCCGGTGACTAAATATTCGAAACACACCCCATTCACAACTCCACCGGGGAAGGTGCCAGACAGGAGTTCTGTTGGTAGTTTTTACATTGCTCCTGTAGGCATCTGAAAGGCACCAAAAAAGTTTTTCTACCTGCTTACTGGGCTGAGGTGGGGAGTCGCTGAATTTTGGACTAGTATGGTGACAAAAAGCTCCAAACACACCCCATGCACAACTCCACCGGGGAAGGTGCCAGACAAGAGTTCTGTTGGTAGTTTTTACATTGCTCTTGTAGGCATCTGAAAGGCACCAAAAAGGTTTTTCTACCTGCTTACTGGGCTGAGGTGGGGAGCCGCTGAATTTTGGACTAGTATGGTGACAAAAAGCTCCAAACACACCCCATGCACAACTCCACCGCGGAAGGTGCCAGACAAGAGTTCTGTTGGTAGTTTTTACATTGCTTTGGTAGGCAGCTGAGAGGCACCACAAAAGTTGTTCTACCTGCTTTCTGGGCTGAGATGGGGAACTGCTGAATTTTGGACTCGGCCGGTGACTAAATATTCCAAACACACCCCATGCACACCTCCACTAGGGAAAGTGCCAGAAAGGAGTTCTGTTGATAGTTTTTACACTAACCTGGTAGGCACCTGAAAGACAGCACAAAACTTGTTCTACCTGCTTTCTGGGCTGAGATGGGGAACGGCTGAATTTTGGACTCGGCCGGTGACAAAATGTTCCAAACACACCCCATGCACACCTCCACCGGGGAAAGTGCCAGAAAGGAGTTCTGTTGATAGTTTTTACACTAACCTGGTAGGCACCTGAAAGACAGCACAAAAGTTGTTCTACCTGCTTTCTGGGCTGAGATGGGGAACGGCTGAATTTTGGACTCGGCCGGTGACAAAATGTTCCAAACACACCCCATGCACAACTCCACCGGGGAAGGTGCCAGAAAGGAGTTCTGTTGATAATTTTTACACTACCTTGGTAGGCACCTGAAAGACACCGCAAAAGTTGTTCTACCTGCTTTCTGGGCTGAGATGGGGAACCGCTGAATTTTGGAGTCGGCCGGTGACAAAATGTTCCAAAAACACCCCATGCACAACTCCACCGGGGAAGGCGCCAGAAAGGAGTTCTGGTGATAGTTTTTACATTGCTCTTGTAGGCATCTGAAAGGCACCAAAAAAGTTTTTCTACCTGCTTACTGGGCTGAGGTGGGGAGTCGCTGAATTTTGGACTAGTATGGTGACAAAAAGCTCCAAACACACCCCATGCACAACTCCACCGGGGAAGGTGCCAGAAAGGAGTTTTCTTGATAGTGTTTACATTGCTCTGGTAGGCAGCTGAAAGGCAGGAGAAAACTTGTTCTACCTGCTTTCTGGGCTGAGATGGGGAACCGCTGAATTTTGGACTCGGCTGGTGACAAAATGTTCCAAACACACCCCATGCACAACTCCACCGGGGAAGGTGCCAGAAAAGAGTTCTGTTGGTAGTTTTTACATTGCTTTGGTAGGCATCTGAAAGGCACCGCAAAAGTTGTTCTTCCTGCTTTCTGGGCTGAGATGGGGAACTGCTGAATTTTGGACTCGGCCGGTGACTAAGTATTCCAAACACCCCATGCACAACTCCATCGGGGAAGGTGCCAGAAAAGAGTTCTGTTGGTAGTTTTTACATTGCTTTGGTAGGCAGCTGAGAGGCACCACAAAAGTTGTTCTACCTGCTTCCTGGGCTGAGATGGGGAACAGCTGAATTTTGGACTCGGCCGGTGACAAAATGTTCCAAACACACCCCATGCACAACTCCACCGGGGAAGGTGCCAGAAAGGAGTTCCGTTGATAATTTTTACACTACCTTGGTAGGCACCTGAAAGACACCGCAAAAGTTGTTCTACCTGCTTCCTGGGCTGAGATGGGGAACAGCTGAATTTTGGAGTCGGCCGGTGACAAAATGTTCCAAACACACCCCATTCACAACTCCACTAGGGAAAGTGCCAGAAAGAAGTTCTGGTGATAGTTTTTACACTAACCTGGTAGGCACCTGAAAGACATCGCAAAAGTTGTTCTACCTGCTTTCTGGGCTGAGATGGGGAACGGCTGAATTTTGGACTCGGCCGGTGACAAAATATTCCAAACACACCCCATGCACAACTCCACCGGGGAAGGTGCCAGAAAGGAGTTCCGTTGATAATTTTTACACTACCTTGGTAGGCACCTGAAAGAAATGGCAAAAGTTGTTCTACCTGCTTTCTGGGCTGAGATGGGGAACTGCTGAATTTTGGAGTCGGCCGGTGACAAAATGTTCCAAACACACCCCATGCACAACTCCACTAGGGAAAGTGCCAGAAAGAAGTTCTGGTGATAGTTTTTACACTAACCTGGTAGGCACCTGAAAGACATCGCAAAAGTTGTTCTACCTGCTTCCTGGGCTGAGATGGGGAACAGCTGAATTTTGGAGTCGGCCGGTGACAAAATGTTCCAAACACACCCCATGCACAACTCCGCCGGGGAAGGTGCCAGAAAAGAGTTCTTTTGGTAGTTTTTACATTGCTTTGGTAGGCAGCTGAGAGGCACCACAAAAGTTGTTCTACCTGCTTTCTGGGCTGAGATGGGGAACGGCTGAATTTTGGACTCGGCCGGTGACTAAATATTCGAAACACACCCCATTCACAACTCCACCGGGGAAGGTGCCAGACAGGAGTTCTGTTGGTAGTTTTTACATTGCTCCTGTAGGCATCTGAAAGGCACCAAAAAAGTTTTTCTACCTGCTTACTGGGCTGAGGTGGGGAGTCGCTGAATTTTGGACTAGTATGGTGACAAAAAGCTCCAAACACACCCCATGCACAACTCCACCGGGGAAGGTGCCAGACAAGAGTTCTGTTGGTAGTTTTTACATTGCTCTTGTAGGCATCTGAAAGGCACCAAAAAGGTTTTTCTACCTGCTTACTGGGCTGAGGTGGGGAGCCGCTGAATTTTGGACTAGTATGGTGACAAAAAGCTCCAAACACACCCCATGCACAACTCCACCGCGGAAGGTGCCAGACAAGAGTTCTGTTGGTAGTTTTTACATTGCTTTGGTAGGCAGCTGAGAGGCACCACAAAAGTTGTTCTACCTGCTTTCTGGGCTGAGATGGGGAACTGCTGAATTTTGGACTCGGCCGGTGACTAAATATTCCAAACACACCCCATGCACACCTCCACTAGGGAAAGTGCCAGAAAGGAGTTCTGTTGATAGTTTTTACACTAACCTGGTAGGCACCTGAAAGACAGCACAAAACTTGTTCTACCTGCTTTCTGGGCTGAGATGGGGAACGGCTGAATTTTGGACTCGGCCGGTGACAAAATGTTCCAAACACACCCCATGCACACCTCCACCGGGGAAAGTGCCAGAAAGGAGTTCTGTTGATAGTTTTTACACTAACCTGGTAGGCACCTGAAAGACAGCACAAAAGTTGTTCTACCTGCTTTCTGGGCTGAGATGGGGAACGGCTGAATTTTGGACTCGGCCGGTGACAAAATGTTCCAAACACACCCCATGCACAACTCCACCGGGGAAGGTGCCAGAAAGGAGTTCTGTTGATAATTTTTACACTACCTTGGTAGGCACCTGAAAGACACCGCAAAAGTTGTTCTACCTGCTTTCTGGGCTGAGATGGGGAACCGCTGAATTTTGGAGTCGGCCGGTGACAAAATGTTCCAAAAACACCCCATGCACAACTCCACCGGGGAAGGCGCCAGAAAGGAGTTCTGGTGATAGTTTTTACATTGCTCTTGTAGGCATCTGAAAGGCACCAAAAAAGTTTTTCTACCTGCTTACTGGGCTGAGGTGGGGAGTCGCTGAATTTTGGACTAGTATGGTGACAAAAAGCTCCAAACACACCCCATGCACAACTCCACCGGGGAAGGTGCCAGAAAGGAGTTTTCTTGATAGTGTTTACATTGCTCTGGTAGGCAGCTGAAAGGCAGGAGAAAACTTGTTCTACCTGCTTTCTGGGCTGAGATGGGGAACCGCTGAATTTTGGACTCGGCTGGTGACAAAATGTTCCAAACACACCCCATGCACAACTCCACCGGGGAAGGTGCCAGAAAAGAGTTCTGTTGGTAGTTTTTACATTGCTTTGGTAGGCATCTGAAAGGCACCACAAAAGTTGTTCTATCTGCATTCTGGGCTGAGATGGGGAACTGCTGAATTTTGGACTCGGCCGGTGACTAAGTATTCCAAACACCCCATGCACAACTCCATCGGGGAAGGTGCCAGAAAAGAGTTCTGTTGGTAGTTTTTACATTGCTTTGGTAGGCAGCTGAGAGGCACCACAAAAGTTGTTCTACCTGCTTCCTGGGCTGAGATGGGGAACAGCTGAATTTTGGACTCGGCCGGTGACAAAATGTTCCAAACACACCCCATGCACAACTCCACCGGGGAAGGTGCCAGAAAGGAGTTCCGTTGATAATTTTTACACTACCTTGGTAGGCACCTGAAAGACACCGCAAAAGTTGTTCTACCTGCTTCCTGGGCTGAGATGGGGAACAGCTGAATTTTGGAGTCGGCCGGTGACAAAATGTTCCAAACACACCCCATTCACAACTCCACTAGGGAAAGTGCCAGAAAGAAGTTCTGGTGATAGTTTTTACACTAACCTGGTAGGCACCTGAAAGACATCGCAAAAGTTGTTCTACCTGCTTTCTGGGCTGAGATGGGGAACGGCTGAATTTTGGACTCGGCCGGTGACAAAATATTCCAAACACACCCCATGCACAACTCCACCGGGGAAGGTGCCAGAAAGGAGTTCCGTTGATAATTTTTACACTACCTTGGTAGGCACCTGAAAGAAATGGCAAAAGTTGTTCTACCTGCTTTCTGGGCTGAGATGGGGAACTGCTGAATTTTGGACTCGGCCGGTGACAAAATGTTCCAAACACACCCCATGCACAACTCCACTAGGGAAAGTGCCAGAAAGGAGTTCTGGTGATAGTTTTTACACTAACCTGGTAGGCACCTGAAAGACAGCACAAAACTTGTTCTACCTGCTTTCTGGGCTGAGATGGGGAACGGCTGAATTTTGGACTCGGCCGGTGACAAAATGTTCCAAAAACACCCCATGCACAACTCCACCGGGGAAGGTGCCAGACAGGAGTTCTGTTGGTAGTTTTTACATTGCTCCTGTAGGCATCTGAAAGGCACCAAAAAGGTTTTTCTACCTGCTTACTGGGCTGAGGTGGGGAGTCGCTGAATTTTGGACTAGTATGGTGACAAAAAGCTCCAAACACACCCCATGCACAACTCCACCGGGGAAGGTGCCAGAAAGGAGTTTTCTTGATAGTGTTTACATTGCTCTGGTAGGCAGCTGAAAGGCAGGAGAAAACTTGTTCTACCTGCTTTCTGGGCTGAGATGGGGAACCGCTGAATTTTGGAGTCGGCAGGTGACAAAATGTTCCAAACACACCCCATGCACAACTCCACCGGGGAAGGTGCCAGAAAGGAGTTCCGTTGATAATTTTTACACTACCTTGGTAGGCACCTGAAAGACATCGCAAAAGTTGTTCTACCTGCTTCCTGGGTGAGATGGGGAACAGCTGAATTTTGGAGTCGGCCGGTGACAAAATGTTCCAAACACACCCCATGCACAACTCCACCGGGGAAGGTGTCAGAAAAGACTTCTTTTGGTAGTTTTTACATTGCTTTGGTAGGCAGCTGAGAGGCACCACAAAAGTTGTTCTACCTGCTTTCTGGGCTGAGATGGGGAACGGCTGAATTTTGGACTCGGCCGGTGACTAAATATTCGAAACACACCCCATGCACAACTCCACCGGGGAAGGTGCCAGACAGGAGTTCTGTTGGTAGTTTTTACATTGCTCCTGTAGGCATCTGAAAGGCACCAAAAAGGTTTTTCTACCTGCTTATTGGGCTGAGGTGGGGAGTCGCTGAATTTTGGACTAGTATGGTGACAAAAAGCTCCAAACACACCCCATGCACAACTCCACCGGGGAAGGTGCCAGACAAGAGTTCTGTTGGTAGTTTTTACATTGCTTTGGTAGGCAGCTGAGAGGCACCACAAAAGTTGTTCTACCTGCTTTCTGGGCTGAGATGGGGAACTGCTGAATTTTGGACTCGGCCGGTGACAAAATGTTCCAAACACACCCCATGCACAACTCCACCGGGGAAGGTGCCAGAAATGAGTTCTGTTGATAATTTTTACACTACCTTGGTAGGCACCTGAAAGACACCGCAAAAGTTGTTCTACCTGCTTCCTGGGCTGAGATGGGGAACAGCTGAATTTTGGACTCGGCCGGTGACAAAATGTTCCAAACACACCCCATGCACAACTCCACTAGGGAAAGTGCCAGAAAGAAGTTCTGGTGATAGTTTTTACACTAACCTGGTAGGCACCTGAAAGACATCGCAAAAGTTGTTCTACCTGCTTCCTGGGCTGAGATGGGGAACAGCTGAATTTTGGAGTCGGCCGGTGACAAAATGTTCCAAACACACCCCATGCACAACTCCACCGGGGAAGGTGCCAGAAAAGAGTTCTTTTGGTAGTTTTTACATTGCTTTGGTAGGCAGCTGAGAGGCACCACAAAAGTTGTTCTACCTGCTTTCTGGGCTGAGATGGGGAACGGCTGAATTTTGGACTCGGCCGGTGACTAAATATTCGAAACACACCCCATGCACAACTCCACCGGGGAAGGTGCCAGACAGGAGTTCTGTTGGTAGTTTTTACATTGCTCCTGTAGGCATCTGAAAGGCACCAAAAAAGTTTTTCTACCTGCTTACTGGGCTGAGGTGGGGAGTCGCTGAATTTTGGACTAGTATGGTGACAAAAAGCTCCAAACACACCCCATGCACAACTCCACCGGGGAAGGTGCCAGAAAGGAGTTTTCTTGATAGTGTTTACATTGCTCTGGTAGGCAGCTGAGAGGCACCACAAAAGTTGTTCTACCTGCTTTCTGGGCTGAGATGGGGAACTGCTGAATTTTGGACTCGGCCGGTGACAAAATGTTCCAAACACACCCCATGCACAACTCCACCGGGGAAAGTGCCAGAAAGGAGTTCTGGTGATAGTTTTTACACTAACCTGGTAGGCACCTGAAAGACAGCACAAAACTTGTTCTACCTGCTTTCTGGGCTGAGATGGGGAACGGCTGAATTTTGGAGTCGGCCGGTGACAAAATGTTCCAAACACACCCCATGCACAACTCCACCGGGGAAGGTGCCAGAAAAGACTTCTTTTGGTAGTTTTTACATTGCTTTGGTAGGCAGCTGAGAGGCACCACAAAAGTTGTTCTACCTGCTTTCTGGGCTGAGATGGGGAACGGCTGAATTTTGGACTCGGCCGGTGACTAAATATTCGAAACACACCCCATGCACAACTCCACCGGGGAAGGTGCCAGACAGGAGTTCTGTTGGTAGTTTTTACATTGCTCCTCTAGGCATCTGAAAGGCACCAAAAAGGTTTTTCTACCTGCTTATTGGGCTGAGGTGGGGAGTCGCTGAATTTTGGACTAGTATGGTGACAAAAAGCTCCAAACACACCCCATGCACAACTCCACCGGGGAAGGTGCCAGACAAGAGTTCTGTTGGTAGTTTTTACATTGCTTTGGTAGGCAGCTGAGAGGCACCACAAAAGTTGTTCTACCTGCTTTCTGGGCTGAGATGGGGAACTGCTGAATTTTGGACTCGGCCGGTGACAAAATGTTCCAAACACACCCCATGCACAACTCCACCGGGGAAGGTGCCAGAAAGGAGTTCTGTTGATAATTTTTACACTACCTTGGTAGGCACCTGAAAGACACCGCAAAAGTTGTTCTACCTGCTTCCTGGGCTGAGATGGGGAACAGCTGAATTTTGGAGTCGGCCGGTGACAAAATGTTCCAAACACACCCCATGCACAACTCCACCGGGGAAGGTGCCAGAAAAGAGTTCTTTTGGTAGTTTTTACATTGCTTTGGTAGGCAGCTGAGAGGCACCACAAAAGTTGTTCTACCTGCTTTCTGGGCTGAGATGGGGAACGGCTGAATTTTGGACTCGGCCGGTGACTAAATATTCGAAACACACCCCATTCACAACTCCACCGGGGAAGGTGCCAGACAGGAGTTCTGTTGGTAGTTTTTACATTGCTCCTGTAGGCATCTGAAAGGCACCAAAAAAGTTTTTCTACCTGCTTACTGGGCTGAGGTGGGGAGTCGCTGAATTTTGGACTAGTATGGTGACAAAAAGCTCCAAACACACCCCATGCACAACTCCACCGGGGAAGGTGCCAGACAAGAGTTCTGTTGGTAGTTTTTACATTGCTCTTGTAGGCATCTGAAAGGCACCAAAAAGGTTTTTCTACCTGCTTACTGGGCTGAGGTGGGGAGCCGCTGAATTTTGGACTAGTATGGTGACAAAAAGCTCCAAACACACCCCATGCACAACTCCACCGGGGAAGGTGCCAGACAAGAGTTCTGTTGGTAGTTTTTACATTGCTTTGGTAGGCAGCTGAGAGGCACCACAAAAGTTGTTCTACCTGCTTTCTGGGCTGAGATGGGGAACTGCTGAATTTTGGACTCGGCCGGTGACTAAATATTCCAAACACACCCCATGCACACCTCCACTAGGGAAAGTGCCAGAAAGGAGTTCTGTTGATAGTTTTTACACTAACCTGGTAGGCACCTGAAAGACAGCACAAAACTTGTTCTACCTGCTTTCTGGGCTGAGATGGGGAACGGCTGAATTTTGGACTCGGCCGGTGACAAAATGTTCCAAACACACCCCATGCACACCTCCACCGGGGAAAGTGCCAGAAAGGAGTTCTGTTGATAGTTTTTACACTAACCTGGTAGGCACCTGAAAGACAGCACAAAACTTGTTCTACCTGCTTTCTGGGCTGAGATGGGGAACGGCTGAATTTTGGACTCGGCCGGTGACAAAATGTTCCAAACACACCCCATGCACAACTCCACCGGGGAAGGTGCCAGAAAGGAGTTCTGTTGATAATTTTTACACTACCTTGGTAGGCACCTGAAAGACACCGCAAAAGTTGTTCTACCTGCTTTCTGGGCTGAGATGGGGAACCGCTGAATTTTGGAGTCGGCCGGTGACAAAATGTTCCAAAAACACCCCATGCACAACTCCACCGGGGAAGGCGCCAGAAAGGAGTTCTGGTGATAGTTTTTACATTGCTCTTGTAGGCATCTGAAAGGCACCAAAAAAGTTTTTCTACCTGCTTACTGGGCTGAGGTGGGGAGTCGCTGAATTTTGGACTAGTATGGTGACAAAAAGCTCCAAACACACCCCATGCACAACTCCACCGGGGAAGGTGCCAGACAGGAGTTCTCGTGGTAGATTTTACATTGCTTTGGTAGGCAGCTGAAAGGCACCACAAAAGTTGTTCTTCCTGCTTTCTGGGCTGAGATGGGGAACTGCTGAATTTTGGACTCGGCCGGTGACTAAATATTCCAAACACACCCCATGCACAACTCCACCGGGGAAGGTGCCAGAAAAGAGTTCTGTTGGTAGTTTTTACATTGCTTTGGTAGGCATCTGAAAGGCACCGCAAAAGTTGTTCTTCCTGCTTTCTGGGCTGAGATGGGGAACGGCTGAATTTTGGACTCGGCCGGTGACAAAATGTTCCAAACACACCCCATGCACACCTCCACCGGGGAAAGTGCCAGAAAGGAGTTCTGTTGATAGTTTTTACACTAACCTGGTAGGCACCTGAAAGACAGCACAAAACTTGTTCTACCTGCTTTCTGGGCTGAGATGGGGAACGGCTGAATTTTGGACTCGGCCGGTGACAAAATGTTCCAAACACACCCCATGCACAACTCCACCGGGGAAGGTGCCAGAAAGGAGTTCCGTTGATAATTTTTACACTACCTTGGTAGGCACCTGAAAGACACCGCAAAAGTTGTTCTACCTGCTTCCTGGGCTGAGATGGGGAACAGCTGAATTTTGGAGTCGGCCGGTGACAAAATGTTCCAAACACACCCCATTCACAACTCCACTAGGGAAAGTGCCAGAAAGAAGTTCTGGTGATAGTTTTTACACTAACCTGGTAGGCACCTGAAAGACATCGCAAAAGTTGTTCTACCTGCTTTCTGGGCTGAGATGGGGAACCGCTGAATTTTGGACTCGGCCGGTGACAAAATGTTCCAAACACACCCCATGCACAACTCCACCGGGGAAGGTGCCAGAAAGGAGTTCCGTTGATAATTTTTACACTACCTTGGTAGGCACCTGAAAGAAATGGCAAAAGTTGTTCTACCTGCTTTCTGGGCTGAGATGGGGAACTGCTGAATTTTGGACTCGGCCGGTGACAAAATGTTCCAAACACACCCCATGCACAACTCCACTAGGGAAAGTGCCAGAAAGGAGTTCTGGTGATAGTTTTTACACTAACCTGGTAGGCACCTGAAAGACAGCACAAAACTTGTTCTACCTGCTTTCTGGGCTGAGATGGGGAACGGCTGAATTTTGGACTCGGCCGGTGACAAAATGTTCCAAAAACACCCCATGCACAACTCCACCGGGGAAGGTGCCAGACAGGAGTTCTGTTGGTAGTTTTTACATTGCTCCTGTAGGCATCTGAAAGGCACCAAAAAGGTTTTTCTACCTGCTTACTGGGCTGAGGTGGGGAGTCGCTGAATTTTGGACTAGTATGGTGACAAAAAGCTCCAAACACACCCCATGCACAACTCCACCGGGGAAGGTGCCAGAAAGGAGTTTTCTTGATAGTGTTTACATTGCTCTGGTAGGCAGCTGAAAGGCAGGAGAAAACTTGTTCTACCTGCTTTCTGGGCTGAGATGGGGAACCGCTGAATTTTGGAGTCGGCAGGTGACAAAATGTTCCAAACACACCCCATGCACAACTCCACCGGGGAAGGTGCCAGAAAGGAGTTCCGTTGATAATTTTTACACTACCTTGGTAGGCACCTGAAAGACATCGCAAAAGTTGTTCTACCTGCTTCCTGGGTGAGATGGGGAACAGCTGAATTTTGGAGTCGGCCGGTGACAAAATGTTCCAAACACACCCCATGCACAACTCCACCGGGGAAGGTGTCAGAAAAGACTTCTTTTGGTAGTTTTTACATTGCTTTGGTAGGCAGCTGAGAGGCACCACAAAAGTTGTTCTACCTGCTTTCTGGGCTGAGATGGGGAACGGCTGAATTTTGGACTCGGCCGGTGACTAAATATTCGAAACACACCCCATGCACAACTCCACCGGGGAAGGTGCCAGACAGGAGTTCTGTTGGTAGTTTTTACATTGCTCCTGTAGGCATCTGAAAGGCACCAAAAAGGTTTTTCTACCTGCTTATTGGGCTGAGGTGGGGAGTCGCGGAATTTTGGACTAGTATGGTGACAAAAAGCTCCAAACACACCCCATGCACAACTCCACCGGGGAAGGTGCCAGACAAGAGTTCTGTTGGTAGTTTTTACATTGCTTTGGTAGGCAGCTGAGAGGCACCACAAAAGTTGTTCTACCTGCTTTCTGGGCTGAGATGGGGAACTGCTGAATTTTGGACTCGGCCGGTGACAAAATGTTCCAAACACACCCCATGCACAACTCCACCGGGGAAGGTGCCAGAAAGGAGTTCTGTTGATAATTTTTACACTACCTTGGTAGGCACCTGAAAGACACCGCAAAAGTTGTTCTACCTGCTTCCTGGGCTGAGATGGGGAACAGCTGAATTTTGGACTCGGCCGGTGACAAAATGTTCCAAACACACCCCATGCACAACTCCACTAGGGAAAGTGCCAGAAAGAAGTTCTGGTGATAGTTTTTACACTAACCTGGTAGGCACCTGAAAGACATCGCAAAAGTTGTTCTACCTGCTTCCTGGGCTGAGATGGGGAACAGCTGAATTTTGGAGTCGGCCGGTGACAAAATGTTCCAAACACACCCCATGCACAACTCCACCGGGGAAGGTGCCAGAAAAGACTTCTTTTGGTAGTTTTTACATTGCTTTGGTAGGCAGCTGAGAGGCACCACAAAAGTTGTTCTACCTGCTTTCTGGGCTGAGATGGGGAACGGCTGAATTTTGGACTCGGCCGGTGACTAAATATTCGAAACACACCCCATTCACAACTCCACCGGGGAAGGTGCCAGACAGGAGTTCTGTTGGTAGTTTTTACATTGCTCCTGTAGGCATCTGAAAGGCACCAAAAAAGTTTTTCTACCTGCTTACTGGGCTGAGGTGGGGAGTCGCTGAATTTTGGACTAGTATGGTGACAAAAAGCTCCAAACACACCCCATGCACAACTCCACCGGGGAAGGTGCCAGACAAGAGTTCTGTTGGTAGTTTTTACATTGCTCTTGTAGGCATCTGAAAGGCACCAAAAAGGTTTTTCTACCTGCTTACTGGGCTGAGGTGGGGAGCCGCTGAATTTTGGACTAGTATGGTGACAAAAAGCTCCAAACACACCCCATGCACAACTCCACCGGGGAAGGTGCCAGACAAGAGTTCTGTTGGTAGTTTTTACATTGCTTTGGTAGGCAGCTGAGAGGCACCACAAAAGTTGTTCTACCTGCTTTCTGGGCTGAGATGGGGAACTGCTGAATTTTGGACTCGGCCGGTGACAAAATGTTCCAAACACACCCCATGCACAACTCCACTAGGGAAAGTGCCAGAAAGGAGTTCTGGTGATAGTTTTTACACTAACCTGGTAGGCACCTGAAAGACAGCACAAAACTTGTTCTACCTGCTTTCTGGGCTGAGATGGGGAACGGCTGAATTTTGGAGTCGGCCGGTGACAATATGTTCCAAACACACCCCATGCACAACTCCACCGGGGAAAGTGCCAGAAAGGAGTTCTGTTGGTAGTTTTTACAGTACCTTGGTAGGCACATGAAAGACCCCACAAATGTTGTTCTACCTGCTTTCTGGGCTGAGATGGGGAACGGCTGAATTTTGCAGTCGGCCGGTGACTAAATATTCCAAACACACCCCATGCACAACTCCACCGGGGAAGGTGCCAGACAAGAGTTCTGTTGGTAGTTTTTACATTGCTTTGGTAGGCAGCTGAGAGGCACCACAAAAGTTGTTCTACCTGCTTTCTGGGCTGAGATGGGGAACTGCTGAATTTTGGAGTCGGCCGGTGACAAAATGTTCCAAACACACCCCATGCACAACTCCACCGGGGAAGGTGCCAGAAAAGAGTTCTTTTGGTAGTTTTTACATTGCTTTGGTAGGCAGCTGAGAGGCACCACAAAAGTTGTTCTACCTGCTTTCTGGGCTGAGATGGGGAACGGCTGAATTTTGGACTCGGCCGGTGACTAAATATTCGAAACACACCCCATTCACAACTCCACCGGGGAAGGTGCCAGACAGGAGTTCTGTTGGTAGTTTTTACATTGCTCCTGTAGGCATCTGAAAGGCACCAAAAAAGTTTTTCTACCTGCTTACTGGGCTGAGGTGGGGAGTCGCTGAATTTTGGACTAGTATGGTGACAAAAAGCTCCAAACACACCCCATGCACAACTCCACCGGGGAAGGTGCCAGACAAGAGTTCTGTTGGTAGTTTTTACATTGCTCTTGTAGGCATCTGAAAGGCACCAAAAAGGTTTTTCTACCTGCTTACTGGGCTGAGGTGGGGAGCCGCTGAATTTTGGACTAGTATGGTGACAAAAAGCTCCAAACACACCCCATGCACAACTCCACCGGGGAAGGTGCCAGACAAGAGTTCTGTTGGTAGTTTTTACATTGCTTTGGTAGGCAGCTGAGAGGCACCACAAAAGTTGTTCTACCTGCTTTCTGGGCTGAGATGGGGAACTGCTGAATTTTGGACTCGGCCGGTGACTAAATATTCCAAACACACCCCATGCACACCTCCACTAGGGAAAGTGCCAGAAAGGAGTTCTGTTGATAGTTTTTACACTAACCTGGTAGGCACCTGAAAGACAGCACAAAACTTGTTCTACCTGCTTTCTGGGCTGAGATGGGGAACGGCTGAATTTTGGACTCGGCCGGTGACAAAATGTTCCAAACACACCCCATGCACACCTCCACCGGGGAAAGTGCCAGAAAGGAGTTCTGTTGATAGTTTTTACACTAACCTGGTAGGCACCTGAAAGACAGCACAAAACTTGTTCTACCTGCTTTCTGGGCTGAGATGGGGAACGGCTGAATTTTGGACTCGGCCGGTGACAAAATGTTCCAAACACACCCCATGCACAACTCCACCGGGGAAGGTGCCAGAAAGGAGTTCTGTTGATAATTTTTACACTACCTTGGTAGGCACCTGAAAGACACCGCAAAAGTTGTTCTACCTGCTTTCTGGGCTGAGATGGGGAACCGCTGAATTTTGGAGTCGGCCGGTGACAAAATGTTCCAAAAACACCCCATGCACAACTCCACCGGGGAAGGCGCCAGAAAGGAGTTCTGGTGATAGTTTTTACATTGCTCTTGTAGGCATCTGAAAGGCACCAAAAAAGTTTTTCTACCTGCTTACTGGGCTGAGGTGGGGAGTCGCTGAATTTTGGACTAGTATGGTGACAAAAAGCTCCAAACACACCCCATGCACAACTCCACCGGGGAAGGTGCCAGAAAGGAGTTTTCTTGATAGTGTTTACATTGCTCTGGTAGGCAGCTGAAAGGCAGGAGAAAACTTGTTCTACCTGCTTTCTGGGCTGAGATGGGGAACCGCTGAATTTTGGACTCGGGTGGTGACAAAATGTTCCAAACACACCCCATGCACAACTCCAACGGGAAAGGTGCCAGACAGGAGTTCTCGTGGTAGATTTTACATTGCTTTGGTAGGCAGCTGAAAGGCACCACAAAAGTTGTTCTTCCTGCTTTCTGGGCTGAGATGGGGAACTGCTGAATTTTGGACTCGGCCGGTGACTAAATATTCCAAACACACCCCATGCACAACTCCACCGGGGAAGGTGCCAGAAAAGAGTTCTGTTGGTAGTTTTTACATTGCTTTGGTAGGCATCTGAAAGGCACCGCAAAAGTTGTTCTTCCTGCTTTCTGGGCTGAGATGGGGAACTGCTGAATTTTGGACTCGGCCGGTGACTAAGTATTCCAAACACCCCATGCACAACTCCATCGGGGAAGGTGCCAGAAAAGAGTTCTGTTGGTAGTTTTTACATTGCTTTGGTAGGCAGCTGAGAGGCACCACAAAAGTTGTTCTACCTGCTTTCTGGGCTGAGATGGGGAACTACTGAATTTTGGACTCGGCCGGTGACAAAATGTTCCAAACACACCCCATGCACAACTCCACCGGGGAAGGTGCCAGAAAGGAGTTCCGTTGATAATTTTTACACTACCTTGGTAGGCACCTGAAAGACACCGCAAAAGTTGTTCTACCTGCTTCCTGGGCTGAGATGGGGAACAGCTGAATTTTGGAGTCGGCCGGTGACAAAATGTTCCAAACACACCCCATTCACAACTCCACTAGGGAAAGTGCCAGAAAGAAGTTCTGGTGATAGTTTTTACACTAACCTGGTAGGCACCTGAAAGACATCGCAAAAGTTGTTCTACCTGCTTTCTGGGCTGAGATGGGGAACCGCTGAATTTTGGACTCGGCCGGTGACAAAATGTTCCAAACACACCCCATGCACAACTCCACCGGGGAAGGTGCCAGAAAGGAGTTCCGTTGATAATTTTTACACTACCTTGGTAGGCACCTGAAAGAAATGGCAAAAGTTGTTCTACCTGCTTTCTGGGCTGAGATGGGGAACTGCTGAATTTTGGACTCGGCCGGTGACAAAATGTTCCAAACACACCCCATGCACAACTCCACTAGGGAAAGTGCCAGAAAGGAGTTCTGGTGATAGTTTTTACACTAACCTGGTAGGCACCTGAAAGACAGCACAAAACTTGTTCTACCTGCTTTCTGGGCTGAGATGGGGAACGGCTGAATTTTGGACTCGGCCGGTGACAAAATGTTCCAAAAACACCCCATGCACAACTCCACCGGGGAAGGTGCCAGACAGGAGTTCTGTTGGTAGTTTTTACATTGCTCCTGTAGGCATCTGAAAGGCACCAAAAAGGTTTTTCTACCTGCTTACTGGGCTGAGGTGGGGAGTCGCTGAATTTTGGACTAGTATGGTGACAAAAAGCTCCAAACACACCCCATGCACAACTCCACCGGGGAAGGTGCCAGAAAGGAGTTTTCTTGATAGTGTTTACATTGCTCTGGTAGGCAGCTGAAAGGCAGGAGAAAACTTGTTCTACCTGCTTTCTGGGCTGAGATGGGGAACCGCTGAATTTTGGAGTCGGCAGGTGACAAAATGTTCCAAACACACCCCATGCACAACTCCACAGGAGAAGGTGCCAGAAAGGAGTTCCGTTGATAATTTTTACACTACCTTGGTAGGCACCTGAAAGACATCGCAAAAGTTGTTCTACCTGCTTCCTGGGTGAGATGGGGAACAGCTGAATTTTGGAGTCGGCCGGTGACAAAATGTTCCAAACACACCCCATGCACAACTCCACCGGGGAAGGTGTCAGAAAAGACTTCTTTTGGTAGTTTTTACATTGCTTTGGTAGGCAGCTGAGAGGCACCACAAAAGTTGTTCTACCTGCTTTCTGGGCTGAGATGGGGAACGGCTGAATTTTGGACTCGGCCGGTGACTAAATATTCGAAACACACCCCATGCACAACTCCACCGGGGAAGGTGCCAGACAGGAGTTCTGTTGGTAGTTTTTACATTGCTCCTGTAGGCATCTGAAAGGCACCAAAAAGGTTTTTCTACCTGCTTATTGGGCTGAGGTGGGGAGTCGCTGAATTTTGGACTAGTATGGTGACAAAAAGCTCCAAACACACCCCATGCACAACTCCACCGGGGAAGGTGCCAGACAAGAGTTCTGTTGGTAGTTTTTACATTGCTTTGGTAGGCAGCTGAGAGGCACCACAAAAGTTGTTCTACCTGCTTTCTGGGCTGAGATGGGGAACTGCTGAATTTTGGACTCGGCCGGTGACTAAATATTCCAAACACACCCCATGCACACCTCCACTAGGGAAAGTGCCAGAAAGGAGTTCTGTTGATAGTTTTTACACTAACCTGGTAGGCACCTGAAAGACAGCACAAAACTTGTTCTACCTGCTTTCTGGGCTGAGATGGGGAACGGCTGAATTTTGGACTCGGCCGGTGACAAAATGTTCCAAACACACCCCATGCACACCTCCACCGGGGAAAGTGCCAGAAAGGAGTTCTGTTGATAGTTTTTACACTAACCTGGTAGGCACCTGAAAGACAGCACAAAACTTGTTCTACCTGCTTTCTGGGCTGAGATGGGGAACGGCTGAATTTTGGACTCGGCCGGTGACAAAATGTTCCAAACACACCCCATGCACAACTCCACCGGGGAAGGTGCCAGAAAGGAGTTCTGTTGATAATTTTTACACTACCTTGGTAGGCACCTGAAAGACACCGCAAAAGTTGTTCTACCTGCTTTCTGGGCTGAGATGGGGAACCGCTGAATTTTGGAGTCGGCCGGTGACAAAATGTTCCAAAAACACCCCATGCACAACTCCACCGGGGAAGGCGCCAGAAAGGAGTTCTGGTGATAGTTTTTACATTGCTCTTGTAGGCATCTGAAAGGCACCAAAAAAGTTTTTCTACCTGCTTACTGGGCTGAGGTGGGGAGTCGCTGAATTTTGGACTAGTATGGTGACAAAAAGCTCCAAACACACCCCATGCACAACTCCACCGGGGAAGGTGCCAGAAAGGAGTTTTCTTGATAGTGTTTACATTGCTCTGGTAGGCAGCTGAAAGGCAGGAGAAAACTTGTTCTACCTGCTTTCTGGGCTGAGATGGGGAACCGCTGAATTTTGGACTCGGGTGGTGACAAAATGTTCCAAACACACCCCATGCACAACTCCACCGGGGAAGGTGCCAGACAGGAGTTCTCGTGGTAGATTTTACATTGCTTTGGTAGGCAGCTGAAAGGCACCACAAAAGTTGTTCTTCCTGCTTTCTGGGCTGAGATGGGGAACTGCTGAATTTTGGACTCGGCCGGTGACTAAATATTCCAAACACACCCCATGCACAACTCCACCGGGGAAGGTGCCAGAAAAGAGTTCTGTTGGTAGTTTTTACATTGCTTTGGTAGGCATCTGAAAGGCACCGCAAAAGTTGTTCTACCTGCTTTCTGGGCTGAGATGGGGAACTACTGAATTTTGGACTCGGCCGGTGACAAAATGTTCCAAACACACCCCATGCACAACTCCACCGGGGAAGGTGCCAGAAAGGAGTTCCGTTGATAATTTTTACACTACCTTGGTAGGCACCTGAAAGACACCGCAAAAGTTGTTCTACCTGCTTCCTGGGCTGAGATGGGGAACAGCTGAATTTTGGAGTCGGCCGGTGACAAAATGTTCCAAACACACCCCATTCACAACTCCACTAGGGAAAGTGCCAGAAAGAAGTTCTGGTGATAGTTTTTACACTAACCTGGTAGGCACCTGAAAGACATCGCAAAAGTTGTTCTACCTGCTTTCTGGGCTGAGATGGGGAACCGCTGAATTTTGGACTCGGCCGGTGACAAAATGTTCCAAACACACCCCATGCACAACTCCACCGGGGAAGGTGCCAGAAAGGAGTTCCGTTGATAATTTTTACACTACCTTGGTAGGCACCTGAAAGAAATGGCAAAAGTTGTTCTACCTGCTTTCTGGGCTGAGATGGGGAACTGCTGAATTTTGGACTCGGCCGGTGACAAAATGTTCCAAACACACCCCATGCACAACTCCACTAGGGAAAGTGCCAGAAAGGAGTTCTGGTGATAGTTTTTACACTAACCTGGTAGGCACCTGAAAGACAGCACAAAACTTGTTCTACCTGCTTTCTGGGCTGAGATGGGGAACGGCTGAATTTTGGACTCGGCCGGTGACAAAATGTTCCAAAAACACCCCATGCACAACTCCACCGGGGAAGGTGCCAGACAGGAGTTCTGTTGGTAGTTTTTTACATTGCTCCTGTAGGCATCTGAAAGGCACCAAAAAGGTTTTTCTACCTGCTTACTGGGCTGAGGTGGGGAGTCGCTGAATTTTGGACTAGTATGGTGACAAAAAGCTCCAAACACACCCCATGCACAACTCCACCGGGGAAGGTGCCAGAAAGGAGTTTTCTTGATAGTGTTTACATTGCTCTGGTAGGCAGCTGAAAGGCAGGAGAAAACTTGTTCTACCTGCTTTCTGGGCTGAGATGGGGAACCGCTGAATTTTGGAGTCGGCAGGTGACAAAATGTTCCAAACACACCCCATGCACAACTCCACAGGAGAAGGTGCCAGAAAGGAGTTCCGTTGATAATTTTTACACTACCTTGGTAGGCACCTGAAAGACATCGCAAAAGTTGTTCTACCTGCTTCCTGGGTGAGATGGGGAACAGCTGAATTTTGGAGTCGGCCGGTGACAAAATGTTCCAAACACACCCCATGCACAACTCCACCGGGGAAGGTGTCAGAAAAGACTTCTTTTGGTAGTTTTTACATTGCTTTGGTAGGCAGCTGAGAGGCACCACAAAAGTTGTTCTACCTGCTTTCTGGGCTGAGATGGGGAACGGCTGAATTTTGGACTCGGCCGGTGACTAAATATTCGAAACACACCCCATGCACAACTCCACCGGGGAAGGTGCCAGACAGGAGTTCTGTTGGTAGTTTTTACATTGCTCCTGTAGGCATCTGAAAGGCACCAAAAAGGTTTTTCTACCTGCTTATTGGGCTGAGGTGGGGAGTCGCTGAATTTTGGACTAGTATGGTGACAAAAAGCTCCAAACACACCCCATGCACAACTCCACCGGGGAAGGTGCCAGACAAGAGTTCTGTTGGTAGTTTTTACATTGCTTTGGTAGGCAGCTGAGAGGCACCACAAAAGTTGTTCTACTTGCTTTCTGGGCTGAGATGGGGAACTGCTGAATTTTGGACTCGGCCGGTGACAAAATGTTCCAAACACACCCCATGCACAACTCCACCGGGGAAGGTGCCAGAAAGGAGTTCTGTTGATAATTTTTACACTACCTTGGTAGGCACCTGAAAGACACCGCAAAAGTTGTTCTACCTGCTTCCTGGGCTGAGATGGGGAACAGCTGAATTTTGGACTCGGCCGGTGACAAAATGTTCCAAACACACCCCATGCACAACTCCACTAGGGAAAGTGCCAGAAAGAAGTTCTGGTGATAGTTTTTACACTAACCTGGTAGGCACCTGAAAGACATCGCAAAAGTTGTTCTACCTGCTTCCTGGGCTGAGATGGGGAACAGCTGAATTTTGGAGTCGGCCGGTGACAAAATGTTCCAAACACACCCCATGCACAACTCCACCGGGGAAGGTGCCAGAAAAGAGTTCTTTTGGTAGTTTTTACATTGCTTTGGTAGGCAGCTGAGAGGCACCACAAAAGTTGTTCTACCTGCTTTCTGGGCTGAGATGGGGAACGGCTGAATTTTGGACTCGGCCGGTGACTAAATATTCGAAACACACCCCATTCACAACTCCACCGGGGAAGGTGCCAGACAGGAGTTCTGTTGGTAGTTTTTACATTGCTCCTGTAGGCATCTGAAAGGCACCAAAAAAGTTTTTCTACCTGCTTACTGGGCTGAGGTGGGGAGTCGCTGAATTTTGGACTAGTATGGTGACAAAAAGCTCCAAACACACCCCATGCACAACTCCACCGGGGAAGGTGCCAGACAAGAGTTCTGTTGGTAGTTTTTACATTGCTCTTGTAGGCATCTGAAAGGCACCAAAAAGGTTTTTCTACCTGCTTACTGGGCTGAGGTGGGGAGCCGCTGAATTTTGGACTAGTATGGTGACAAAAAGCTCCAAACACACCCCATGCACAACTCCACCGGGGAAGGTGCCAGACAAGAGTTCTGTTGGTAGTTTTTACATTGCTTTGGTAGGCAGCTGAGAGGCACCACAAAAGTTGTTCTACCTGCTTTCTGGGCTGAGATGGGGAACTGCTGAATTTTGGACTCGGCCGGTGACAAAATGTTCCAAACACACCCCATGCACAACTCCACTAGGGAAAGTGCCAGAAAGGAGTTCTGGTGATAGTTTTTACACTAACCTGGTAGGCACCTGAAAGACAGCACAAAACTTGTTCTACCTGCTTTCTGGGCTGAGATGGGGAACGGCTGAATTTTGGAGTCGGCCGGTGACAATATGTTCCAAACACACCCCATGCACAACTCCACCGGGGAAAGTGCCAGAAAGGAGTTCTGTTGGTAGTTTTTACAGTACCTTGGTAGGCACATGAAAGACCCCACAAATGTTGTTCTACCTGCTTTCTGGGCTGAGATGGGGAACGGCTGAATTTTGCAGTCGGCCGGTGACTAAATATTCCAAACACACCCCATGCACAACTCCACCGGGGAAGGTGCCAGACAAGAGTTCTTTTGGTAGTTTTTACATTGCTCCGGTAGGCAGCTGAAAGGCACCACAAAAGTTGTTCTTCCTGCTTTCTGGGCTGAGATGGGGAACAGCTGAATTTTGGACTCGCCTGGTGACAAATTTTCCAAAAACACCCCATGCACAACTCCACCGGGGAAGGTGCCAGAAAGGAGTTCTGTTGATAGTTTTTACATTGCTCCGATACGCAGCTGAAAGGCACCACAAAAGTTGTTCTATCTGCATTCTGGGCTGAGATGGGGAACCGCTGAATTTTGGACTCGGCTGGTGACAAAATGTTCCAAACACACCCCATGCACAACTCCACCGGGGAAGGTGCCAGACAGGAGTTCTCGTGGTAGATTTTACATTGCTTTGGTAGGCAGCTGAAAGGCACCACAAAAGTTGTTCTTCCTGCTTTCTGGGCTGAGATGGGGAACTGCTGAATTTTGGACTCGGCCGGTGACTAAATATTCCAAACACACCCCATGCACAACTCCACCGGGGAAGGCGCCAGAAAGGAGTTCTGGTGATAGTTTTTACATTGCTCTTGTAGGCATCTGAAAGGCACCAAAAAAGTTTTTCTACCTGCTTACTGGGCTGAGGTGGGGAGTCGCTGAATTTTGGACTAGTATGGTGACAAAAAGCTCCAAACACACCCCATGCACAACTCCACCGGGGAAGGTGCCAGAAAGGAGTTTTCTTGATAGTGTTTACATTGCTCTGGTAGGCAGCTGAAAGGCAGGAGAAAACTTGTTCTACCTGCTTTCTGGGCTGAGATGGGGAACCGCTGAATTTTGGACTCGGCTGGTGACAAAATGTTCCAAACACACCCCATGCACAACTCCACCGGGGAAGGTGCCAGACAGGAGTTCTCGTGGTAGATTTTACATTGCTTTGGTAGGCAGCTGAAAGGCACCACAAAAGTTGTTCTTCCTGCTTTCTGGGCTGAGATGGGGAACTGCTGAATTTTGGACTCGGCCGGTGACTAAATATTCCAAACACACCCCATGCACAACTCCACCGGGGAAGGTGCCAGAAAAGAGTTCTGTTGGTAGTTTTTACATTGCTTTGGTAGGCAGCTGAGAGGCACCACAAAAGTTGTTCTTCCTGCTTTCTGGGCTGAGATGGGGAACTACTGAATTTTGGACTCGGCCGGTGACAAAATGTTCCAAACACACCCCATGCACAACTCCACCGGGGAAGGTGCCAGAAAGGAGTTCCGTTGATAATTTTTACACTACCTTGGTAGGCACCTGAAAGACACCGCAAAAGTTGTTCTACCTGCTTCCTGGGCTGAGATGGGGAACAGCTGAATTTTGGAGTCGGCCGGTGACAAAATGTTCCAAACACACCCCATTCACAACTCCACTAGGGAAAGTGCCAGAAAGAAGTTCTGCTGATAGTTTTTACACTAACCTGGTAGGCACCTGAAAGACATCGCAAAAGTTGTTCTACCTGCTTTCTGGGCTGAGATGGGGAACCGCTGAATTTTGGAGTCGGCCGGTGACAAAATGTTCCAAAAACACCCCATGCACAACTCCACCGGGGAAGGCGCCAGAAAGGAGTTCTGGTGATAGTTTTTACATTGCTCTTGTAGGCATCTGAAAGGCACCAAAAAAGTTTTTCTACCTGCTTACTGGGCTGAGGTGGGGAGTCGCTGAATTTTGGACTAGTATGGTGACAAAAAGCTCCAAACACACCCCATGCACAACTCCACCGGGGAAGGTGCCAGAAAGGAGTTTTCTTGATAGTGTTTACATTGCTCTGGTAGGCAGCTGAAAGGCAGGAGAAAACTTGTTCTACCTGCTTTCTGGGCTGAGATGGGGAACCGCTGAATTTTGGACTCGGCTGGTGACAAAATGTTCCAAACACACCCCATGCACAACTCCACCGGGGAAGGTGCCAGACAGGAGTTCTCGTGGTAGATTTTACATTGCTTTGGTAGGCAGCTGAAAGGCACCACAAAAGTTGTTCTTCCTGCTTTCTGGGCTGAGATGGGGAACTGCTGAATTTTGGACTCGGCCGGTGACTAAATATTCCAAACACACCCCATGCACAACTCCACCGGGGAAGGTGCCAGAAAAGAGTTCTGTTGGTAGTTTTTACATTGCTTTGGTAGGCATCTGAAAGGCACCGCAAAAGTTGTTCTTCCTGCTTTCTGGGCTGAGATGGGGAACTGCTGAATTTTGGACTCGGCCGGTGACTAAGTATTCCAAACACCCCATGCACAACTCCATCGGGGAAGGTGCCAGAAAAGAGTTCTGTTGGTAGTTTTTACATTGCTTTGGTAGGCAGCTGAGAGGCACCACAAAAGTTGTTCTACCTGCTTTCTGGGCTGAGATGGGGAACGGCTGAATTTTGGACTCGGCCGGTGACAAAATGTTCCAAACACACCCCATGCACAACTCCACCGGGGAAGGTGCCAGAAAGGAGTTCCGTTGATAATTTTTACACTACCTTGGTAGGCACCTGAAAGACACCGCAAAAGTTGTTCTACCTGCTTCCTGGGCTGAGATGGGGAACAGCTGAATTTTGGAGTCGGCCGGTGACAAAATGTTCCAAACACACCCCATTCACAACTCCACTAGGGAAAGTGCCAGAAAGAAGTTCTGGTGATAGTTTTTACACTAACCTGGTAGGCACCTGAAAGACATCGCAAAAGTTGTTCTACCTGCTTTCTGGGCTGAGATGGGGAACCGCTGAATTTTGGACTCGGCCGGTGACAAAATGTTCCAAACACACCCCATGCACAACTCCACCGGGGAAGGTGCCAGAAAGGAGTTCCGTTGATAATTTTTACACTACCTTGGTAGGCACCTGAAAGAAATGGCAAAAGTTGTTCTACCATGCTTTCTGGGCTGAGATGGGGAACTGCTGGAATTTTGGACTCGGCCGGTGACAAAATGTTCCAAACACACCCCATGCACAACTCCACTAGGGAAAGTGCCAGAAAGGAGTTCTGGTGATAGTTTTTACACTAACCTGGTAGGCACCTGAAAGACAGCACAAAACTTGTTCTACCTGCTTCTCTGGGCTGAGATGGGGAACGGCTGAATTTTGGACTCGGCCGGTGACAAAATGTTCCAAAAACACCCCATGCACAACTCCACCGGGGAAGGTGCCAGACAGGAGTTCTGTTGGTAGTTTTTACATTGCTCCTGTAGGCATCTGAAAGGCACCAAAAAGGTTTTTCTACCTGCTTACTGGGCTGAGGTGGGGAGTCGCTGAATTTTGGACTAGTATGGTGACAAAAAGCTCCAAACACACCCCATGCACAACTCCACCGGGGAAGGTGCCAGAAAGGAGTTTTCTTGATAGTGTTTACATTGCTCTGGTAGGCAGCTGAAAGGCAGGAGAAAACTTGTTCTACCTGCTTTCTGGGCTGAGATGGGGAACCGCTGAATTTTGGAGTCGGCAGGTGACAAAATGTTCCAAACACACCCCATGCACAACTCCACCGGGGAAGGTGCCAGAAAGGAGTTCCGTTGATAATTTTTACACTACCTTGGTAGGCACATGAAAGACCCCACAAATGTTGTTCTACCTGCTTCCTGGGTGAGATGGGGAACGGCTGAATTTTGCAGTCGGCCGGTGACTAAATATTCCAAACACACCCCATGCACAACTCCACCGGGGAAGGTGCCAGACAAGAGTTCTTTTGGTAGTTTTTACATTGCTCCGGTAGGCAGCTGAAAGGCACCACAAAAGTTGTTCTTCCTGCTTTCTGGGCTGAGATGGGGAACAGCTGAATTTTGGACTCGCCTGGTGACAAATTTTCCAAAAACACCCCATGCACAACTCCACCGGGGAAGGTGCCAGAAAGGAGTTCTGTTGATAGTTTTTACATTGCTCCGATACGCAGCTGAAAGGCACCACAAAAGTTGTTCTATCTGCATTCTGGGCTGAGATGGGGAACCGCTGAATTTTGGACTCGGCTGGTGACAAAATGTTCCAAACACACCCCATGCACAACTCCACCGGGGAAGGTGCCAGACAGGAGTTCTCGTGGTAGATTTTACATTGCTTTGGTAGGCAGCTGAAAGGCACCACAAAAGTTGTTCTTCCTGCTTTCTGGGCTGAGATGGGGAACTGCTGAATTTTGGACTCGGCCGGTGACTAAATATTCCAAACACACCCCATGCACAACTCCACCGGGGAAGGCGCCAGAAAGGAGTTCTGGTGATAGTTTTTACATTGCTCTTGTAGGCATCTGAAAGGCACCAAAAAAGTTTTTCTACCTGCTTACTGGGCTGAGGTGGGGAGTCGCTGAATTTTGGACTAGTATGGTGACAAAAAGCTCCAAACACACCCCATGCACAACTCCACCGGGGAAGGTGCCAGAAAGGAGTTTTCTTGATAGTGTTTACATTGCTCTGGTAGGCAGCTGAAAGGCAGGAGAAAACTTGTTCTACCTGCTTTCTGGGCTGAGATGGGGAACCGCTGAATTTTGGACTCGGCTGGTGACAAAATGTTCCAAACACACCCCATGCACAACTCCACCGGGGAAGGTGCCAGACAGGAGTTCTCGTGGTAGATTTTACATTGCTTTGGTAGGCAGCTGAAAGGCACCACAAAAGTTGTTCTTCCTGCTTTCTGGGCTGAGATGGGGAACTGCTGAATTTTGGACTCGGCCGGTGACTAAATATTCCAAACACACCCCATGCACAACTCCACCGGGGAAGGTGCCAGAAAAGAGTTCTGTTGGTAGTTTTTACATTGCTTTGGTAGGCAGCTGAGAGGCACCACAAAAGTTGTTCTTCCTGCTTTCTGGGCTGAGATGGGGAACTACTGAATTTTGGACTCGGCCGGTGACAAAATGTTCCAAACACACCCCATGCACAACTCCACCGGGGAAGGTGCCAGAAAGGAGTTCCGTTGATAATTTTTACACTACCTTGGTAGGCACCTGAAAGACACCGCAAAAGTTGTTCTACCTGCTTCCTGGGCTGAGATGGGGAACAGCTGAATTTTGGAGTCGGCCGGTGACAAAATGTTCCAAACACACCCCATTCACAACTCCACTAGGGAAAGTGCCAGAAAGAAGTTCTGCTGATAGTTTTTACACTAACCTGGTAGGCACCTGAAAGACATCGCAAAAGTTGTTCTACCTGCTTTCTGGGCTGAGATGGGGAACCGCTGAATTTTGGAGTCGGCCGGTGACAAAATGTTCCAAAAACACCCCATGCACAACTCCACCGGGGAAGGCGCCAGAAAGGAGTTCTGGTGATAGTTTTTACATTGCTCTTGTAGGCATCTGAAAGGCACCAAAAAAGTTTTTCTACCTGCTTACTGGGCTGAGGTGGGGAGTCGCTGAATTTTGGACTAGTATGGTGACAAAAAGCTCCAAACACACCCCATGCACAACTCCACCGGGGAAGGTGCCAGAAAGGAGTTTTCTTGATAGTGTTTACATTGCTCTGGTAGGCAGCTGAAAGGCAGGAGAAAACTTGTTCTACCTGCTTTCTGGGCTGAGATGGGGAACCGCTGAATTTTGGACTCGGCTGGTGACAAAATGTTCCAAACACACCCCATGCACAACTCCACCGGGGAAGGTGCCAGACAGGAGTTCTCGTGGTAGATTTTACATTGCTTTGGTAGGCAGCTGAAAGGCACCACAAAAGTTGTTCTTCCTGCTTTCTGGGCTGAGATGGGGAACTGCTGAATTTTGGACTCGGCCGGTGACTAAATATTCCAAACACACCCCATGCACAACTCCACCGGGGAAGGTGCCAGAAAAGAGTTCTGTTGGTAGTTTTTACATTGCTTTGGTAGGCATCTGAAAGGCACCGCAAAAGTTGTTCTTCCTGCTTTCTGGGCTGAGATGGGGAACTGCTGAATTTTGGACTCGGCCGGTGACTAAGTATTCCAAACACCCCATGCACAACTCCATCGGGGAAGGTGCCAGAAAAGAGTTCTGTTGGTAGTTTTTACATTGCTTTGGTAGGCAGCTGAGAGGCACCACAAAAGTTGTTCTACCTGCTTTCTGGGCTGAGATGGGGAACGGCTGAATTTTGGACTCGGCCGGTGACAAAATGTTCCAAACACACCCCATGCACAACTCCACCGGGGAAGGTGCCAGAAAGGAGTTCCGTTGATAATTTTTACACTACCTTGGTAGGCACCTGAAAGACACCGCAAAAGTTGTTCTACCTGCTTCCTGGGCTGAGATGGGGAACAGCTGAATTTTGGAGTCGGCCGGTGACAAAATGTTCCAAACACACCCCATTCACAACTCCACTAGGGAAAGTGCCAGAAAGAAGTTCTGGTGATAGTTTTTACACTAACCTGGTAGGCACCTGAAAGACATCGCAAAAGTTGTTCTACCTGCTTTCTGGGCTGAGATGGGGAACCGCTGAATTTTGGACTCGGCCGGTGACAAAATGTTCCAAACACACCCCATGCACAACTCCACCGGGGAAGGTGCCAGAAAGGAGTTCCGTTGATAATTTTTACACTACCTTGGTAGGCACCTGAAAGAAATGGCAAAAGTTGTTCTACCTGCTTTCTGGGCTGAGATGGGGAACTGCTGAATTTTGGACTCGGCCGGTGACAAAATGTTCCAAACACACCCCATGCACAACTCCACTAGGGAAAGTGCCAGAAAGGAGTTCTGGTGATAGTTTTTACACTAACCTGGTAGGCACCTGAAAGACAGTACAAAACTTGTTCTACCTGCTTTCTGGGCTGAGATGGGGAACGGCTGAATTTTGGACTCGGCCGGTGACAAAATGTTCCAAAAACACCCCATGCACAACTCCACCGGGGAAGGTGCCAGACAGGAGTTCTGTTGGTAGTTTTTACATTGCTCCTGTAGGCATCTGAAAGGCACCAAAAAGGTTTTTCTACCTGCTTACTGGGCTGAGGTGGGGAGTCGCTGAATTTTGGACTAGTATGGTGACAAAAAGCTCCAAACACACCCCATGCACAACTCCACCGGGGAAGGTGCCAGAAAGGAGTTTTCTTGATAGTGTTTACATTGCTCTGGTAGGCAGCTGAAAGGCAGGAGAAAACTTGTTCTACCTGCTTTCTGGGCTGAGATGGGGAACCGCTGAATTTTGGAGTCGGCAGGTGACAAAATGTTCCAAACACACCCCATGCACAACTCCACCGGGGAAGGTGCCAGAAAGGAGTTCCGTTGATAATTTTTACACTACCTTGGTAGGCACCTGAAAGACATCGCAAAAGTTGTTCTACCTGCTTCCTGGGTGAGATGGGGAACAGCTGAATTTTGGAGTCGGCCGGTGACAAAATGTTCCAAACACACCCCATGCACAACTCCACCGGGGAAGGTGTCAGAAAAGACTTCTTTTGGTAGTTTTTACATTGCTTTGGTAGGCAGCTGAGAGGCACCACAAAAGTTGTTCTACCTGCTTTCTGGGCTGAGATGGGGAACGGCTGAATTTTGGACTCGGCCGGTGACTAAATATTCGAAACACACCCCATGCACAACTCCACCGGGGAAGGTGCCAGACAGGAGTTCTGTTGGTAGTTTTTACATTGCTCCTGTAGGCATCTGAAAGGCACCAAAAAGGTTTTTCTACCTGCTTATTGGGCTGAGGTGGGGAGTCGCTGAATTTTGGACTAGTATGGTGACAAAAAGCTCCAAACACACCCCATGCACAACTCCACCGGGGAAGGTGCCAGACAAGAGTTCTGTTGGTAGTTTTTACATTGCTTTGGTAGGCAGCTGAGAGGCACCACAAAAGTTGTTCTACCTGCTTTCTGGGCTGAGATGGGGAACTGCTGAATTTTGGACTCGGCCGGTGACAAAATGTTCCAAACACACCCCATGCACAACTCCACCGGGGAAGGTGCCAGAAAGGAGTTCTGTTGATAATTTTTACACTACCTTGGTAGGCACCTGAAAGACACCGCAAAAGTTGTTCTACCTGCTTCCTGGGCTGAGATGGGGAACAGCTGAATTTTGGACTCGGCCGGTGACAAAATGTTCCAAACACACCCCATGCACAACTCCACTAGGGAAAGTGCCAGAAAGAAGTTCTGGTGATAGTTTTTACACTAACCTGGTAGGCACCTGAAAGACATCGCAAAAGTTGTTCTACCTGCTTCCTGGGCTGAGATGGGGAACAGCTGAATTTTGGAGTCGGCCGGTGACAAAATGTTCCAAACACACCCCATGCACAACTCCACCGGGGAAGGTGCCAGAAAAGAGTTCTTTTGGTAGTTTTTACATTGCTTTGGTAGGCAGCTGAGAGGCACCACAAAAGTTGTTCTACCTGCTTTCTGGGCTGAGATGGGGAACGGCTGAATTTTGGACTCGGCCGGTGACTAAATATTCGAAACACACCCCATTCACAACTCCACCGGGGAAGGTGCCAGACAGGAGTTCTGTTGGTAGTTTTTACATTGCTCCTGTAGGCATCTGAAAGGCACCAAAAAAGTTTTTCTACCTGCTTACTGGGCTGAGGTGGGGAGTCGCTGAATTTTGGACTAGTATGGTGACAAAAAGCTCCAAACACACCCCATGCACAACTCCACCGGGGAAGGTGCCAGACAAGAGTTCTGTTGGTAGTTTTTACATTGCTCTTGTAGGCATCTGAAAGGCACCAAAAAGGTTTTTCTACCTGCTTACTGGGCTGAGGTGGGGAGCCGCTGAATTTTGGACTAGTATGGTGACAAAAAGCTCCAAACACACCCCATGCACAACTCCACCGGGGAAGGTGCCAGACAAGAGTTCTGTTGGTAGTTTTTACATTGCTTTGGTAGGCAGCTGAGAGGCACCACAAAAGTTGTTCTACCTGCTTTCTGGGCTGAGATGGGGAACTGCTGAATTTTGGACTCGGCCGGTGACAAAATGTTCCAAACACACCCCATGCACAACTCCACTAGGGAAAGTGCCAGAAAGGAGTTCTGGTGATAGTTTTTACACTAACCTGGTAGGCACCTGAAAGACAGCACAAAACTTGTTCTACCTGCTTTCTGGGCTGAGATGGGGAACGGCTGAATTTTGGAGTCGGCCGGTGACAATATGTTCCAAACACACCCCATGCACAACTCCACCGGGGAAAGTGCCAGAAAGGAGTTCTGTTGGTAGTTTTTACAGTACCTTGGTAGGCACATGAAAGACCCCACAAATGTTGTTCTACCTGCTTTCTGGGCTGAGATGGGGAACAGCTGAATTTTGCAGTCGGCCGGTGACTAAATATTCCAAACACACCCCATGCACAACTCCACCGGGGAAGGTGCCAGACAAGAGTTCTTTTGGTAGTTTTTACATTGCTCCGGTAGGCAGCTGAAAGGCACCACAAAAGTTGTTCTTCCTGCTTTCTGGGCTGAGATGGGGAACCGCTGAATTTTGGACTCGCCTGGTGACAAATTTTCCAAAAACACCCCATGCACAACTCCACCGGGGAAGGTGCCAGAAAGGAGTTCTGTTGATAGTTTTTACATTGCTCCGATACGCAGCTGAAAGGCACCACAAAAGTTGTTCTATCTGCATTCTGGGCTGAGATGGGGAACCGCTGAATTTTGGACTCGGCTGGTGACAAAATGTTCCAAACACACCCCATGCACAACTCCACCGGGGAAGGTGCCAGACAGGAGTTCTCGTGGTAGATTTTACATTGCTTTGGTAGGCAGCTGAAAGGCACCACAAAAGTTGTTCTTCCTGCTTTCTGGGCTGAGATGGGGAACTGCTGAATTTTGGACTCGGCCGGTGACTAAATATTCCAAACACACCCCATGCACAACTCCACCGGGGAAGGCGCCAGAAAGGAGTTCTGGTGATAGTTTTTACATTGCTCTTGTAGGCATCTGAAAGGCACCAAAAAAGTTTTTCTACCTGCTTACTGGGCTGAGGTGGGGAGTCGCTGAATTTTGGACTAGTATGGTGACAAAAAGCTCCAAACACACCCCATGCACAACTCCACCGGGGAAGGTGCCAGAAAGGAGTTTTCTTGATAGTGTTTACATTGCTCTGGTAGGCAGCTGAAAGGCAGGAGAAAACTTGTTCTACCTGCTTTCTGGGCTGAGATGGGGAACCGCTGAATTTTGGACTCGGCTGGTGACAAAATGTTCCAAACACACCCCATGCACAACTCCACCGGGGAAGGTGCCAGACAGGAGTTCTCGTGGTAGATTTTACATTGCTTTGGTAGGCAGCTGAAAGGCACCACAAAAGTTGTTCTTCCTGCTTTCTGGGCTGAGATGGGGAACTGCTGAATTTTGGACTCGGCCGGTGACTAAATATTCCAAACACACCCCATGCACAACTCCACCGGGGAAGGTGCCAGAAAAGAGTTCTGTTGGTAGTTTTTACATTGCTTTGGTAGGCAGCTGAGAGGCACCACAAAAGTTGTTCTTCCTGCTTTCTGGGCTGAGATGGGGAACTACTGAATTTTGGACTCGGCCGGTGACAAAATGTTCCAAACACACCCCATGCACAACTCCACCGGGGAAGGTGCCAGAAAGGAGTTCCGTTGATAATTTTTACACTACCTTGGTAGGCACCTGAAAGACACCGCAAAAGTTGTTCTACCTGCTTCCTGGGCTGAGATGGGGAACAGCTGAATTTTGGAGTCGGCCGGTGACAAAATGTTCCAAACACACCCCATTCACAACTCCACTAGGGAAAGTGCCAGAAAGAAGTTCTGCTGATAGTTTTTACACTAACCTGGTAGGCACCTGAAAGACATCGCAAAAGTTGTTCTACCTGCTTTCTGGGCTGAGATGGGGAACGGCTGAATTTTGGACTCGGCCGGTGACAAAATGTTCCAAACACACCCCATGCACAACTCCACCGGGGAAGGTGCCAGAAAGGAGTTCCGTTGATAATTTTTACACTACCTTGGTAGGCACCTGAAAGAAATGGCAAAAGTTGTTCTACCTGCTTTCTGGGCTGAGATGGGGAACTGCTGAATTTTGGACTCGGCCGGTGACAAAATGTTCCAAACACACCCCATGCACAACTCCACTAGGGAAAGTGCCAGAAAGGAGTTCTGGTGATAGTTTTTACACTAACCTGGTAGGCACCTGAAAGACAGCACAAAACTTGTTCTACCTGCTTTCTGGGCTGAGATGGGGAACGGCTGAATTTTGGACTCGGCCGGTGACAAAATGTTCCAAAAACACCCCATGCACAACTCCACCGGGGAAGGTGCCAGACAGGAGTTCTGTTGGTAGTTTTTACATTGCTCCTGTAGGCATCTGAAAGGCACCAAAAAGGTTTTTCTACCTGCTTACTGGGCTGAGGTGGGGAGTCGCTGAATTTTGGACTAGTATGGTGACAAAAAGCTCCAAACACACCCCATGCACAACTCCACCGGGGAAGGTGCCAGAAAGGAGTTTTCTTGATAGTGTTTACATTGCTCTGGTAGGCAGCTGAAAGGCAGGAGAAAACTTGTTCTACCTGCTTTCTGGGCTGAGATGGGGAACCGCTGAATTTTGGAGTCGGCAGGTGACAAAATGTTCCAAACACACCCCATGCACAACTCCACCGGGGAAGGTGCCAGAAAGGAGTTCCGTTGATAATTTTTACACTACCTTGGTAGGCACCTGAAAGACATCGCAAAAGTTGTTCTACCTGCTTCCTGGGTGAGATGGGGAACAGCTGAATTTTGGAGTCGGCCGGTGACAAAATGTTCCAAACACACCCCATGCACAACTCCACCGGGGAAGGTGCCAGAAAAGACTTCTTTTGGTAGTTTTTACATTGCTTTGGTAGGCAGCTGAGAGGCACCACAAAAGTTGTTCTACCTGCTTTCTGGGCTGAGATGGGGAACCGCTGAATTTTGGACTCGGCCGGTGACTAAATATTCGAAACACACCCCATGCACAACTCCACCGGGGAAGGTGCCAGACAGGAGTTCTGTTGGTAGTTTTTACATTGCTCCTGTAGGCATCTGAAAGGCACCAAAAAGGTTTTTCTACCTGCTTATTGGGCTGAGGTGGGGAGTCGCTGAATTTTGGACTAGTATGGTGACAAAAAGCTCCAAACACACCCCATGCACAACTCCACCGGGGAAGGTGCCAGAAAGGAGTTTTCTTGATAGTGTTTACATTGCTCTGGTAGGCAGCTGAAAGGCAGGAGAAAACTTGTTCTACCTGCTTTCTGGGCTGAGATGGGGAACCGCTGAATTTTGGACTCGGCTGGTGACAAAATGTTCCAAACACACCCCATGCACAACTCCACCGGGGAAGGTGCCAGACAGGAGTTCTCGTGGTAGATTTTACATTGCTTTGGTAGGCAGCTGAAAGGCACCACAAAAGTTGTTCTTCCTGCTTTCTGGGCTGAGATGGGGAACTGCTGAATTTTGGACTCGGCCGGTGACTAAATATTCCAAACACACCCCATGCACAACTCCACCGGGGAAGGTGCCAGAAAAGAGTTCTGTTGGTAGTTTTTACATTGCTTTGGTAGGCATCTGAAAGGCACCGCAAAAGTTGTTCTTCCTGCTTTCTGGGCTGAGATGGGGAACTGCTGAATTTTGGACTCGGCCGGTGACTAAGTATTCCAAACACCCCATGCACAACTCCATCGGGGAAGGTGCCAGAAAAGAGTTCTGTTGGTAGTTTTTACATTGCTTTGGTAGGCAGCTGAGAGGCACCACAAAAGTTGTTCTACCTGCTTTCTGGGCTGAGATGGGGAACGGCTGAATTTTGGACTCGGCCGGTGACAAAATGTTCCAAACACACCCCATGCACAACTCCACCGGGGAAGGTGCCAGAAAGGAGTTCCGTTGATAATTTTTACACTACCTTGGTAGGCACCTGAAAGACACCGCAAAAGTTGTTCTACCTGCTTCCTGGGCTGAGATGGGGAACAGCTGAATTTTGGAGTCGGCCGGTGACAAAATGTTCCAAACACACCCCATTCACAACTCCACTAGGGAAAGTGCCAGAAAGAAGTTCTGGTGATAGTTTTTACACTAACCTGGTAGGCACCTGAAAGACATCGCAAAAGTTGTTCTACCTGCTTTCTGGGCTGAGATGGGGAACCGCTGAATTTTGGACTCGGCCGGTGACAAAATGTTCCAAACACACCCCATGCACAACTCCACCGGGGAAGGTGCCAGAAAGGAGTTCCGTTGATAATTTTTACACTACCTTGGTAGGCACCTGAAAGAAATGGCAAAAGTTGTTCTACCTGCTTTCTGGGCTGAGATGGGGAACTGCTGAATTTTGGACTCGGCCGGTGACAAAATGTTCCAAACACACCCCATGCACAACTCCACTAGGGAAAGTGCCAGAAAGGAGTTCTGGTGATAGTTTTTACACTAACCTGGTAGGCACCTGAAAGACAGCACAAAACTTGTTCTACCTGCTTTCTGGGCTGAGATGGGGAACGGCTGAATTTTGGACTCGGCCGGTGACAAAATGTTCCAAAAACACCCCATGCACAACTCCACCGGGGAAGGTGCCAGACAGGAGTTCTGTTGGTAGTTTTTACATTGCTCCTGTAGGCATCTGAAAGGCACCAAAAAGGTTTTTCTACCTGCTTACTGGGCTGAGGTGGGGAGTCGCTGAATTTTGGACTAGTATGGTGACAAAAAGCTCCAAACACACCCCATGCACAACTCCACCGGGGAAGGTGCCAGAAAGGAGTTTTCTTGATAGTGTTTACATTGCTCTGGTAGGCAGCTGAAAGGCAGGAGAAAACTTGTTCTACCTGCTTTCTGGGCTGAGATGGGGAACCGCTGAATTTTGGAGTCGGCAGGTGACAAAATGTTCCAAACACACCCCATGCACAACTCCACCGGGGAAGGTGCCAGAAAGGAGTTCCGTTGATAATTTTTACACTACCTTGGTAGGCACCTGAAAGACATCGCAAAAGTTGTTCTACCTGCTTCCTGGGTGAGATGGGGAACAGCTGAATTTTGGAGTCGGCCGGTGACAAAATGTTCCAAACACACCCCATGCACAACTCCACCGGGGAAGGTGTCAGAAAAGACTTCTTTTGGTAGTTTTTACATTGCTTTGGTAGGCAGCTGAGAGGCACCACAAAAGTTGTTCTACCTGCTTTCTGGGCTGAGATGGGGAACGGCTGAATTTTGGACTCGGCCGGTGACTAAATATTCGAAACACACCCCATGCACAACTCCACCGGGGAAGGTGCCAGACAGGAGTTCTGTTGGTAGTTTTTACATTGCTCCTGTAGGCATCTGAAAGGCACCAAAAAGGTTTTTCTACCTGCTTATTGGGCTGAGGTGGGGAGTCGCTGAATTTTGGACTAGTATGGTGACAAAAAGCTCCAAACACACCCCATGCACAACTCCACCGGGGAAGGTGCCAGACAAGAGTTCTGTTGGTAGTTTTTACATTGCTTTGGTAGGCAGCTGAGAGGCACCACAAAAGTTGTTCTACCTGCTTTCTGGGCTGAGATGGGGAACTGCTGAATTTTGGACTCGGCCGGTGACAAAATGTTCCAAACACACCCCATGCACAACTCCACCGGGGAAGGTGCCAGAAAGGAGTTCTGTTGATAATTTTTACACTACCTTGGTAGGCACCTGAAAGACACCGCAAAAGTTGTTCTACCTGCTTCCTGGGCTGAGATGGGGAACAGCTGAATTTTGGACTCGGCCGGTGACAAAATGTTCCAAACACACCCCATGCACAACTCCACTAGGGAAAGTGCCAGAAAGAAGTTCTGGTGATAGTTTTTACACTAACCTGGTAGGCACCTGAAAGACATCGCAAAAGTTGTTCTACCTGCTTCCTGGGCTGAGATGGGGAACAGCTGAATTTTGGAGTCGGCCGGTGACAAAATGTTCCAAACACACCCCATGCACAACTCCACCGGGGAAGGTGCCAGAAAAGAGTTCTTTTGGTAGTTTTTACATTGCTTTGGTAGGCAGCTGAGAGGCACCACAAAAGTTGTTCTACCTGCTTTCTGGGCTGAGATGGGGAACGGCTGAATTTTGGACTCGGCCGGTGACTAAATATTCGAAACACACCCCATTCACAACTCCACCGGGGAAGGTGCCAGACAGGAGTTCTGTTGGTAGTTTTTACATTGCTCCTGTAGGCATCTGAAAGGCACCAAAAAAGTTTTTCTACCTGCTTACTGGGCTGAGGTGGGGAGTCGCTGAATTTTGGACTAGTATGGTGACAAAAAGCTCCAAACACACCCCATGCACAACTCCACCGGGGAAGGTGCCAGACAAGAGTTCTGTTGGTAGTTTTTACATTGCTCTTGTAGGCATCTGAAAGGCACCAAAAAGGTTTTTCTACCTGCTTACTGGGCTGAGGTGGGGAGCCGCTGAATTTTGGACTAGTATGGTGACAAAAAGCTCCAAACACACCCCATGCACAACTCCACCGGGGAAGGTGCCAGACAAGAGTTCTGTTGGTAGTTTTTACATTGCTTTGGTAGGCAGCTGAGAGGCACCACAAAAGTTGTTCTACCTGCTTTCTGGGCTGAGATGGGGAACTGCTGAATTTTGGACTCGGCCGGTGACAAAATGTTCCAAACACACCCCATGCACAACTCCACTAGGGAAAGTGCCAGAAAGGAGTTCTGGTGATAGTTTTTACACTAACCTGGTAGGCACCTGAAAGACAGCACAAAACTTGTTCTACCTGCTTTCTGGGCTGAGATGGGGAACGGCTGAATTTTGGAGTCGGCCGGTGACAATATGTTCCAAACACACCCCATGCACAACTCCACCGGGGAAAGTGCCAGAAAGGAGTTCTGTTGGTAGTTTTTACAGTACCTTGGTAGGCACATGAAAGACCCCACAAATGTTGTTCTACCTGCTTTCTGGGCTGAGATGGGGAACGGCTGAATTTTGCAGTCGGCCGGTGACTAAATATTCCAAACACACCCCATGCACAACTCCACCGGGGAAGGTGCCAGACAAGAGTTCTTTTGGTAGTTTTTACATTGCTCCGGTAGGCAGCTGAAAGGCACCACAAAAGTTGTTCTTCCTGCTTTCTGGGCTGAGATGGGGAACCGCTGAATTTTGGACTCGCCTGGTGACAAATTTTCCAAAAACACCCCATGCACAACTCCACCGGGGAAGGTGCCAGAAAGGAGTTCTGTTGATAGTTTTTACATTGCTCCGATACGCAGCTGAAAGGCACCACAAAAGTTGTTCTATCTGCATTCTGGGCTGAGATGGGGAACCGCTGAATTTTGGACTCGGCTGGTGACAAAATGTTCCAAACACACCCCATGCACAACTCCACCGGGGAAGGTGCCAGACAGGAGTTCTCGTGGTAGATTTTACATTGCTTTGGTAGGCAGCTGAAAGGCACCACAAAAGTTGTTCTTCCTGCTTTCTGGGCTGAGATGGGGAACTGCTGAATTTTGGACTCGGCCGGTGACTAAATATTCCAAACACACCCCATGCACAACTCCACCGGGGAAGGCGCCAGAAAGGAGTTCTGGTGATAGTTTTTACATTGCTCTTGTAGGCATCTGAAAGGCACCAAAAAAGTTTTTCTACCTGCTTACTGGGCTGAGGTGGGGAGTCGCTGAATTTTGGACTAGTATGGTGACAAAAAGCTCCAAACACACCCCATGCACAACTCCACCGGGGAAGGTGCCAGAAAGGAGTTTTCTTGATAGTGTTTACATTGCTCTGGTAGGCAGCTGAAAGGCAGGAGAAAACTTGTTCTACCTGCTTTCTGGGCTGAGATGGGGAACCGCTGAATTTTGGACTCGGCTGGTGACAAAATGTTCCAAACACACCCCATGCACAACTCCACCGGGGAAGGTGCCAGACAGGAGTTCTCGTGGTAGATTTTACATTTCTTTGGTAGGCAGCTGAAAGGCACCACAAAAGTTGTTCTTCCTGCTTTCTGGGCTGAGATGGGGAACTGCTGAATTTTGGACTCGGCCGGTGACTAAATATTCCAAACACACCCCATGCACAACTCCACCGGGGAAGGTGCCAGAAAAGAGTTCTGTTGGTAGTTTTTACATTGCTTTGGTAGGCAGCTGAGAGGCACCACAAAAGTTGTTCTTCCTGCTTTCTGGGCTGAGATGGGGAACTACTGAATTTTGGACTCGGCCGGTGACAAAATGTTCCAAACACACCCCATGCACAACTCCACCGGGGAAGGTGCCAGAAAGGAGTTCCGTTGATAATTTTTACACTACCTTGGTAGGCACCTGAAAGACACCGCAAAAGTTGTTCTACCTGCTTCCTGGGCTGAGATGGGGAACAGCTGAATTTTGGAGTCGGCCGGTGACAAAATGTTCCAAACACACCCCATTCACAACTCCACTAGGGAAAGTGCCAGAAAGAAGTTCTGCTGATAGTTTTTACACTAACCTGGTAGGCACCTGAAAGACATCGCAAAAGTTGTTCTACCTGCTTTCTGGGCTGAGATGGGGAACGGCTGAATTTTGGACTCGGCCGGTGACAAAATGTTCCAAACACACCCCATGCACAACTCCACCGGGGAAGGTGCCAGAAAGGAGTTCCGTTGATAATTTTTACACTACCTTGGTAGGCACCTGAAAGAAATGGCAAAAGTTGTTCTACCTGCTTTCTGGGCTGAGATGGGGAACTGCTGAATTTTGGACTCGGCCGGTGACAAAATGTTCCAAACACACCCCATGCACAACTCCACTAGGGAAAGTGCCAGAAAGGAGTTCTGGTGATAGTTTTTACACTAACCTGGTAGGCACCTGAAAGACAGCACAAAACTTGTTCTACCTGCTTTCTGGGCTGAGATGGGGAACGGCTGAATTTTGGACTCGGCCGGTGACAAAATGTTCCAAAAACACCCCATGCACAACTCCACCGGGGAAGGTGCCAGACAGGAGTTCTGTTGGTAGTTTTTACATTGCTCCTGTAGGCATCTGAAAGGCACCAAAAAGGTTTTTCTACCTGCTTACTGGGCTGAGGTGGGGAGTCGCTGAATTTTGGACTAGTATGGTGACAAAAAGCTCCAAACACACCCCATGCACAACTCCACCGGGGAAGGTGCCAGAAAGGAGTTTTCTTGATAGTGTTTACATTGCTCTGGTAGGCAGCTGAAAGGCAGGAGAAAACTTGTTCTACCTGCTTTCTGGGCTGAGATGGGGAACCGCTGAATTTTGGAGTCGGCAGGTGACAAAATGTTCCAAACACACCCCATGCACAACTCCACCGGGGAAGGTGCCAGAAAGGAGTTCCGTTGATAATTTTTACACTACCTTGGTAGGCACCTGAAAGACATCGCAAAAGTTGTTCTACCTGCTTCCTGGGTGAGATGGGGAACAGCTGAATTTTGGAGTCGGCCGGTGACAAAATGTTCCAAACACACCCCATGCACAACTCCACCGGGGAAGGTGCCAGAAAAGACTTCTTTTGGTAGTTTTTACATTGCTTTGGTAGGCAGCTGAGAGGCACCACAAAAGTTGTTCTTCCTGCTTTCTGGGCTGAGATGGGGAACCGCTGAATTTTGGACTCGGCCGGTGACTAAATATTCGAAACACACCCCATGCACAACTCCACCGGGGAAGGTGCCAGACAGGAGTTCTGTTGGTAGTTTTTACATTGCTCCTGTAGGCATCTGAAAGGCACCAAAAAGGTTTTTCTACCTGCTTATTGGGCTGAGGTGGGGAGTCGCTGAATTTTGGACTAGTATGGTGACAAAAAGCTCCAAACACACCCCATGCACAACTCCACCGGGGAAGGTGCCAGACAAGAGTTCTGTTGGTAGTTTTTACATTGCTTTGGTAGGCAGCTGAGAGGCACCACAAAAGTTGTTCTACCTGCTTTCTGGGCTGAGATGGGGAACTGCTGAATTTTGGACTCGGCCGGTGACAAAATGTTCCAAACACACCCCATGCACAACTCCACCGGGGAAGGTGCCAGAAAGGAGTTCTGTTGATAATTTTTACACTACCTTGGTAGGCACCTGAAAGACACCGCAAAAGTTGTTCTACCTGCTTCCTGGGCTGAGATGGGGAACAGCTGAATTTTGGACTCGGCCGGTGACAAAATGTTCCAAACACACCCCATGCACAACTCCACTAGGGAAAGTGCCAGAAAGAAGTTCTGGTGATAGTTTTTACACTAACCTGGTAGGCACCTGAAAGACATCGCAAAAGTTGTTCTACCTGCTTCCTGGGCTGAGATGGGGAACAGCTGAATTTTGGAGTCGGCCGGTGACAAAATGTTCCAAACACACCCCATGCACAACTCCACCGGGGAAGGTGCCAGAAAAGAGTTCTTTTGGTAGTTTTTACATTGCTTTGGTAGGCAGCTGAGAGGCACCACAAAAGTTGTTCTACCTGCTTTCTGGGCTGAGATGGGGAACGGCTGAATTTTGGACTCGGCCGGTGACTAAATATTCGAAACACACCCCATTCACAACTCCACCGGGGAAGGTGCCAGACAGGAGTTCTGTTGGTAGTTTTTACATTGCTCCTGTAGGCATCTGAAAGGCACCAAAAAAGTTTTTCTACCTGCTTACTGGGCTGAGGTGGGGAGTCGCTGAATTTTGGACTAGTATGGTGACAAAAAGCTCCAAACACACCCCATGCACAACTCCACCGGGGAAGGTGCCAGACAAGAGTTCTGTTGGTAGTTTTTACATTGCTCTTGTAGGCATCTGAAAGGCACCAAAAAGGTTTTTCTACCTGCTTACTGGGCTGAGGTGGGGAGCCGCTGAATTTTGGACTAGTATGGTGACAAAAAGCTCCAAACACACCCCATGCACAACTCCACCGGGGAAGGTGCCAGACAAGAGTTCTGTTGGTAGTTTTTACATTGCTTTGGTAGGCAGCTGAGAGGCACCACAAAAGTTGTTCTACCTGCTTTCTGGGCTGAGATGGGGAACTGCTGAATTTTGGACTCGGCCGGTGACAAAATGTTCCAAACACACCCCATGCACAACTCCACCGGGGAAAGTGCCAGAAAGGAGTTCTGTTGATAGTTTTTACACTAACCTGGTAGGCACCTGAAAGACAGCACAAAACTTGTTCTACCTGCTTTCTGGGCTGAGATGGGGAACGGCTGAATTTTGGACTCGGCCGGTGACAAAATATTCCAAACACACCCCATGCACAACTCCACCGGGGAAGGTGCCAGAAAGGAGTTCTGTTGATAATTTTTACACTACCTTGGTAGGCACCTGAAAGACACCGCAAAAGTTGTTCTACCTGCTTCCTGGGCTGAGATGGGGAACAGCTGAATTTTGGAGTCGGCCGGTGACAAAATGTTCCAAACACACCCCATGCACAACTCCACTAGGGAAAGTGCCAGAAAGGAGTTCTGGTGAGAGTTTTTACACTAACCTGGTAGGCACCTGAAAGACAGCACAAAACTTGTTCTACCTGCTTTCTGGGCTGAGATGGGGAACGGCTGAATTTTGGAGTCGGCCGGTGACAATATGTTCCAAACACACCCCATGCACAACTCCACCGGGGAAAGTGCCAGAAAGGAGTTCTGTTGGTAGTTTTTACAGTACCTTGGTAGGCACATGAAAGACCCCACAAATGTTGTTCTACCTGCTTTCTGGGCTGAGATGGGGAACGGCTGAATTTTGGAGTCGGCCGGTGACTAAATATTCCAAACACACCCCATGCACAACTCCACCGGGGAAGGTGCCAGACAAGAGTTCTTTTGGTAGTTTTTACATTGCTCCGGTAGGCAGCTGAAAGGCACCACAAAAGTTGTTCTTCCTGCTTTCTGGGCTGAGATGGGGAACCGCTGAATTTTGGACTCGCCTGGTGACAAATTTTCCAAAAACACCCCATGCACAACTCCACCGGGGAAGGTGCCAGAAAGGAGTTCTGTTGATAGTTTTTACATTGCTCCGATACGCAGCTGAAAGGCACCACAAAAGTTGTTCTATCTGCATTCTGGGCTGAGATGGGGAACCGCTGAATTTTGGACTCGGCTGGTGACAAAATGTTCCAAACACACCCCATGCACAACTCCACCGGGGAAGGTGCCAGACAGGAGTTCTCGTGGTAGATTTTACATTGCTTTGGTAGGCAGCTGAAAGGCACCACAAAAGTTGTTCTTCCTGCTTTCTGGGCTGAGATGGGGAACTGCTGAATTTTGGACTCGGCCGGTGACTAAATATTCCAAACACACCCCAAGCACAACTCCACCGGGGAAGGCGCCAGAAAGGAGTTCTGGTGATAGTTTTTACATTGCTCTTGTAGGCATCTGAAAGGCACCAAAAAAGTTTTTCTACCTGCTTACTGGGCTGAGGTGGGGAGTCGCTGAATTTTGGACTAGTATGGTGACAAAAAGCTCCAAACACACCCCATGCACAACTCCACCGGGGAAGGTGCCAGAAAGGAGTTTTCTTGATAGTGTTTACATTGCTCTGGTAGGCAGCTGAAAGGCAGGAGAAAACTTGTTCTACCTGCTTTCTGGGCTGAGATGGGGAACCGCTGAATTTTGGACTCGGCTGGTGACAAAATGTTCCAAACACACCCCATGCACAACTCCACCGGGGAAGGTGCCAGACAGGAGTTCTCGTGGTAGATTTTACATTGCTTTGGTAGGCAGCTGAGAGGCACCACAAAAGTTGTTCTTCCTGCTTTCTGGGCTGAGATGGGGAACTGCTGAATTTTGGAGTCGGCAGGTGACTAAATATTCCAAACACACCCCATGCACAACTCCACCGGGGAAGGTGCCAGAAAGGAGTTCCGTTGATAATTTTTACACTACCTTGGTAGGCACCTGAAAGACACCGCAAAAGTTGTTCTACCTGCTTCCTGGGCTGAGATGGGGAACAGCTGAATTTTGGAGTCGGCCGGTGACAAAATGTTCCAAACACACCCCATTCACAACTCCACTAGGGAAAGTGCCAGAAAGAAGTTCTGGTGATAGTTTTTACACTAACCTGGTAGGCACCTGAAAGACATCGCAAAAGTTGTTCTACCTGCTTTCTGGGCTGAGATGGGGAACGGCTGAATTTTGGACTCGGCCGGTGACAAAATGTTCCAAACACACCCCATGCACAACTCCACCGGGGAAGGTGCCAGAAAGGAGTTCCGTTGATAATTTTTACACTACCTTGGTAGGCACCTGAAAGAAATGGCAAAAGTTGTTCTACCTGCTTTCTGGGCTGAGATGGGGAACTGCTGAATTTTGGACTCGGCCGGTGACAAAATGTTCCAAACACACCCCATGCACAACTCCACTAGGGAAAGTGCCAGAAAGGAGTTCTGGTGATAGTTTTTACACTAACCTGGTAGGCACCTGAAAGACAGCACAAAACTTGTTCTACCTGCTTTCTGGGCTGAGATGGGGAACGGCTGAATTTTGGACTCGGCCGGTGACAAAATGTTCCAAAAACACCCCATGCACAACTCCACCGGGGAAGGTGCCAGACAGGAGTTCTGTTGGTAGTTTTTACATTGCTCCTGTAGGCATCTGAAAGGCACCAAAAAGGTTTTTCTACCTGCTTACTGGGCTGAGGTGGGGAGTCGCTGAATTTTGGACTAGTATGGTGACAAAAAGCTCCAAACACACCCCATGCACAACTCCACCGGGGAAGGTGCCAGAAAGGAGTTTTCTTGATAGTGTTTACATTGCTCTGGTAGGCAGCTGAAAGGCAGGAGAAAACTTGTTCTACCTGCTTTCTGGGCTGAGATGGGGAACCGCTGAATTTTGGACTCGGCAGGTGACAAAATGTTCCAAACACACCCCATGCACAACTCCACCGGGGAAGGTGCCAGAAAGGAGTTCCGTTGATAATTTTTACACTACCTTGGTAGGCACCTGAAAGACATCGCAAAAGTTGTTCTACCTGCTTCCTGGGTGAGATGGGGAACAGCTGAATTTTGGAGTCGGCCGGTGACAAAATGTTCCAAACACACCCCATGCACAACTCCACCGGGGAAGGTGCCAGAAAAGACTTCTTTTGGTAGTTTTTACATTGCTTTGGTAGGCAGCTGAGAGGCACCACAAAAGTTGTTCTACCTGCTTTCTGGGCTGAGATGGGGAACGGCTGAATTTTGGACTCGGCCGGTGACTAAATATTCGAAACACACCCCATGCACAACTCCACCGGGGAAGGTGCCAGACAGGAGTTCTGTTGGTAGTTTTTACATTGCTCCTGTAGGCATCTGAAAGGCACCAAAAAGGTTTTTCTACCTGCTTATTGGGCTGAGGTGGGGAGTCGCTGAATTTTGGACTAGTATGGTGACAAAAAGCTCCAAACACACCCCATGCACAACTCCACCGGGGAAGGTGCCAGACAAGAGTTCTGTTGGTAGTTTTTACATTGCTTTGGTAGGCAGCTGAGAGGCACCACAAAAGTTGTTCTACCTGCTTTCTGGGCTGAGATGGGGAACTGCTGAATTTTGGACTCGGCCGGTGACAAAATGTTCCAAACACACCCCATGCACAACTCCACCGGGGAAGGTGCCAGAAAGGAGTTCTGTTGATAATTTTTACACTACCTTGGTAGGCACCTGAAAGACACCGCAAAAGTTGTTCTACCTGCTTCCTGGGCTGAGATGGGGAACAGCTGAATTTTGGACTCGGCCGGTGACAAAATGTTCCAAACACACCCCATGCACAACTCCACTAGGGAAAGTGCCAGAAAGAAGTTCTGGTGATAGTTTTTACACTAACCTGGTAGGCACCTGAAAGACATCGCAAAAGTTGTTCTACCTGCTTCCTGGGCTGAGATGGGGAACAGCTGAATTTTGGAGTCGGCCGGTGACAAAATGTTCCAAACACACCCCATGCACAACTCCACCGGGGAAGGTGCCAGAAAAGAGTTCTTTTGGTAGTTTTTACATTGCTTTGGTAGGCAGCTGAGAGGCACCACAAAAGTTGTTCTACCTGCTTTCTGGGCTGAGATGGGGAACGGCTGAATTTTGGACTCGGCCGGTGACTAAATATTCGAAACACACCCCATTCACAACTCCACCGGGGAAGGTGCCAGACAGGAGTTCTGTTGGTAGTTTTTACATTGCTCCTGTAGGCATCTGAAAGGCACCAAAAAAGTTTTTCTACCTGCTTACTGGGCTGAGGTGGGGAGTCGCTGAATTTTGGACTAGTATGGTGACAAAAAGCTCCAAACACACCCCATGCACAACTCCACTAGGGAAGGTGCCAGACAAGAGTTCTGTTGGTAGTTTTTACATTGCTCTTGTAGGCATCTGAAAGGCACCAAAAAGGTTTTTCTACCTGCTTACTGGGCTGAGGTGGGGAGCCGCTGAATTTTGGACTAGTATGGTGACAAAAAGCTCCAAACACACCCCATGCACAACTCCACCGGGGAAGGTGCCAGACAAGAGTTCTCTTGGTAGTTTTTACATTGCTTTGGTAGGCAGCTGAGAGGCACCACAAAAGTTGTTCTACCTGCTTTCTGGGCTGAGATGGGGAACTGCTGAATTTTGGACTCGGCCGGTGACAAAATGTTCCAAACACACCCCATGCACAACTCCACCGGGGAAAGTGCCAGAAAGGAGTTCTGTTGATAGTTTTTACACTAACCTGGTAGGCACCTGAAAGACAGCACAAAACTTGTTCTACCTGCTTTCTGGGCTGAGATGGGGAACGGCTGAATTTTGGACTCGGCCGGTGACAAAATATTCCAAACACACCCCATGCACAACTCCACCGGGGAAGGTGCCAGAAAGGAGTTCTGTTGATAATTTTTACACTACCTTGGTAGGCACCTGAAAGACACCGCAAAAGTTGTTCTACCTGCTTCCTGGGCTGAGATGGGGAACAGCTGAATTTTGGAGTCGGCCGGTGACAAAATGTTCCAAACACACCCCATGCACAACTCCACTAGGGAAAGTGCCAGAAAGGAGTTCTGGTGATAGTTTTTACACTAACCTGGTAGGCACCTGAAAGACAGCACAAAACTAGTTCTACCTGCTTTCTGGGCTGAGATGGGGAACGGCTGAATTTTGGAGTCGGCCGGTGACAAAATGTTCCAAACACACCCCATGCACAACTCCACCGGGGAAGGTGCCAGAAAAGAGTTCCGTTGATAATTTTTACACTACCTTGGTAGGCACCTGAAAGAAATGGCAAATGTTGTTCTACCTGCTTTCTGGGCTGAGATGGGGAACGGCTGAATTTTGGACTCGGCCGGTGACAATATGTTCCAAACACACCCCATGCACAACTCCACCGGGGAAAGTGCCAGAAAGGAGTTCTGTTGGTAGTTTTTACAGTACCTTGGTAGGCACATGAAAGACCCCACAAATGTTGTTCTACCTGCTTTCTGGGCTGAGATGGGGAACGGCTGAATTTTGGAGTCGGCCGGTGACTAAATATTCCAAACACACCCCATGCACAACTCCACCGGGGAAGGTGCCAGACAAGAGTTCTTTTGGTAGTTTTTACATTGCTCCGGTAGGCAGCTGAAAGGCACCACAAAAGTTGTTCTTCCTGCTTTCTGGGCTGAGATGGGGAACCGCTGAATTTTGGACTCGCCTGGTGACAAATTTTCCAAAAACACCCCATGCACAACTCCACCGGGGAAGGTGCCAGAAAGGAGTTCTGTTGATAGTTTTTACATTGCTCCGATACGCAGCTGAAAGGCACCACAAAAGTTGTTCTATCTGCATTCTGGGCTGAGATGGGGAACCGCTGAATTTTGGACTCGGCTGGTGACAAAATGTTCAAACACACCCCATGCACAACTCCACCGGGGAAGGTGCCAGACAGGAGTTCTCGTGGTAGATTTTACATTGCTTTGGTAGGCAGCTGAAAGGCACCACAAAAGTTGTTCTTCCTGCTTTCTGGGCTGAGATGGGGAACTGCTGAATTTTGGACTCGGCCGGTGACTAAATATTCCAAACACACCCCATGCACAACTCCACCGGGGAAGGTGCCAGAAAAGAGTTCTGTTGGTAGTTTTTACATTGCTTTGGTAGGCATCTGAAAGGCACCGCAAAAGTTGTTCTTCCTGCTTTCTGGGCTGAGATGGGGAACTGCTGAATTTTGGACTCGGCCGGTGACTAAGTATTCCAAACACACCCCATGCACAACTCCACCGGGGAAGGTGCCAGAAAGGAGTTCCGTTGATAATTTTTACACTACCTTGGTAGGCACCTGAAAGACACCGCAAAAGTTGTTCTACCTGCTTCCTGGGCTGAGATGGGGAACAGCTGAATTTTGGAGTCGGCCGGTGACAAAATGTTCCAAACACACCCCATTCACAACTCCACTAGGGAAAGTGCCAGAAAGAAGTTCTGGTGATAGTTTTTACACTAACCTGGTAGGCACCTGAAAGACATCGCAAAAGTTGTTCTACCTGCTTTCTGGGCTGAGATGGGGAACGGCTGAATTTTGGACTCGGCCGGTGACAAAATGTTCCAAACACACCCCATGCACAACTCCACCGGGGAAGGTGCCAGAAAGGAGTTCCGTTGATAATTTTTACACTACCTTGGTAGGCACCTGAAAGAAATGGCAAAAGTTGTTCTACCTGCTTTCTGGGCTGAGATGGGGAACTGCTGAATTTTGGACTCGGCCGGTGACAAAATGTTCCAAACACACCCCATGCACAACTCCACTAGGGAAAGTGCCAGAAAGGAGTTCTGGTGATAGTTTTTACACTAACCTGGTAGGCACCTGAAAGACAGCACAAAACTTGTTCTACCTGCTTTCTGGGCTGAGATGGGGAACGGCTGAATTTTGGACTCGGCCGGTGACAAAATGTTCCAAAAACACCCCATGCACAACTCCACCGGGGAAGGTGCCAGACAGGAGTTCTGTTGGTAGTTTTTACATTGCTCCTGTAGGCATCTGAAAGGCACCAAAAAGGTTTTTCTACCTGCTTACTGGGCTGAGGTGGGGAGTCGCTGAATTTTGGACTAGTATGGTGACAAAAAGCTCCAAACACACCCCATGCACAACTCCACCGGGGAAGGTGCCAGAAAGGAGTTTTCTTGATAGTGTTTACATTGCTCTGGTAGGCAGCTGAAAGGCAGGAGAAAACTTGTTCTACCTGCTTTCTGGGCTGAGATGGGGAACCGCTGAATTTTGGACTCGGCAGGTGACAAAATGTTCCAAACACACCCCATGCACAACTCCACCGGGGAAGGTGCCAGAAAGGAGTTCCGTTGATAATTTTTACACTACCTTGGTAGGCACCTGAAAGACATCGCAAAAGTTGTTCTACCTGCTTCCTGGGTGAGATGGGGAACAGCTGAATTTTGGAGTCGGCCGGTGACAAAATGTTCCAAACACACCCCATGCACAACTCCACCGGGGAAGGTGCCAGAAAAGACTTCTTTTGGTAGTTTTTACATTGCTTTGGTAGGCAGCTGAGAGGCACCACAAAAGTTGTTCTACCTGCTTTCTGGGCTGAGATGGGGAACGGCTGAATTTTGGACTCGGCCGGTGACTAAATATTCGAAACACACCCCATGCACAACTCCACCGGGGAAGGTGCCAGACAGGAGTTCTGTTGGTAGTTTTTACATTGCTCCTGTAGGCATCTGAAAGGCACCAAAAAGGTTTTTCTACCTGCTTATTGGGCTGAGGTGGGGAGTCGCTGAATTTTGGACTAGTATGGTGACAAAAAGCTCCAAACACACCCCATGCACAACTCCACCGGGGAAGGTGCCAGACAAGAGTTCTGTTGGTAGTTTTTACATTGCTTTGGTAGGCAGCTGAGAGGCACCACAAAAGTTGTTCTACCTGCTTTCTGGGCTGAGATGGGGAACTGCTGAATTTTGGACTCGGCCGGTGACAAAATGTTCCAAACACACCCCATGCACAACTCCACCGGGGAAGGTGCCAGAAAGGAGTTCTGTTGATAATTTTTACACTACCTTGGTAGGCACCTGAAAGACACCGCAAAAGTTGTTCTACCTGCTTCCTGGGCTGAGATGGGGAACAGCTGAATTTTGGACTCGGCCGGTGACAAAATGTTCCAAACACACCCCATGCACAACTCCACTAGGGAAAGTGCCAGAAAGAAGTTCTGGTGATAGTTTTTACACTAACCTGGTAGGCACCTGAAAGACATCGCAAAAGTTGTTCTACCTGCTTCCTGGGCTGAGATGGGGAACAGCTGAATTTTGGAGTCGGCCGGTGACAAAATGTTCCAAACACACCCCATGCACAACTCCACCGGGGAAGGTGCCAGAAAAGAGTTCTTTTGGTAGTTTTTACATTGCTTTGGTAGGCAGCTGAGAGGCACCACAAAAGTTGTTCTACCTGCTTTCTGGGCTGAGATGGGGAACGGCTGAATTTTGGACTCGGCCGGTGACTAAATATTCGAAACACACCCCATTCACAACTCCACCGGGGAAGGTGCCAGACAGGAGTTCTGTTGGTAGTTTTTACATTGCTCCTGTAGGCATCTGAAAGGCACCAAAAAAGTTTTTCTACCTGCTTACTGGGCTGAGGTGGGGAGTCGCTGAATTTTGGACTAGTATGGTGACAAAAAGCTCCAAACACACCCCATGCACAACTCCACTAGGGAAGGTGCCAGACAAGAGTTCTGTTGGTAGTTTTTACATTGCTCTTGTAGGCATCTGAAAGGCACCAAAAAGGTTTTTCTACCTGCTTACTGGGCTGAGGTGGGGAGCCGCTGAATTTTGGACTAGTATGGTGACAAAAAGCTCCAAACACACCCCATGCACAACTCCACCGGGGAAGGTGCCAGACAAGAGTTCTCTTGGTAGTTTTTACATTGCTTTGGTAGGCAGCTGAGAGGCACCACAAAAGTTGTTCTACCTGCTTTCTGGGCTGAGATGGGGAACTGCTGAATTTTGGACTCGGCCGGTGACAAAATGTTCCAAACACACCCCATGCACAACTCCACCGGGGAAAGTGCCAGAAAGGAGTTCTGTTGATAGTTTTTACACTAACCTGGTAGGCACCTGAAAGACAGCACAAAACTTGTTCTACCTGCTTTCTGGGCTGAGATGGGGAACGGCTGAATTTTGGACTCGGCCGGTGACAAAATATTCCAAACACACCCCATGCACAACTCCACCGGGGAAGGTGCCAGAAAGGAGTTCTGTTGATAATTTTTACACTACCTTGGTAGGCACCTGAAAGACACCGCAAAAGTTGTTCTACCTGCTTCCTGGGCTGAGATGGGGAACAGCTGAATTTTGGAGTCGGCCGGTGACAAAATGTTCCAAACACACCCCATGCACAACTCCACTAGGGAAAGTGCCAGAAAGGAGTTCTGGTGATAGTTTTTACACTAACCTGGTAGGCACCTGAAAGACAGCACAAAACTAGTTCTACCTGCTTTCTGGGCTGAGATGGGGAACGGCTGAATTTTGGAGTCGGCCGGTGACAAAATGTTCCAAACACACCCCATGCACAACTCCACCGGGGAAGGTGCCAGAAAAGAGTTCCGTTGATAATTTTTACACTACCTTGGTAGGCACCTGAAAGAAATGGCAAATGTTGTTCTACCTGCTTTCTGGGCTGAGATGGGGAACGGCTGAATTTTGGACTCGGCCGGTGACAATATGTTCCAAACACACCCCATGCACAACTCCACCGGGGAAAGTGCCAGAAAGGAGTTCTGTTGGTAGTTTTTACAGTACCTTGGTAGGCACATGAAAGACCCCACAAATGTTGTTCTACCTGCTTTCTGGGCTGAGATGGGGAACGGCTGAATTTTGGAGTCGGCCGGTGACTAAATATTCCAAACACACCCCATGCACAACTCCACCGGGGAAGGTGCCAGACAAGAGTTCTTTTGGTAGTTTTTACATTGCTCCGGTAGGCAGCTGAAAGGCACCACAAAAGTTGTTCTTCCTGCTTTCTGGGCTGAGATGGGGAACCGCTGAATTTTGGACTCGCCTGGTGACAAATTTTCCAAAAACACCCCATGCACAACTCCACCGGGGAAGGTGCCAGAAAGGAGTTCTGTTGATAGTTTTTACATTGCTCCGATACGCAGCTGAAAGGCACCACAAAAGTTGTTCTATCTGCATTCTGGGCTGAGATGGGGAACCGCTGAATTTTGGACTCGGCTGGTGACAAAATGTTCAAACACACCCCATGCACAACTCCACCGGGGAAGGTGCCAGACAGGAGTTCTCGTGGTAGATTTTACATTGCTTTGGTAGGCAGCTGAAAGGCACCACAAAAGTTGTTCTTCCTGCTTTCTGGGCTGAGATGGGGAACTGCTGAATTTTGGACTCGGCCGGTGACTAAATATTCCAAACACACCCCATGCACAACTCCACCGGGGAAGGTGCCAGAAAAGAGTTCTGTTGGTAGTTTTTACATTGCTTTGGTAGGCATCTGAAAGGCACCGCAAAAGTTGTTCTTCCTGCTTTCTGGGCTGAGATGGGGAACTGCTGAATTTTGGACTCGGCCGGTGACTAAGTATTCCAAACACACCCCATGCACAACTCCATCGGGGAAGGTGCCAGAAAAGAGTTCTGTTGGTAGTTTTTACATTGCTTTGGTAGGCAGCTGAGAGGCACCACAAAAGTTGTTCTACCTGCTTTCTGGGCTGAGATGGGGAACGGCTGAATTTTGGACTCGGCCGGTGACTAAATATTCGAAACACACCCCATTCACAACTCCACCGGGGAAGGTGCCAGACAGGAGTTCTGTTGGTAGTTTTTACATTGCTCCTGTAGGCATCTGAAAGGCACCAAAAAAGTTTTTCTACCTGCTTACTGGGCTGAGGTGGGGAGTCGCTGAATTTTGGACTAGTATGGTGACAAAAAGCTCCAAACACACCCCATGCACAACTCCACCGGGGAAGGTGCCAGACAAGAGTTCTGTTGGTAGTTTTTACATTGCTCTTGTAGGCATCTGAAAGGCACCAAAAAGGTTTTTCTACCTGCTTACTGGGCTGAGGTGGGGAGCCGCTGAATTTTGGACTAGTATGGTGACAAAAAGCTCCAAACACACCCCATGCACAACTCCACCGGGGAAGGTGCCAGACAAGAGTTCTGTTGGTAGTTTTTACATTGCTTTGGTAGGCAGCTGAGAGGCACCACAAAAGTTGTTCTACCTGCTTTCTGGGCTGAGATGGGGAACTGCTGAATTTTGGACTCGGCCGGTGACAAAATGTTCCAAACACACCCCATGCACAACTCCACCGGGGAAAGTGCCAGAAAGGAGTTCTGTTGATAGTTTTTACACTAACCTGGTAGGCACCTGAAAGACAGCACAAAACTTGTTCTACCTGCTTTCTGGGCTGAGATGGGGAACTGCTGAATTTTGGACTCGGCCGGTGACTAAATATTCCAAACACACCCCATGCACAACTCCACCGGGGAAGGTGCCAGAAAGGAGTTCTGTTGATAATTTTTACACTACCTTGGTAGGCACCTGAAAGACATCGCAAAAGTTGTTCTACCTGCTTCCTGGGCTGAGATGGGGAACAGCTGAATTTTGGAGTCGGCCGGTGACAAAATGTTCCAAACACACCCCATGCACAACTCCACTAGGGAAAGTGCCAGAAAGGAGTTCTGGTGATAGTTTTTACACTAACCTGGTAGGCACCTGAAAGACAGCACAAAACTTGTTCTACCTGCTTTCTGGGCTGAGATGGGGAACGGCTGAATTTTGGAGTCGGCCGGTGACAAAATGTTCCAAACACACCCCATGCACAACTCCACCGGGGAAGGTGCCAGAAAAGAGTTCTGTTGGTAGTTTTTACATTGCTTTGGTAGGCAGCTGAGAGGCACCACAAAAGTTGTTCTACCTGCTTTCTGGGCTGAGATGGGGAACGGCTGAATTTTGGACTCGGCCGGTGACAAAATGTTCCAAACACACCCCATGCACAACTCCACCGGGGAAGGTGCCAGAAAGGAGTTCCGTTGATAATTTTTACACTACCTTGGTAGGCACCTGAAAGAAATGGCAAATGTTGTTCTACCTGCTTTCTGGGCTGAGATGGGGAACGGCTGAATTTTGGACTCGGCCGGTGACAATATGTTCCAAACACACCCCATGCACAACTCCACCGGGGAAAGTGCCAGAAAGGAGTTCTGTTGGTAGTTTTTACAGTACCTTGGTAGGCACATGAAAGACCCCACAAATGTTGTTCTACCTGCTTTCTGGGCTGAGATGGGGAACGGCTGAATTTTGGAGTCGGCCGGTGACTAAATATTCCAAACACACCCCATGCACAACTCCACCGGGGAAGGTGCCAGACAAGAGTTCTTTTGGTAGTTTTTACATTGCTCCGGTAGGCAGCTGAAAGGCACCACAAAAGTTGTTCTTCCTGCTTTCTGGGCTGAGATGGGGAACCGCTGAATTTTGGACTCGCCTGGTGACAAATTTTCCAAAAACACCCCATGCACAACTCCACCGGGGAAGGTGCCAGAAAGGAGTTCTGTTGATACTTTTTACATTGCTCCGATACGCAGCTGAAAGGCACCACAAAAGTTGTTCTATCTGCATTCTGGGCTGAGATGGGGAACCGCTGAATTTTGGACTCGGCTGGTGACAAAATGTTCCAAACACACCCCATGCACAACTCCACCGGGGAAGGTGCCAGACAGGAGTTCTCGTGGTAGATTTTACATTGCTTTGGTAGGCAGCTGAAAGGCACCACAAAAGTTGTTCTTCCTGCTTTCTGGGCTGAGATGGGGAACTGCTGAATTTTGGACTCGGCCGGTGACTAAATATTCCAAACACACCCCATGCACAACTCCACCGGGGAAGGTGCCAGAAAAGAGTTCTGTTGGTAGTTTTTACATTGCTTTGGTAGGCATCTGAAAGGCACCGCAAAAGTTGTTCTTCCTGCTTTCTGGGCTGAGATGGGGAACTGCTGAATTTTGGACTCGGCCGGTGACTAAGTATTCCAAACACACCCCATGCACAACTCCATCGGGGAAGGTGCCAGAAAAGAGTTCTGTTGGTAGTTTTTACATTGCTTTGGTAGGCAGCTGAGAGGCACCACAAAAGTTGTTCTACCTGCTTTCTGGGCTGAGATGGGGAACTACTGAATTTTGGACTCGGCCGGTGACAAAATGTTCCAAACACACCCCATGCACAACTCCACCGGGGAAGGTGCCAGAAAGGAGTTCCGTTGATAATTTTTACACTACCTTGGTAGGCACCTGAAAGACATCGCAAAAGTTGTTCTACCTGCTTCCTGGGCTGAGATGGGGAACAGCTGAATTTTGGAGTCGGCCGGTGACAAAATGTTCCAAACACACCCCATTCACAACTCCACCGGGGAAGGTGCCAGACAGGAGTTCTGTTGGTAGTTTTTACATTGCTCTTGTAGGCATCTGAAAGGCACCAAAAAAGTTTTTCTACCTGCTTACTGGGCTGAGGTGGGGAGTCGCTGAATTTTGGACTAGTATGGTGACAAAAAGCTCCAAACACACCCCATGCACAACTCCACCGGGGAAGGTGCCAGACAAGAGTTCTGTTGGTAGTTTTTACATTGCTTTGGTAGGCAGCTGAAAGGCAGTAGAAAACTTGTTCTACCTGCTTTCCGAGCTGAGATGGGGAACGGCTGAATTTTGGACTCGGCCGGTGACAAAATGTTCCAAACACACCCCATGCACAACTCCACCGGGGAAGGTGCCAGAAAGGAGTTCCGTTGATAATTTTTACACTACCTTGTTAGGCACCTGAAAGAAATCGCAAAAGTTTTTCTACCTGCTTTCTGGGCTGAGATGGGGAACTGCTGAATTTTGGACTCGGCCGGTGACAAAATGTTCCAAACACACCCCATGCACAACTCCACTAGGGAAAGTGCCAGAAAGGAGTTCTGGTGATAGTTTTTACACTAACCTGGTAGGCACCTGAAAGACAGCACAAAACTTGTTCTACCTGCTTTCTGGGCTGAGATGGGGAACGGCTGAATTTTGGACTCGGCCGGTGACAAAATGTTCCAAAAACACCCCATGCACAACTCCACCGGGGAAGGTGCCAGACAGGAGTTCTGTTGGTAGTTTTTACATTGCTCCTGTAGGCATCTGAAAGGCACCAAAAAGGTTTTTCTACCTGCTTACTGGGCTGAGGTGGGGAGTCGCTGAATTTTGGACTAGTATGGTGACAAAAAGCTCCAAACACACCCCATGCACAACTCCACCGGGGAAGGTGCCAGAAAGGAGTTTTCTTGATAGTGTTTACATTGCTCTGGTAGGCAGCTGAAAGGCAGGAGAAAACTTGTTCTACCTGCTTTCTGGGCTGAGATGGGGAACCGCTGAATTTTGGAGTCGGCAGGTGACAAAATGTTCCAAACACACCCCATGCACAACTCCACCGGGGAAGGTGCCAGAAAGGAGTTCCGTTGATAATTTTTACACTACCTTGGTAGGCACCTGAAAGACATCGCAAAAGTTGTTCTACCTGCTTCCTGGGTGAGATGGGGAACAGCTGAATTTTGGAGTCGGCCGGTGACAAAATGTTCCAAACACACCCCATGCACACCTCCACCGGGGAAAGTGCCAGAAAGGAGTTCTGTTGATAGTTTTTACACTAACCTGGTAGGTACCTGAAAGACAGCACAAAACTTGTTCTACCTGCTTTCTGGGCTGAGATGGGGAACGGCTGAATTTTGGAGTCGGCCGGTGACAAAATGTTCCAAACACACCCCATGCACAACTCCACCGGGGAAGGTGCCAGAAAGGAGTTCTGTTGATAATTTTTACACTACCTTGGTAGGCACCTGAAAGACACCGCAAAAGTTGTTCTACCTGCTTTCTGGGCTGAGATGGGGAACCGCTGAATTTTGGAGTCGGCCGGTGACAAAATGTTCCAAAAACACCCCATGCACAACTCCACCGGGGAAGGCGCCAGAAAGGAGTTCTGGTGATAGTTTTTACATTGCTCTTGTAGGCATCTGAAAGGCACCAAAAAAGTTTTTCTACCTGCTTACTGGGCTGAGGTGGGGAGTCGCTGAATTTTGGACTAGTATGGTGACAAAAAGCTCCAAACACACCCCATGCACAACTCCACCGGGGAAGGTGCCAGAAAGGAGTTTTCTTGATAGTGTTTACATTGCTCTGGTAGGCAGCTGAAAGGCAGGAGAAAACTTGTTCTACCTGCTTTCTGGGCTGAGATGGGGAACCGCTGAATTTTGGAGTCGGCAGGTGACAAAATGTTCCAAACACACCCCATGCACAACTCCACTAGGGAAAGTGCCAGAAAGGAGTTCTGGTGATAGTTTTTACACTAACCTGGTAGGCACCTGAAAGACAGCACAAAACTTGTTCTACCTGCTTTCTGGGCTGAGATGGGGAACGGCTGAATTTTGGAGTCGGCCGGTGACAAAATGTTCCAAACACACCCCATGCACAACTCCACCGGGGAAGGTGCCAGAAAAGAGTTCTGTTGGTAGTTTTTACATTGCTTTGGTAGGCAGCTGAGAGGCACCACAAAAGTTGTTCTACCTGCTTTCTGGGCTGAGATGGGGAACGGCTGAATTTTGGACTCGGCCGGTGACAAAATGTTCCAAACACACCCCATGCACAACTCCACCGGGGAAGGTGCCAGAAAGGAGTTCCGTTGATAATTTTTACACTACCTTGGTAGGCACCTGAAAGAAATGGCAAAAGTTGTTCTACCTGCTTTCTGGGCTGAGATGGGGAACGGCTGAATTTTGGACTCGGCCGGTGACAATATGTTCCAAACACACCCCATGCACAACTCCACCGGGGAAAGTGCCAGAAAGGAGTTCTGTTGGTAGTTTTTACAGTACCTTGGTAGGCACATGAAAGACCCCACAAATGTTGTTCTACCTGCTTTCTGGGCTGAGATGGGGAACGGCTGAATTTTGGAGTCGGCCGGTGACTAAATATTCCAAACACACCCCATGCACAACTCCACCGGGGAAGGTGCCAGAAAAGAGTTCTTTTGGTAGTTTTTACATTGCTCCGGTAGGCAGCTGAAAGGCACCACAAAAGTTGTTCTTCCTGCTTTCTGGGCTGAGATGGGGAACCGCTGAATTTTGGACTCGCCTGGTGACAAATTTTCCAAAAACACCCCATGCACAACTCCACCGGGGAAGGTGCCAGAAAGGAGTTCTGGTGATAGTTTTTACATTGCTCCGATACGCAGCTGAAAGGCACCACAAAAGTTGTTCTATCTGCATTCTGGGCTGAGATGGGGAACAGCTGAATTTTGGACTCGGCTGGTGACAAAATGTTCCAAACACACCCCATGCACAACTCCACCGGGGAAGGTGCCAGACAGGAGTTCTCGTGGTAGATTTTACATTGCTTTGGTAGGCAGCTGAAAGGCACCACAAAAGTTGTTCTTCCTGCTTTCTGGGCTGAGATGGGGAACTGCTGAATTTTGGACTCGGCCGGTGACTAAATATTCCAAACACACCCCATGCACAACTCCACCGGGGAAGGTGCCAGAAAAGAGTTCTGTTGGTAGTTTTTACATTGCTTTGGTAGGCATCTGAAAGGCACCGCAAAAGTTGTTCTTCCTGCTTTCTGGGCTGAGATGGGGAACTGCTGAATTTTGGACTCGGCCGGTGACTAAGTATTCCAAACACACCCCATGCACAACTCCATCGGGGAAGGAGCCAGAAAAGAGTTCTGTTGGTAGTTTTTACATTGCTTTGGTAGGCAGCTGAGAGGCACCACAAAAGTTGTTCTACCTGCTTTCTGGGCTGAGATGGGGAACTACTGAATTTTGGACTCGGCCGGTGACAAAATGTTCCAAACACACCCCATGCACAACTCCACCGGGGAAGGTGCCAGACAGGAGTTCTGTTGGTAGTTTTTACATTGCTCTTGTAGGCATCTGAAAGGCACCAAAAAAGTTTTTCTACCTGCTTACTGGGCTGAGGTGGGGAGTCGCTGAATTTTGGACTAGTATGGTGACAAAAAGCTCCAAACACACCCCATGCACAACTCCACCGGGGAAGGTGCCAGACAAGAGTTCTGTTGGTAGTTTTTACATTGCTTTGGTAGGCAGCTGAGAGGCACCACAAAAGTTGTTCTACCTGCTTTCTGGGCTGAGATGGGGAACTGCTGAATTTTGGACTCGGCCGGTGACAAAATGTTCCAAACACACCCCATGCACAACTCCACTAGGGAAAGTGCCAGAAAGGAGTTCTGGTGATAGTTTTTACACTAACCTGGTAGGCACCTGAAAGACAGCACAAAACTTGTTCTACCTGCTTTCTGGGCTGAGATGGGGAACGGCTGAATTTTGGAGTCGGCCGGTGACAAAATGTTCCAAAAACACCCCATGCACAACTCCACCGGGGAAGGTGCCAGACAGGAGTTCTGTTGGTAGTTTTTACATTGCTCCTGTAGGCATCTGAAAGGCACCAAAAAGGTTTTTCTACCTGCTTACTGGGCTGAGGTGGGGAGTCGCTGAATTTTGGACTAGTATGGTGACAAAAAGCTCCAAACACACCCCATGCACAACTCCACCGGGGAAGGTGCCAGAAAGGAGTTTTCTTGATAGTGTTTACATTGCTCTGGTAGGCAGCTGAAAGGCAGGAGAAAACTTGTTCTACCTGCTTTCTGGGCTGAGATGGGGAACCGCTGAATTTTGGAGTCGGCAGGTGACAAAATGTTCCAAACACACCCCATGCACAACTCCACCGGGGAAGGTGCCAGACAAGAGTTCTGTTGGTAGTTTTTACATTGCTTTGGTAGGCAGCTGAAAGGCACCACAAAAGTTGATCTACCTGCTTTCTGGGCTGAGATGGGGAAGTGCTGAATTTTGGACTCGGCCGGTGACTAAATATTCCAAACACACCCCATGCACAACTCCACCGGGGAAGGTGCCAGACAGGAGTTCTGTTGGTAGTTTTTACATTGCTTTGGTAGGCAGCTGAAAGGCAGTAGAAAACTTGTTCTACCTGCTTTCCGAGCTGAGATGGGGAACGGCTGAATTTTGGACTCGGCCGGTGACAAAATGTTCCAAACACACCCCATGCACAACTCCACCGGGGAAGGTGCCAGACAAGAGTTCTGTTGGTAGTTTTTACATTGCTTTGGTAGGCAGCTGAGAGGCACCACAAAAGTTGTTCTACCTGCTTTCTGGGCTGAGATGGGGAACTGCTGAATTTTGGACTCGGCCGGTGACAAAATGTTCCAAACACACCCCATGCACAACTCCACTAGGGAAAGTGCCAGAAAGGAGTTCTGGTGATAGTTTTTACACTAACCTGGTAGGCACCTGAAAGACAGCACAAAACTTGTTCTACCTGCTTTCTGGGCTGAGATGGGGAACGGCTGAATTTTGGAGTCGGCCGGTGACAAAATGTTCCAAAAACACCCCATGCACAACTCCACCGGGGAAGGTGCCAGACAGGAGTTCTGTTGGTAGTTTTTACATTGCTCCTGTAGGCATCTGAAAGGCACCAAAAAGGTTTTTCTACCTGCTTACTGGGCTGAGGTGGGGAGTCGCTGAATTTTGGACTAGTATGGTGACAAAAAGCTCCAAACACACCCCATGCACAACTCCACCGGGGAAGGTGCCAGAATGGAGTTTTCTTGATAGTGTTTACATTGCTCTGGTAGGCAGCTGAAAGGCAGGAGAAAACTTGTTCTACCTGCTTTCTGGGCTGAGATGGGGAACCGCTGAATTTTGGAGTCGGCAGGTGACAAAATGTTCCAAACACACCCCATGCACAACTCCACCGGGGAAGGTGCCAGAAAGGAGTTCCGTTGATAATTTTTACACTACCTTGGTAGGCACCTGAAAGACATCGCAAAAGTTGTTCTACCTGCTTCCTGGGTGAGATGGGGAACAGCTGAATTTTGGAGTCGGCCGGTGACAAAATGTTCCAAACACACCCCATGCACAACTCCACCGGGGAAGGTGCCAGAAAAGACTTCTTTTGGTAGTTTTTACATTGCTTTGGTAGGCAGCTGAGAGGCACCACAAAAGTTGTTCTACCTGCTTTCTGGGCTGAGATGGGGAACGGCTGAATTTTGGACTCGGCCGGTGACTAAATATTCGAAACACACCCCATGCACAACTCCACCGGGGAAGGTGCCAGACAGGAGTTCTGTTGGTAGTTTTTACATTGCTCCTGTAGGCATCTGAAAGGCACCAAATGGTTTTTCTACCTGCTTATTGGGCTGAGGTGGGGAGTCGCTGAATTTTGGACTAGTATGGTGACAAAAAGCTCCAAACACACCCCATGCACAACTCCACCGGGGAAGGTGCCAGACAAGAGTTCTGTTGGTAGTTTTTACATTGCTTTGGTAGGCAGCTGAGAGGCACCACAAAAGTTGTTCTACCTGCTTTCTGGGCTGAGATGGGGAACTGCTGAATTTTGGACTCGGCCGGTGACAAAATGTTCCAAACACACCCCATGCACAACTCCACCGGGGAAGGTGCCAGAAAGGAGTTCTGTTGATAATTTTTACACTACCTTGGTAGGCACCTGAAAGACACCGCAAAAGTTGTTCTACCTGCTTTCTGGGCTGAGATGGGGAACCGCTGAATTTTGGAGTCGGCCGGTGACAAAATGTTCCAAAAACACCCCATGCACAACTCCACCGGGGAAGGCGCCAGAAAGGAGTTCTGGTGATAGTTTTTACATTGCTCTTGTAGGCATCTGAAAGGCACCAAAAAAGTTTTTTTACCTGCTTACTGGGCTGAGGTGGGGAGTCGCTGAATTTTGGACTAGTATGGTGACAAAAAGCTCCAAACACACCCCATGTACAACTCCACCGGGGAAGGTGCCAGAAAGGAGTTTTCTTGATAGTGTTTACATTGCTCTGGTAGGCAGCTGAAAGGCAGGAGAAAACTTGTTCTACCTGCTTTCTGGGCTGAGATGGGGAACCGCTGAATTATGGAGTCGGCAGGTGACAAAATGTTCCAAACACACCCCATGCACAACTCCACCGGGGAAGGTGCCAGACAAGAGTTCTGTTGGTAGTTTTTACATTGCTTTGGTAGGCAGCTGAAAGGCACCACAAAAGTTGTTCTTCCTGCTTTCTGGGCTGAGATGGGGAACTGCTGAATTTTGGACTCGGCCGGTGACTAAATATTCCAAACACACCCCATGCACAACTCCACCGGGGAAGGTGCCAGAAAAGAGTTCTGTTGGTAGTTTTTACATTGCTTTGGTAGGCAGCTGAAAGGCAGTAGAAAACTTGTTCTACCTGCTTTCCGAGCTGAGATGGGGAACGGCTGAATTTTGGACTCGGCCGGTGACAAAATGTTCCAAACACACCCCATGCACAACTCCACCGGGGAAGGTGCCAGAAAAGAGTTCTTTTGGTAGTTTTTACATTGCTTTGGTAGGCAGCTGAGAGGCACCACAAAAGTTGTTCTACCTGCTTTCTGGGCTGAGATGGGGAACGGCTGAATTTTGGACTCGGCCGGTGACTAAATATTCGAAACACACCCCATTCACAACTCCACCGGGGAAGGTGCCAGACAGGAGTTCTGTTGGTAGTTTTTACATTGCTCCGGTAGGCATCTGAAAGGCACCAAAAAAGTTTTTCTACCTGCTTACTGGGCTGAGGTGGGGAGTCGCTGAATTTTGGACTAGTATGGTGACAAAAAGCTCCAAACACACCCCATGCACAACTCCACCGGGGAAGGTGCCAGACAAGAGTTCTGTTGGTAGTTTTTACATTGCTCTTGTAGGCATCTGAAAGGCACCAAAAAGGTTTTTCTACCTGCTTACTGGGCTGAGGTGGGGAGCCGCTGAATTTTGGACTAGTATGGTGACAAAAAGCTCCAAACACACCCCATGCACAACTCCACCGGGGAAGGTGCCAGACAAGAGTTCTGTTGGTAGTTTTTACATTGCTTTGGTAGGCAGCTGAGAGGCACCACAAAAGTTGTTCTACCTGCTTTCTGGGCTGAGATGGGGAACTGCTGAATTTTGGACTCGGCCGGTGACAAAATGTTCCAAACACACCCCATGCACAACTCCACCGGGGAAAGTGCCAGAAAGGAGTTCTGTTGATAGTTTTTACACTAACCTGGTAGGCACCTGAAAGACAGCACAAAACTTGTTCTACCTGCTTTCTGGGCTGAGATGGGGAACGGCTGAATTTTGGACTCGGCCGGTGACAAAATGTTCCAAACACACCCCATGCACAACTCCACCGGGGAAGGTGCCAGAAAGGAGTTCTGTTGATAATTTTTACACTACCTTGGTAGGCACCTGAAAGACACCGCAAAAGTTGTTCTACCTGCTTTCTGGGCTGAGATGGGGAACCGCTGAATTTTGGAGTCGGCCGGTGACAAAATGTTCCAAAAACACCCCATGCACAACTCCACCGGGGAAGGCGCCAGAAAGGAGTTCTGGTGATAGTTTTTACATTGCTCTTGTAGGCATCTGAAAGGCACCAAAAAAGTTTTTTTACCTGCTTACTGGGCTGAGGTGGGGAGTCGCTGAATTTTGGACTAGTATGGTGACAAAAAGCTCCAAACACACCCCATGCACAACTCCACCGGGGAAGGTGCCAGAAAGGAGTTTTCTTGATAGTGTTTACATTGCTCTGGTAGGCAGCTGAAAGGCAGGAGAAAACTTGTTCTACCTGCTTTCTGGGCTGAGATGGGGAACCGCTGAATTATGGAGTCGGCAGGTGACAAAATGTTCCAAACACACCCCATGCACAACTCCACCGGGGAAGGTGCCAGACAAGAGTTCTGTTGGTAGTTTTTACATTGCTTTGGTAGGCAGCTGAAAGGCACCACAAAAGTTGTTCTTCCTGCTTTCTGGGCTGAGATGGGGAACTGCTGAATTTTGGACTCGGCCGGTGACTAAATATTCCAAACACACCCCATGCACAACTCCACCGGGGAAGGTGCCAGAAAAGAGTTCTGTTGGTAGTTTTTACATTGCTTTGGTAGGCAGCTGAAAGGCAGTAGAAAACTTGTTCTACCTGCTTTCCGAGCTGAGATGGGGAACGGCTGAATTTTGGACTCGGCCGGTGACAAAATGTTCCAAACACACCCCATGCACAACTCCACCGGGGAAGGTGCCAGAAAGGAGTTCCGTTGATAATTTTTACACTACCTTGTTAGGCACCTGAAAGAAATCGCAAAAGTTTTTCTACCTGCTTTCTGGGCTGAGATGGGGAACGGCTGAATTTTGGAGTCGGCCGGTGACAAAATGTTCCAAACACACCCCATGCACAACTCCACCGGGGAAGGTGCCAGAAAGGAGTTCCGTTGATAATTTTTACACTACCTTGGTAGGCACCTGAAAGACATCGCAAAAGTTGTTCTACCTGCTTCCTGGGCTGAGATGGGGAACAGCTGAATTTTGGAGTCGGCCGGTGACAAAATGTTCCAAACACACCCCATTCACAACTCCACCGGGGAAGGTGCCAGACAGGAGTTCTGTTGGTAGTTTTTACATTGCTCTTGTAGGCATCTGAAAGGCACCAAAAAAGTTTTTCTACCTGCTTACTGGGCTGAGGTGGGGAGTCGCTGAATTTTGGACTAGTATGGTGACAAAAAGCTCCAAACACACCCCATGCACAACTCCACCGGGGAAGGTGCCAGACAAGAGTTCTGTTGGTAGTTTTTACATTGCTTTGGTAGGCAGCTGAGAGGCACCACAAAAGTTGTTCTACCTGCTTTCTGGGCTGAGATGGGGAACAGCTGAATTTTGGAGTCGGCCGGTGACAAAATGTTCCAAACACACCCCATGCACAACTCCACTAGGGAAAGTGCCAGAAAGGAGTTCTGGTGATAGTTTTTACACTAACCTGGTAGGCACCTGAAAGACAGCACAAAACTTGTTCTACCTGCTTTCTGGGCTGAGATGGGGAACGGCTGAATTTTGGACTCGGCCGGTGACAAAATGTTCCAAAAACACCCCATGCACAACTCCACCGGGGAAGGTGCCAGACAGGAGTTCTGTTGGTAGTTTTTACATTGCTCCTGTAGGCATCTGAAAGGCACCAAAAAGGTTTTTCTACCTGCTTACTGGGCTGAGGTGGGGAGTCGCTGAATTTTGGACTAGTATGGTGACAAAAAGCTCCAAACACACCCCATGCACAACTCCACCGGGGAAGGTGCCAGAAAGGAGTTTTCTTGATAGTGTTTACATTGCTCTGGTAGGCAGCTGAAAGGCAGGAGAAAACTTGTTCTACCTGCTTTCTGGGCTGAGATGGGGAACCGCTGAATTTTGGAGTCGGCAGGTGACAAAATGTTCCAAACACACCCCATGCACAACTCCACCGGGGAAGGTGCCAGAAAGGAGTTCCGTTGATAATTTTTACACTACCTTGGTAGGCACCTGAAAGACATCGCAAAAGTTGTTCTACCTGCTTCCTGGGTGAGATGGGGAACAGCTGAATTTTGGAGTCGGCCGGTGACAAAATGTTCCAAACACACCCCATGCACAACTCCACCGGGGAAGGTGCCAGAAAAGAGTTCTTTTGGTAGTTTTTACATTGCTTTGGTAGGCAGCTGAGAGGCACCACAAAAGTTGTTCTACCTGCTTTCTGGGCTGAGATGGGGAACGGCTGAATTTTGGACTCGGCCGGTGACTAAATATTCGAAACACACCCCATTCACAACTCCACCGGGGAAGGTGCCAGACAGGAGTTCTGTTGGTAGTTTTTACATTGCTCCTGTAGGCATCTGAAAGGCACCAAAAAAGTTTTTCTACCTGCTTACTGGGCTGAGGTGGGGAGTCGCTGAATTTTGGACTAGTATGGTGACAAAAAGCTCCAAACACACCCCATGCACAACTCCACCGGGGAAGGTGCCAGACAAGAGTTCTGTTGGTAGTTTTTACATTGCTCTTGTAGGCATCTGAAAGGCACCAAAAAGGTTTTTCTACCTGCTTACTGGGCTGAGGTGGGGAGCCGCTGAATTTTGGACTAGTATGGTGACAAAAAGCTCCAAACACACCCCATGCACAACTCCACCGGGGAAGGTGCCAGACAAGAGTTCTGTTGGTAGTTTTTACATTGCTTTGGTAGGCAGCTGAGAGGCACCACAAAAGTTGTTCTACCTGCTTTCTGGGCTGAGATGGGGAACTGCTGAATTTTGGACTCGGCCGGTGACAAAATGTTCCAAACACACCCCATGCACAACTCCACCGGGGAAAGTGCCAGAAAGGAGTTCTGTTGATAGTTTTTACACTAACCTGGTAGGCACCTGAAAGACAGCACAAAACTTGTTCTACCTGCTTTCTGGGCTGAGATGGGGAACGGCTGAATTTTGGACTCGGCCGGTGACAAAATGTTCCAAACACACCCCATGCACAACTCCACCGGGGAAGGTGCCAGAAAGGAGTTCTGTTGATAATTTTTACACTACCTTGGTAGGCACCTGAAAGACACCGCAAAAGTTGTTCTACCTGCTTCCTGGGCTGAGATGGGGAACAGCTGAATTTTGGAGTCGGCCGGTGACAAAATGTTCCAAACACACCCCATGCACAACTCCACTAGGGAAAGTGCCAGAAAGGAGTTCTGGTGATAGTTTTTACACTAACCTGGTAGGCACCTGAAAGACAGCACAAAACTTGTTCTACCTGCTTTCTGGGCTGAGATGGGGAACGGCTGAATTTTGGAGTCGGCCGGTGACAAAATGTTCCAAAAACACCCCATGCACAACTCCACCGGGGAAGGTGCCAGACAGGAGTTCTGTTGGTAGTTTTTACATTGCTCCTGTAGGCATCTGAAAGGCACCAAAAAGGTTTTTCTACCTGCTTTCTGGGCTGAGATGGGGAACCGCTGAATTTTGGAGTCGGCAGGTGACAATATGTTCCAAACACACCCCATGCACAACTCCACCGGGGAAAGTGCCAGAAAGGAGTTCTGTTGGTAGTTTTTACAGTACCTTGGTAGGCACATGAAAGACCCCACAAATGTTGTTCTACCTGCTTTCTGGGCTGAGATGGGGAACGGCTGAATTTTGGAGTCGGCCGGTGACTAAATATTCCAAACACACCCCATGCACAACTCCACCGGGGAAGGTGCCAGAAAAGAGTTCTGTTGGTAGTTTTTACATTGCTTTGGTAGGCAGCTGAAAGGCAGTAGAAAACTTGTTCTACCTGCTTTCCGAGCTGAGATGGGGAACGGCTGAATTTTGGACTCGGCCGGTGACAAAATGTTCCAAACACACCCCATGCACAACTCCACCGGGGAAGGTGCCAGAAAGGAGTTCCGTTGATAATTTTTACACTACCTTGGTAGGCACCTGAAAGAAATGGCAAAAGTTGTTCTACCTGCTTTCTGGGCTGAGATGGGGAACTGCTGAATTTTGGAGTCGGCCGGTGACAAAATGTTCCAAACACACCCCATGCACAACTCCACTAGGGAAAGTGCCAGAAAGGAGTTCTGGTGATAGTTTTTACACTAACCTGGTAGGCACCTGAAAGACAGCACAAAACTTGTTCTACCTGCTTTCTGGGCTGAGATGGGGAACGGCTGAATTTTGGACTCGGCCGGTGACAAAATGTTCCAAAAACACCCCATGCACAACTCCACCGGGGAAGGTGCCAGACAGGAGTTCTGTTGGTAGTTTTTACATTGCTCCTGTAGGCATCTGAAAGGCACCAAAAAGGTTTTTCTACCTGCTTACTGGGCTGAGGTGGGGAGTCGCTGAATTTTGGACTAGTATGGTGACAAAAAGCTCCAAACACACCCCATGCACAACTCCACCGGGGAAGGTGCCAGAAAGGAGTTTTCTTGATAGTGTTTACATTGCTCTGGTAGGCAGCTGAGAGGCACCACAAAAGTTGTTCTACCTGCTTTCTGGGCTGAGATGGGGAACTGCTGAATTTTGGACTCGGCCGGTGACAAAATGTTCCAAACACACCCCATGCACAACTCCACCGGGGAAGGTGCCAGAAAGGAGTTCTGTTGATAATTTTTACACTACCTTGGTAGGCACCTGAAAGACACCGCAAAAGTTGTTCTACCTGCTTCCTGGGCTGAGATGGGGAACAGCTGAATTTTGGACTCGGCCGGTGACAAAATGTTCCAAACACACCCCATGCACAACTCCACTAGGGAAAGTGCCAGAAAGAAGTTCTGGTGATAGTTTTTACACTAACCTGGTAGGCACCTGAAAGACATCGCAAAAGTTGTTCTACCTGCTTCCTGGGCTGAGATGGGGAACAGCTGAATTTTGGAGTCGGCCGGTGACAAAATGTTCCAAACACACCCCATGCACAACTCCACCGGGGAAGGTGCCAGAAAAGAGTTCTTTTGGTAGTTTTTACATTGCTTTGGTAGGCAGCTGAGAGGCACCACAAAAGTTGTTCTACCTGCTTTCTGGGCTGAGATGGGGAACGGCTGAATTTTGGACTCGGCCGGTGACTAAATATTCGAAACACACCCCATTCACAACTCCACCGGGGAAGGTGCCAGACAGGAGTTCTGTTGGTAGTTTTTACATTGCTCCTGTAGGCATCTGAAAGGCACCAAAAAAGTTTTTCTACCTGCTTACTGGGCTGAGGTGGGGAGTCGCTGAATTTTGGACTAGTATGGTGACAAAAAGCTCCAAACACACCCCATGCACAACTCCACCGGGGAAGGTGCCAGACAAGAGTTCTGTTGGTAGTTTTTACATTGCTCTTGTAGGCATCTGAAAGGCACCAAAAAGGTTTTTCTACCTGCTTACTGGGCTGAGGTGGGGAGCCGCTGAATTTTGGACTAGTATGGTGACAAAATGTTCCAAACACACCCCATGCACAACTCCACTAGGGAAGGTGCCAGAAAGGAGTTTTCTTGATAGTGTTTACATTGCTCTGGTAGGCAGCTGAAAGGCAGTAGAAAACTTGTTCTACCTGCTTTCCGGGCTGAGATGGGGAACGGCTGAATTTTGGACTCGGCCGGTGACAAAATGTTCCAAAAACACCCCATGCACAACTCCACCGGGGAAGGTGCCAGAAAGGAGTTCTGTTGATAATTTTATACTACCTTGGTAGGCACCTGAAAGACACCGCAAAAGTTGTTCTACCTGCTTTCTGGGCTGAGATGGGGAACCGCTGAATTTTGGAGTCGGCCGGTGACAAAATGTTCCAAAAACACCCCATGCACAACTCCACCGGGGAAGGCGCCAGAAAGGAGTTCTGGTGATAGTTTTTACATTGCTCTTGTAGGCATCTGAAAGGCACCAAAAAGGTTTTTCTACCTGCTTACTGGGCTGAGGTGGGGAGTCGCTGAATTTTGGACTAGTATGGTGACAAAAAGCTCCAAACACACCCCATGCACAACTCCACCGGGGAAGGTGCCAGACAAGAGTTCTGTTGGTAGTTTTTACATTGCTCTTGTAGGCATCTGAAAGGCACCAAAAAGGTTTTTCTACCTGCTTACTGGGCTGAGGTGGGGAGTCGCTGAATTTTGGACTAGTATGGTGACAAAAAGCTCCAAACACACCCCATGCACAACTCCACCGGGGAAGGTGCCAGACAAGAGTTCTGTTGGTAGTTTTTACATTGCTCCGGTAGGCATCTGAAAGGCACCAAAAAGGTTTTTCTACCTGCTTTCTGGGCTGAGATGGGGAACCGCTGAATTTTGGACTCGGCTGGTGACAAAATGTTCCAAACACACCCCATGCACAACTCCACTAGGGAAGGTGCCAGAAAGGAGTTCTGTTAGTAGTTTTTACATTGCTCCGGTAGGCACCTCAAAGGCACCACAAAAGTTGATCTACCTGCTTTCTGGGCTGAGATGGGGAACCGCTGAATTTTGGACTCGGCTGGTGACAAAATGTTTCAAACACACCCCATGCACAACTCCACCGGGGAAGGTGCCAGAAAATAGTTTTCTTGATAGTGTTTACATTGCTCTGGTAGGCAGCTGAAAGGCAGGAGAAAACTTGTTCTACCTGCTTTCCGGGCTGAGATGGGGAACAGCTGAATTTTGGACTCGGCCGGTGACAAAATGTTCCAAACACACCCCATGCACAACTCCACTAGGGAAAGAGCCAGAAATGAGTTCTGGTGATAGTTTTTACACTAACCTGGTAGGCACCTGAAAGACACCACAAAACTTGTTTGACCTGCTTTCTGGGCTGAGATGGGGAACGGCTGAATTTTGGAGTCGGCCGGTGACAAAATGTTCCAAAAACACCCCATGCACAACTCCACCGGGGAAGGTGCCAGACAGGAGTTCTGTTGGTAGTTTTTACATTGCTCTTGTAGGCATCTGAAAGGCACCAAAAAGGTTTTTCTACCTGCTTACTGGGCTGAGGTGGGGAGTCGCTGAATTTTGGACTAGTATGGTGACAAAAAGCTCCAAACACACCCCATGCACAACTCCACCGGGGAAGGTGCCAGACAGGAGTTCTGTTGGTAGTTTTTACATTGCTCTTGTAGGCATCTGAAAGGCACCAAAAAGGTTTTTCTACCTGCTTACTGGGCTGAGGTGGGGAGTCGCTGAATTTTGGACTAGTATGGTGACAAAAAGCTCCAAACACACCCCATGCACAACTCCACCGGGGAAGGTGCCAGAAAGGAGTTCTGTTGATAATTTTTACACTACCTTGGTAGGCACCTGAAAGACACCGCAAAAGTTGTTCTACCTGCTTTCTGGGCTGAGATGGGGAACCGCTGAATTTTGGAGTCGGCCGGTGACAAAATGTTCCAAAAACACCCCATGCACAACTCCACCGGGGAAGGCGCCAGAAAGGAGTTCTGGTGATAGTTTTTACATTGCTCTTGTAGGCATCTGAAAGGCACCAAAAAAGTTTTTTTACCTGCTTACTGGGCTGAGGTGGGGAGTCGCTGAATTTTGGACTAGTATGGTGACAAAAAGCTCCAAACACACCCCATGCACAACTCCACCGGGGAAGGTGCCAGAAAGGAGTTTTCTTGATAGTGTTTACATTGCTCTGGTAGGCAGCTGAAAGGCAGGAGAAAACTTGTTCTACCTGCTTTCTGGGCTGAGATGGGGAACCGCTGAATTTTGGAGTCGGCAGGTGACAAAATGTTCCAAACACACCCCATGCACAACTCCACCGGGGAAGGTGCCAGACAAGAGTTCTGTTGGTAGTTTTTACATTGCTTTGGTAGGCAGCTGAAAGGCACCACAAAAGTTGTTCTTCCTGCTTTCTGGGCTGAGATGGGGAACTGCTGAATTTTGGACTCGGCCGGTGACTAAATATTCCAAACACACCCCATGCACAACTCCACCGGGGAAGGTGCCAGAAAAGAGTTCTGTTGGTAGTTTTTACATTGCTTTGGTAGGCAGCTGAAAGGCAGTAGAAAACTTGTTCTACCTGCTTTCCGAGCTGAGATGGGGAACGGCTGAATTTTGGACTCGGCCGGTGACAAAATGTTCCAAACACACCCCATGCACAACTCCACCGGGGAAGGTGCCAGAAAGGAGTTCCGTTGATAATTTTTACACTACCTTGTTAGGCACCTGAAAGAAATCGCAAAAGTTTTTCTACCTGCTTTCTGGGCTGAGATGGGGAACGGCTGAATTTTGGAGTCGGCCGGTGACAAAATGTTCCAAACACACCCCATGCACAACTCCACCGGGGAAGGTGCCAGAAAGGAGTTCCGTTGATAATTTTTACACTACCTTGGTAGGCACCTGAAAGACATCGCAAAAGTTGTTCTACCTGCTTCCTGGGCTGAGATGGGGAACAGCTGAATTTTGGAGTCGGCCGGTGACAAAATGTTCCAAACACACCCCATGCACAACTCCACCGGGGAAGGTGCCAGACAAGAGTTCTTTTGGTAGTTTTTACATTGCTCCGGTAGGCAGCTGAAAGGCACCACAAAAGTTGTTCTTCCTGCTTTCTGGGCTGAGATGGGGAACCGCTGAATTTTGGACTCGCCTGGTGACAAATTTTCCAAAAACACCCCATGCACAACTCCACCGGGGAAGGTGCCAGAAAGGAGTTCTGTTGATAGTTTTTACATTGCTCCGATACGCAGCTGAAAGGCACCACAAAAGTTGTTCTATCTGCATTCTGGGCTGAGATGGGGAACCGCTGAATTTTGGACTCGGCTGGTGACAAAATGTTCCAAACACACCCCATGCACAACTCCACCGGGGAAGGTGCCAGACAGGAGTTCTCGTGGTAGATTTTACATTGCTTTGGTAGGCAGCTGAAAGGCACCACAAAAGTTGTTCTTCCTGCTTTCTGGGCTGAGATGGGGAACTGCTGAATTTTGGACTCGGCCGGTGACTAAATATTCCAAACACACCCCATGCACAACTCCACCGGGGAAGGTGCCAGAAAAGAGTTCTGTTGGTAGTTTTTACATTGCTTTGGTAGGCATCTGAAAGGCACCGCAAAAGTTGTTCTTCCTGCTTTCTGGGCTGAGATGGGGAACTGCTGAATTTTGGACTCGGCCGGTGACTAAGTATTCCAAACACACCCCATGCACAACTCCATCGGGGAAGGTGCCAGAAAAGAGTTCTGTTGGTAGTTTTTACATTGCTTTGGTAGGCAGCTGAGAGGCACCACAAAAGTTGTTCTACCTGCTTTCTGGGCTGAGATGGGGAACTACTGAATTTTGGACTCGGCCGGTGACAAAATGTTCCAAACACACCCCATGCACAACTCCACCGGGGAAGGTGCCAGAAAGGAGTTCCGTTGATAATTTTTACACTACCTTGGTAGGCACCTGAAAGACATCGCAAAAGTTGTTCTACCTGCTTCCTGGGCTGAGATGGGGAACAGCTGAATTTTGGAGTCGGCCGGTGACAAAATGTTCCAAACACACCCCATTCACAACTCCACCGGGGAAGGTGCCAGACAGGAGTTCTGTTGGTAGTTTTTACATTGCTCTTGTAGGCATCTGAAAGGCACCAAAAAAGTTTTTCTACCTGCTTACTGGGCTGAGGTGGGGAGTCGCTGAATTTTGGACTAGTATGGTGACAAAAAGCTCCAAACACACCCCATGCACAACTCCACCGGGGAAGGTGCCAGACAAGAGTTCTGTTGGTAGTTTTTACATTGCTTTGGTAGGCAGCTGAGAGGCACCACAAAAGTTGTTCTACCTGCTTTCTGGGCTGAGATGGGGAACTGCTGAATTTTGGACTCGGCCGGTGACAAAATGTTCCAAACACACCCCATGCACAACTCCACTAGGGAAAGTGCCAGAAAGGAGTTCTGGTGATAGTTTTTACACTAACCTGGTAGGCACCTGAAAGACAGCACAAAACTTGTTCTACCTGCTTTCTGGGCTGAGATGGGGAACGGCTGAATTTTGGAGTCGGCCGGTGACAAAATGTTCCAAAAACACCCCATGCACAACTCCACCGGGGAAGGTGCCAGACAGGAGTTCTGTTGGTAGTTTTTACATTGCTCCTGTAGGCATCTGAAAGGCACCAAAAAGGTTTTTCTACCTGCTTTCTGGGCTGAGATGGGGAACCGCTGAATTTTGGAGTCGGCAGGTGACAAAATATTCCAAACACACCCCATGCACAACTCCACCGGGGAAGGTGCCAGACAAGAGTTCTGTTGGTAGTTTTTACATTGCTTTGGTAGGCAGCTGAAAGGCAGTAGAAAACTTGTTCTACCTGCTTTCCGAGCTGAGATGGGGAACGGCTGAATTTTGGACTCGGCCGGTGACAAAATGTTCCAAACACACCCCATGCACAACTCCACCGGGGAAGGTGCCAGAAAGGAGTTCCGTTGATAATTTTTACACTACCTTGTTAGGCACCTGAAAGAAATCGCAAAAGTTTTTCTACCTGCTTTCTGGGCTGAGATGGGGAACTGCTGAATTTTGGACTCGGCCGGTGACAAAATGTTCCAAACACACCCCATGCACAACTCCACTAGGGAAGGTGCCAGAAAGGAGTTCTGGTGATAGTTTTTACACTAACCTGGTAGGCACCTGAAAGACAGCACAAAACTTGTTCTACCTGCTTTCTGGGCTGAGATGGGGAACGGCTGAATTTTGGACTCGGCCGGTGACAAAATGTTCCAAAAACACCCCATGCACAACTCCACCGGGGAAGGTGCCAGACAGGAGTTCTGTTGGTAGTTTTTACATTGCTCCTGTAGGCATCTGAAAGGCACCAAAAAGGTTTTTCTACCTGCTTACTGGGCTGAGGTGGGGAGTCGCTGAATTTTGGACTAGTATGGTGACAAAAAGCTCCAAACACACCCCATGCACAACTCCACCGGGGAAGGTGCCAGAAAGGAGTTTTCTTGATAGTGTTTACATTGCTCTGGTAGGCAGCTGAAAGGCAGGAGAAAACTTCTTCTACCTGCTTTCTGGGCTGAGATGGGGAACCGCTGAATTTTGGAGTCGGCAGGTGACAAAATGTTCCAAACACACCCCATGCACAACTCCACCGGGGAAGGTGCCAGAAAGGAGTTCCGTTGATAATTTTTACACTACCTTGGTAGGCACCTGAAAGACATCGCAAAAGTTGTTCTACCTGCTTCCTGGGTGAGATGGGGAACAGCTGAATTTTGGAGTCGGCGCGGTGACAAAATGTTCCAAACACACCCCATGCACAACTCCACCGGGGAAGGTGCCAGAAAAGACTTCTTTTGGTAGTTTTTACATTGCTTTGGTAGGCAGCTGAGAGGCACCACAAAAGTTGTTCTACCTGCTTTCTGGGCTGAGATGGGGAACGGCTGAATTTTGGACTCGGCCGGTGACTAAATATTCGAAACACACCCCATGCACAACTCCACCGGGGAAGGTGCCAGACAGGAGTTCTGTTGGTAGTTTTTACATTGCTCCTGTAGGCATCTGAAAGGCACCAAAAAGGTTTTTCTACCTGCTTATTGGGCTGAGGTGGGGAGTCGCTGAATTTTGGACTAGTATGGTGACAAAAAGCTCCAAACACACCCCATGCACAACTCCACCGGGGAAGGTGCCAGACAAGAGTTCTGTTGGTAGTTTTTACATTGCTCTTGTAGGCATCTGAAAGGCACCAAAAAGGTTTCTCTACCTGCTTACTGGGCTGAGGTGGGGAGCCGCTGAATTTTGGACTAGTATGGTGACAAAAAGCTCCAAACACACCCCATGCACAACTCCACCGGGGAAGGTGCCAGACAAGAGTTCTGTTGGTAGTTTTTACATTGCTTTGGTAGGCAGCTGAGAGGCACCACAAAAGTTGTTCTACCTGCTTTCTGGGCTGAGATGGGGAACTGCTGAATTTTGGACTCGGCCGGTGACAAAATGTTCCAAACACACCCCATGCACACCTCCACCGGGGAAAGTGCCAGAAAGGAGTTCTGTTGATAGTTTTTACACTAACCTGGTAGGCACCTGAAAGACAGCACAAAACTTGTTCTACCTGCTTTCTGGGCTGAGATGGGGAACGGCTGAATTTTGGACTCGGCCGGTGACAAAATGTTCCAAACACACCCCATGCACAACTCCACCGGGGAAGGTGCCAGAAAGGAGTTCTGTTGATAATTTTTACACTACCTTGGTAGGCACCTGAAAGACACCGCAAAAGTTGTTCTACCTGCTTTCTGGGCTGAGATGGGGAACCGCTGAATTTTGGAGTCGGCCGGTGACAAAATGTTCCAAAAACACCCCATGCACAACTCCACCGGGGAAGGCGCCAGAAAGGAGTTCTGGTGATAGTTTTTACATTGCTCTTGTAGGCATCTGAAAGGCACCAAAAAAGTTTTTCTACCTGCTTACTGGGCTGAGGTGGGGAGTCGCTGAATTTTGGACTAGTATGGTGACAAAAAGCTCCAAACACACCCCATGCACAACTCCACCGGGGAAGGTGCCAGAAAGGAGTTTTCTTGATAGTGTTTACATTGCTCTGGTAGGCAGCTGAAAGGCAGGAGAAAACTTGTTCTACCTGCTTTCTGGGCTGAGATGGGGAACCGCTGAATTTTGGAGTCGGCAGGTGACAAAATGTTCCAAACACACCCCATGCACAACTCCACCGGGGAAGGTGCCAGACAAGAGTTCTGTTGGTAGTTTTTACATTGCTTTGGTAGGCAGCTGAAAGGCACCACAAAAGTTGATCTACCTGCTTTCTGGGCTGAGATGGGGAACTGCTGAATTTTGGACTCGGCCGGTGACTAAATATTCCAAACACACCCCATGCACAACTCCACCGGGGAAGGTGCCAGAAAGGAGTTCTCTTGATAATTTTTACACTACCTTGGTAGGCACCTGAAAGACACCGCAAAAGTTGTTCTACCTGCTTCCTGGGCTGAGATGGGGAACAGCTGAATTTTGGAGTCGGCCGGTGACAAAATGTTCCAAACACACCCCATGCACAACTCCACTAGGGAAAGTGCCAGAAAGGAGTTCTGGTGATAGTTTTTACACTAACCTGGTAGGCACCTGAAAGACAGCACAAAACTTGTTCTACCTGCTTTCTGGGCTGAGATGGGGAACGGCTGAATTTTGGAGTCGGCCGGTGACAAAATGTTCCAAACACACCCCATGCACAACTCCACCGGGGAAGGTGCCAGAAAAGAGTTCTGTTGGTAGTTTTTACATTGCTTTGGTAGGCAGCTGAGAGGCACCACAAAAGTTGTTCTACCTGCTTTCTGGGCTGAGATGGGGAACGGCTGAATTTTGGACTCGGCCGGTGACAAAATGTTCCAAACACACCCCATGCACAACTCCACCGGGGAAGGTGCCAGAAAGGAGTTCCGTTGATAATTTTTACACTACCTTGGTAGGCACCTGAAAGAAATGGCAAAAGTTGTTCTACCTGCTTTCTGGGCTGAGATGGGGAACGGCTGAATTTTGGACTCGGCCGGTGACAATATGTTCCAAACACACCCCATGCACAACTCCACCGGGGAAAGTGCCAGAAAGGAGTTCTGTTGGTAGTTTTTACAGTACCTTGGTAGGCACATGAAAGACCCCACAAATGTTGTTCTACCTGCTTTCTGGGCTGAGATGGGGAACGGCTGAATTTTGGAGTCGGCCGGTGACTAAATATTCCAAACACACCCCATGCACAACTCCACCGGGGAAGGTGCCAGACAAGAGTTCTTTTGGTAGTTTTTACATTGCTCCGGTAGGCAGCTGAAAGGCACCACAAAAGTTGTTCTTCCTGCTTTCTGGGCTGAGATGGGGAACCGCTGAATTTTGGACTCGCCTGGTGACAAATTTTCCAAAAACACCCCATGCACAACTCCACCGGGGAAGGTGCCAGAAAGGAGTTCTGGTGATAGTTTTTACATTGCTCCGATACGCAGCTGAAAGGCACCACAAAAGTTGTTCTATCTGCATTCTGGGCTGAGATGGGGAACCGCTGAATTTTGGACTCGGCTGGTGACAAAATGTTCCAAACACACCCCATGCACAACTCCACCGGGGAAGGTGCCAGACAGGAGTTCTCGTGGTAGATTTTACATTGCTTTGGTAGGCAGCTGAAAGGCACCACAAAAGTTGTTCTTCCTGCTTTCTGGGCTGAGATGGGGAACTGCTGAATTTTGGACTCGGCCGGTGACTAAATATTCCAAACACACCCCATGCACAACTCCACCGGGGAAGGTGCCAGAAAAGAGTTCTGTTGGTAGTTTTTACATTGCTTTGGTAGGCATCTGAAAGGCACCGCAAAAGTTGTTCTTCCTGCTTTCTGGGCTGAGATGGGGAACTGCTGAATTTTGGACTCGGCCGGTGACTAAGTATTCCAAACACACCCCATGCACAACTCCATCGGGGAAGGTGCCAGAAAAGAGTTCTGTTGGTAGTTTTTACATTGCTTTGGTAGGCAGCTGAGAGGCACCACAAAAGTTGTTCTACCTGCTTTCTGGGCTGAGATGGGGAACTACTGAATTTTGGACTCGGCCGGTGACAAAATGTTCCAAACACACCCCATGCACAACTCCACCGGGGAAGGTGCCAGACAGGAGTTCTGTTGGTAGTTTTTACATTGCTCTTGTAGGCATCTGAAAGGCACCAAAAAAGTTTTTCTACCTGCTTACTGGGCTGAGGTGGGGAGTCGCTGAATTTTGGACTAGTATGGTGACAAAAAGCTCCAAACACACCCCATGCACAACTCCACCGGGGAAGGTGCCAGACAAGAGTTCTGTTGGTAGTTTTTACATTGCTTTGGTAGGCAGCTGAGAGGCACCACAAAAGTTGTTCTACCTGCTTTCTGGGCTGAGATGGGGAACTGCTGAATTTTGGACTCGGCCGGTGACAAAATGTTCCAAACACACCCCATGCACAACTCCACTAGGGAAAGTGCCAGAAAGGAGTTCTGGTGATAGTTTTTACACTAACCTGGTAGGCACCTGAAAGACAGCACAAAACTTGTTCTACCTGCTTTCTGGGCTGAGATGGGGAACGGCTGAATTTTGGAGTCGGCCGGTGACAAAATGTTCCAAAAACACCCCATGCACAACTCCACCGGGGAAGGTGCCAGACAGGAGTTCTGTTGGTAGTTTTTACATTGCTCCTGTAGGCATCTGAAAGGCACCAAAAAGGTTTTTCTACCTGCTTACTGGGCTGAGGTGGGGAGTCGCTGAATTTTGGACTAGTATGGTGACAAAAAGCTCCAAACACACCCCATGCACAACTCCACCGGGGAAGGTGCCAGAAAAGAGTTCTGTTGGTAGTTTTTACATTGCTTTGGTAGGCAGCTGAAAGGCAGTAGAAAACTTGTTCTACCTGCTTTCCGAGCTGAGATGGGGAACGGCTGAATTTTGGAGTCGGCAGGTGACAAAATGTTCCAAACACACCCCATGCACAACTCCACCGGGGAAGGTGCCAGAAAGGAGTTTTCTTGATAGTGTTTACATTGCTCTGGTAGGCAGCTGAAAGGCAGGAGAAAACTTGTTCTACCTGCTTTCTGGGCTGAGATGGGGAACCGCTGAATTTTGGAGTCGGCAGGTGACAAAATGTTCCAAACACACCCCATGCACAACTCCACCGGGGAAGGTGCCAGAAAGGAGTTCCGTTGATAATTTTTACACTACCTTGGTAGGCACCTGAAAGACATCGCAAAAGTTGTTCTACCTGCTTCCTGGGTGAGATGGGGAACAGCTGAATTTTGGAGTCGGCCGGTGACAAAATGTTCCAAACACACCCCATGCACAACTCCACCGGGGAAGGTGCCAGAAAAGACTTCTTTTGGTAGTTTTTACATTGCTTTGGTAGGCAGCTGAGAGGCACCACAAAAGTTGTTCTACCTGCTTTCTGGGCTGAGATGGGGAACGGCTGAATTTTGGACTCGGCCGGTGACTAAATGTTCCAAACACACCCCATGCACAACTCCACTAGGGAAGGTGCCAGAAAGGAGTTCTGGTGATAGTTTTTACACTAACCTGGTAGGCACCTGAAAGACAGCACAAAACTTGTTCTACCTGCTTTCTGGGCTGAGATGGGGAACGGCTGAATTTTGGACTCGGCCGGTGACAAAATGTTCCAAAAACACCCCATGCACAACTCCACCGGGGAAGGTGCCAGACAGGAGTTCTGTTGGTAGTTTTTACATTGCTCCTGTAGGCATCTGAAAGGCACCAAAAAGGTTTTTCTACCTGCTTACTGGGCTGAGGTGGGGAGTCGCTGAATTTTGGACTAGTATGGTGACAAAAAGCTCCAAACACACCCCATGCACAACTCCACCGGGGAAGGTGCCAGAAAGGAGTTTTCTTGATAGTGTTTACATTGCTCTGGTAGGCAGCTGAAAGGCAGGAGAAAACTTCTTCTACCTGCTTTCTGGGCTGAGATGGGGAACCGCTGAATTTTGGAGTCGGCAGGTGACAAAATGTTCCAAACACACCCCATGCACAACTCCACCGGGGAAGGTGCCAGAAAGGAGTTCCGTTGATAATTTTTACACTACCTTGGTAGGCACCTGAAAGACATCGCAAAAGTTGTTCTACCTGCTTCCTGGGTGAGATGGGGAACAGCTGAATTTTGGAGTCGGCCGGTGACAAAATGTTCCAAACACACCCCATGCACAACTCCACCGGGGAAGGTGCCAGAAAAGACTTCTTTTGGTAGTTTTTACATTGCTTTGGTAGGCAGCTGAGAGGCACCACAAAAGTTGTTCTACCTGCTTTCTGGGCTGAGATGGGGAACGGCTGAATTTTGGACTCGGCCGGTGACTAAATATTCGAAACACACCCCATGCACAACTCCACCGGGGAAGGTGCCAGACAGGAGTTCTGTTGGTAGTTTTTACATTGCTCCTGTAGGCATCTGAAAGGCACCAAAAAGGTTTTTCTACCTGCTTATTGGGCTGAGGTGGGGAGTCGCTGAATTTTGGACTAGTATGGTGACAAAAAGCTCCAAACACACCCCATGCACAACTCCACCGGGGAAGGTGCCAGACAAGAGTTCTGTTGGTAGTTTTTACATTGCTCTTGTAGGCATCTGAAAGGCACCAAAAAGGTTTCTCTACCTGCTTACTGGGCTGAGGTGGGGAGCCGCTGAATTTTGGACTAGTATGGTGACAAAAAGCTCCAAACACACCCCATGCACAACTCCACCGGGGAAGGTGCCAGACAAGAGTTCTGTTGGTAGTTTTTACATTGCTTTGGTAGGCAGCTGAGAGGCACCACAAAAGTTGTTCTACCTGCTTTCTGGGCTGAGATGGGGAACTGCTGAATTTTGGACTCGGCCGGTGACAAAATGTTCCAAACACACCCCATGCACACCTCCACCGGGGAAAGTGCCAGAAAGGAGTTCTGTTGATAGTTTTTACACTAACCTGGTAGGCACCTGAAAGACAGCACAAAACTTGTTCTACCTGCTTTCTGGGCTGAGATGGGGAACGGCTGAATTTTGGACTCGGCCGGTGACAAAATGTTCCAAACACACCCCATGCACAACTCCACCGGGGAAGGTGCCAGAAAGGAGTTCTGTTGATAATTTTTACACTACCTTGGTAGGCACCTGAAAGACACCGCAAAAGTTGTTCTACCTGCTTTCTGGGCTGAGATGGGGAACCGCTGAATTTTGGAGTCGGCCGGTGACAAAATGTTCCAAAAACACCCCATGCACAACTCCACCGGGGAAGGCGCCAGAAAGGAGTTCTGGTGATAGTTTTTACATTGCTCTTGTAGGCATCTGAAAGGCACCAAAAAAGTTTTTCTACCTGCTTACTGGGCTGAGGTGGGGAGTCGCTGAATTTTGGACTAGTATGGTGACAAAAAGCTCCAAACACACCCCATGCACAACTCCACCGGGGAAGGTGCCAGAAAGGAGTTTTCTTGATAGTGTTTACATTGCTCTGGTAGGCAGCTGAAAGGCAGGAGAAAACTTGTTCTACCTGCTTTCTGGGCTGAGATGGGGAACCGCTGAATTTTGGAGTCGGCAGGTGACAAAATGTTCCAAACACACCCCATGCACAACTCCACCGGGGAAGGTGCCAGACAAGAGTTCTGTTGGTAGTTTTTACATTGCTTTGGTAGGCAGCTGAAAGGCACCACAAAAGTTGATCTACCTGCTTTCTGGGCTGAGATGGGGAACTGCTGAATTTTGGACTCGGCCGGTGACTAAATATTCCAAACACACCCCATGCACAACTCCACCGGGGAAGGTGCCAGAAAGGAGTTCTCTTGATAATTTTTACACTACCTTGGTAGGCACCTGAAAGACACCGCAAAAGTTGTTCTACCTGCTTCCTGGGCTGAGATGGGGAACAGCTGAATTTTGGAGTCGGCCGGTGACAAAATGTTCCAAACACACCCCATGCACAACTCCACTAGGGAAAGTGCCAGAAAGGAGTTCTGGTGATAGTTTTTACACTAACCTGGTAGGCACCTGAAAGACAGCACAAAACTTGTTCTACCTGCTTTCTGGGCTGAGATGGGGAACGGCTGAATTTTGGAGTCGGCCGGTGACAAAATGTTCCAAACACACCCCATGCACAACTCCACCGGGGAAGGTGCCAGAAAAGAGTTCTGTTGGTAGTTTTTACATTGCTTTGGTAGGCAGCTGAGAGGCACCACAAAAGTTGTTCTACCTGCTTTCTGGGCTGAGATGGGGAACGGCTGAATTTTGGACTCGGCCGGTGACAAAATGTTCCAAACACACCCCATGCACAACTCCACCGGGGAAGGTGCCAGAAAGGAGTTCCGTTGATAATTTTTACACTACCTTGGTAGGCACCTGAAAGAAATGGCAAAAGTTGTTCTACCTGCTTTCTGGGCTGAGATGGGGAACGGCTGAATTTTGGACTCGGCCGGTGACAATATGTTCCAAACACACCCCATGCACAACTCCACCGGGGAAAGTGCCAGAAAGGAGTTCTGTTGGTAGTTTTTACAGTACCTTGGTAGGCACATGAAAGACCCCACAAATGTTGTTCTACCTGCTTTCTGGGCTGAGATGGGGAACGGCTGAATTTTGGAGTCGGCCGGTGACTAAATATTCCAAACACACCCCATGCACAACTCCACCGGGGAAGGTGCCAGACAAGAGTTCTTTTGGTAGTTTTTACATTGCTCCGGTAGGCAGCTGAAAGGCACCACAAAAGTTGTTCTTCCTGCTTTCTGGGCTGAGATGGGGAACCGCTGAATTTTGGACTCGCCTGGTGACAAATTTTCCAAAAACACCCCATGCACAACTCCACCGGGGAAGGTGCCAGAAAGGAGTTCTGGTGATAGTTTTTACATTGCTCCGATACGCAGCTGAAAGGCACCACAAAAGTTGTTCTATCTGCATTCTGGGCTGAGATGGGGAACCGCTGAATTTTGGACTCGGCTGGTGACAAAATGTTCCAAACACACCCCATGCACAACTCCACCGGGGAAGGTGCCAGACAGGAGTTCTCGTGGTAGATTTTACATTGCTTTGGTAGGCAGCTGAAAGGCACCACAAAAGTTGTTCTTCCTGCTTTCTGGGCTGAGATGGGGAACTGCTGAATTTTGGACTCGGCCGGTGACTAAATATTCCAAACACACCCCATGCACAACTCCACCGGGGAAGGTGCCAGAAAAGAGTTCTGTTGGTAGTTTTTACATTGCTTTGGTAGGCATCTGAAAGGCACCGCAAAAGTTGTTCTTCCTGCTTTCTGGGCTGAGATGGGGAACTGCTGAATTTTGGACTCGGCCGGTGACTAAGTATTCCAAACACACCCCATGCACAACTCCATCGGGGAAGGTGCCAGAAAAGAGTTCTGTTGGTAGTTTTTACATTGCTTTGGTAGGCAGCTGAGAGGCACCACAAAAGTTGTTCTACCTGCTTTCTGGGCTGAGATGGGGAACTACTGAATTTTGGACTCGGCCGGTGACAAAATGTTCCAAACACACCCCATGCACAACTCCACCGGGGAAGGTGCCAGACAGGAGTTCTGTTGGTAGTTTTTACATTGCTCTTGTAGGCATCTGAAAGGCACCAAAAAAGTTTTTCTACCTGCTTACTGGGCTGAGGTGGGGAGTCGCTGAATTTTGGACTAGTATGGTGACAAAAAGCTCCAAACACACCCCATGCACAACTCCACCGGGGAAGGTGCCAGACAAGAGTTCTGTTGGTAGTTTTTACATTGCTTTGGTAGGCAGCTGAGAGGCACCACAAAAGTTGTTCTACCTGCTTTCTGGGCTGAGATGGGGAACTGCTGAATTTTGGACTCGGCCGGTGACAAAATGTTCCAAACACACCCCATGCACAACTCCACTAGGGAAAGTGCCAGAAAGGAGTTCTGGTGATAGTTTTTACACTAACCTGGTAGGCACCTGAAAGACAGCACAAAACTTGTTCTACCTGCTTTCTGGGCTGAGATGGGGAACGGCTGAATTTTGGAGTCGGCCGGTGACAAAATGTTCCAAAAACACCCCATGCACAACTCCACCGGGGAAGGTGCCAGACAGGAGTTCTGTTGGTAGTTTTTACATTGCTCCTGTAGGCATCTGAAAGGCACCAAAAAGGTTTTTCTACCTGCTTACTGGGCTGAGGTGGGGAGTCGCTGAATTTTGGACTAGTATGGTGACAAAAAGCTCCAAACACACCCCATGCACAACTCCACCGGGGAAGGTGCCAGAAAAGAGTTCTGTTGGTAGTTTTTACATTGCTTTGGTAGGCAGCTGAAAGGCAGTAGAAAACTTGTTCTACCTGCTTTCCGAGCTGAGATGGGGAACGGCTGAATTTTGGAGTCGGCAGGTGACAAAATGTTCCAAACACACCCCATGCACAACTCCACCGGGGAAGGTGCCAGAAAGGAGTTTTCTTGATAGTGTTTACATTGCTCTGGTAGGCAGCTGAAAGGCAGGAGAAAACTTGTTCTACCTGCTTTCTGGGCTGAGATGGGGAACCGCTGAATTTTGGAGTCGGCAGGTGACAAAATGTTCCAAACACACCCCATGCACAACTCCACCGGGGAAGGTGCCAGAAAGGAGTTCCGTTGATAATTTTTACACTACCTTGGTAGGCACCTGAAAGACATCGCAAAAGTTGTTCTACCTGCTTCCTGGGTGAGATGGGGAACAGCTGAATTTTGGAGTCGGCCGGTGACAAAATGTTCCAAACACACCCCATGCACAACTCCACCGGGGAAGGTGCCAGAAAAGACTTCTTTTGGTAGTTTTTACATTGCTTTGGTAGGCAGCTGAGAGGCACCACAAAAGTTGTTCTACCTGCTTTCTGGGCTGAGATGGGGAACGGCTGAATTTTGGACTCGGCCGGTGACTAAATATTCGAAACACACCCCATGCACAACTCCACCGGGGAAGGTGCCAGACAGGAGTTCTGTTGGTAGTTTTTACATTGCTCCTGTAGGCATCTGAAAGGCACCAAAAAGGTTTTTCTACCTGCTTATTGGGCTGAGGTGGGGAGTCGCTGAATTTTGGACTAGTATGGTGACAAAAAGCTCCAAACACACCCCATGCACAACTCCACCGGGGAAGGTGCCAGACAAGAGTTCTGTTGGTAGTTTTTACATTGCTCTTGTAGGCATCTGAAAGGCACCAAAAAGGTTTCTCTACCTGCTTACTGGGCTGAGGTGGGGAGCCGCTGAATTTTGGACTAGTATGGTGACAAAAAGCTCCAAACACACCCCATGCACAACTCCACCGGGGAAGGTGCCAGACAAGAGTTCTGTTGGTAGTTTTTACATTGCTTTGGTAGGCAGCTGAAAGGCACCACAAAAGTTGTTCTACCTGCTTTCTGGGCTGAGATGGGGAACTGCTGAATTTTGGACTCGGCCGGTGACAAAATGTTCCAAACACACCCCATGCACACCTCCACCGGGGAAAGTGCCAGAAAGGAGTTCTGTTGATAGTTTTTACACTAACCTGGTAGGCACCTGAAAGACAGCACAAAACTTGTTCTACCTGCTTTCTGGGCTGAGATGGGGAACGGCTGAATTTTGGACTCGGCCGGTGACAAAATGTTCCAAACACACCCCATGCACAACTCCACCGGGGAAGGTGCCAGAAAGGAGTTCTGTTGATAATTTTTACACTACCTTGGTAGGCACCTGAAAGACACCGCAAAAGTTGTTCTACCTGCTTTCTGGGCTGAGATGGGGAACCGCTGAATTTTGGAGTCGGCCGGTGACAAAATGTTCCAAAAACACCCCATGCACAACTCCACCGGGGAAGGCGCCAGAAAGGAGTTCTGGTGATAGTTTTTACATTGCTCTTGTAGGCATCTGAAAGGCACCAAAAAAGTTTTTCTACCTGCTTACTGGGCTGAGGTGGGGAGTCGCTGAATTTTGGACTAGTATGGTGACAAAAAGCTCCAAACACACCCCATGCACAACTCCACCGGGGAAGGTGCCAGAAAGGAGTTTTCTTGATAGTGTTTACATTGCTCTGGTAGGCAGCTGAAAGGCAGGAGAAAACTTGTTCTACCTGCTTTCTGGGCTGAGATGGGGAACCGCTGAATTTTGGAGTCGGCAGGTGACAAAATGTTCCAAACACACCCCATGCACAACTCCACCGGGGAAGGTGCCAGACAAGAGTTCTGTTGGTAGTTTTTACATTGCTTTGGTAGGCAGCTGAAAGGCACCACAAAAGTTGATCTACCTGCTTTCTGGGCTGAGATGGGGAACTGCTGAATTTTGGACTCGGCCGGTGACTAAATATTCCAAACACACCCCATGCACAACTCCACCGGGGAAGGTGCCAGAAAGGAGTTCTCTTGATAATTTTTACACTACCTTGGTAGGCACCTGAAAGACACCGCAAAAGTTGTTCTACCTGCTTCCTGGGCTGAGATGGGGAACAGCTGAATTTTGGAGTCGGCCGGTGACAAAATGTTCCAAACACACCCCATGCACAACTCCACTAGGGAAAGTGCCAGAAAGGAGTTCTGGTGATAGTTTTTACACTAACCTGGTAGGCACCGGAAAGACAGCACAAAACTTGTTCTACCTGCTTTCTGGGCTGAGATGGGGAACGGCTGAATTTTGGAGTCGGCCGGTGACAAAATGTTCCAAACACACCCCATGCACAACTCCACCGGGGAAGGTGCCAGAAAAGAGTTCTGTTGGTAGTTTTTACATTGCTTTGGTAGGCAGCTGAGAGGCACCACAAAAGTTGTTCTACCTGCTTTCTGGGCTGAGATGGGGAACGGCTGAATTTTGGACTCGGCCGGTGACAAAATGTTCCAAACACACCCCATGCACAACTCCACCGGGGAAGGTGCCAGAAAGGAGTTCCGTTGATAATTTTTACACTACCTTGGTAGGCACCTGAAAGAAATGGCAAAAGTTGTTCTACCTGCTTTCTGGGCTGAGATGGGGAACGGCTGAATTTTGGACTCGGCCGGTGACAATATGTTCCAAACACACCCCATGCACAACTCCACCGGGGAAAGTGCCAGAAAGGAGTTCTGTTGGTAGTTTTTACAGTACCTTGGTAGGCACATGAAAGACCCCACAAATGTTGTTCTACCTGCTTTCTGGGCTGAGATGGGGAACGGCTGAATTTTGGAGTCGGCCGGTGACTAAATATTCCAAACACACCCCATGCACAACTCCACCGGGGAAGGTGCCAGACAAGAGTTCTTTTGGTAGTTTTTACATTGCTCCGGTAGGCAGCTGAAAGGCACCACAAAAGTTGTTCTTCCTGCTTTCTGGGCTGAGATGGGGAACCGCTGAATTTTGGACTCGCCTGGTGACAAATTTTCCAAAAACACCCCATGCACAACTCCACCGGGGAAGGTGCCAGAAAGGAGTTCTGGTGATAGTTTTTACATTGCTCCGATACGCAGCTGAAAGGCACCACAAAAGTTGTTCTATCTGCATTCTGGGCTGAGATGGGGAACCGCTGAATTTTGGACTCGGCTGGTGACAAAATGTTCCAAACACACCCCATGCACAACTCCACCGGGGAAGGTGCCAGACAGGAGTTCTCGTGGTAGATTTTACATTGCTTTGGTAGGCAGCTGAAAGGCACCACAAAAGTTGTTCTTCCTGCTTTCTGGGCTGAGATGGGGAACTGCTGAATTTTGGACTCGGCCGGTGACTAAATATTCCAAACACACCCCATGCACAACTCCACCGGGGAAGGTGCCAGAAAAGAGTTCTGTTGGTAGTTTTTACATTGCTTTGGTAGGCATCTGAAAGGCACCGCAAAAGTTGTTCTTCCTGCTTTCTGGGCTGAGATGGGGAACTGCTGAATTTTGGACTCGGCCGGTGACTAAGTATTCCAAACACACCCCATGCACAACTCCATCGGGGAAGGTGCCAGAAAAGAGTTCTGTTGGTAGTTTTTACATTGCTTTGGTAGGCAGCTGAGAGGCACCACAAAAGTTGTTCTACCTGCTTTCTGGGCTGAGATGGGGAACTACTGAATTTTGGACTCGGCCGGTGACAAAATGTTCCAAACACACCCCATGCACAACTCCACCGGGGAAGGTGCCAGACAGGAGTTCTGTTGGTAGTTTTTACATTGCTCTTGTAGGCATCTGAAAGGCACCAAAAAAGTTTTTCTACCTGCTTACTGGGCTGAGGTGGGGAGTCGCTGAATTTTGGACTAGTATGGTGACAAAAAGCTCCAAACACACCCCATGCACAACTCCACCGGGGAAGGTGCCAGACAAGAGTTCTGTTGGTAGTTTTTACATTGCTTTGGTAGGCAGCTGAGAGGCACCACAAAAGTTGTTCTACCTGCTTTCTGGGCTGAGATGGGGAACTGCTGAATTTTGGACTCGGCCGGTGACAAAATGTTCCAAACACACCCCATGCACAACTCCACTAGGGAAAGTGCCAGAAAGGAGTTCTGGTGATAGTTTTTACACTAACCTGGTAGGCACCTGAAAGACAGCACAAAACTTGTTCTACCTGCTTTCTGGGCTGAGATGGGGAACGGCTGAATTTTGGAGTCGGCCGGTGACAAAATGTTCCAAAAACACCCCATGCACAACTCCACCGGGGAAGGTGCCAGACAGGAGTTCTGTTGGTAGTTTTTACATTGCTCCTGTAGGCATCTGAAAGGCACCAAAAAGGTTTTTCTACCTGCTTACTGGGCTGAGGTGGGGAGTCGCTGAATTTTGGACTAGTATGGTGACAAAAAGCTCCAAACACACCCCATGCACAACTCCACCGGGGAAGGTGCCAGAAAGGAGTTTTCTTGATAGTGTTTACATTGCTCTGGTAGGCAGCTGAAAGGCAGGAGAAAACTTGTTCTACCTGCTTTCTGGGCTGAGATGGGGAACCGCTGAATTTTGGAGTCGGCAGGTGACAAAATGTTCCAAACACACCCCATGCACAACTCCACCGGGGAAGGTGCCAGACAAGAGTTCTGTTGGTAGTTTTTACATTGCTTTGGTAGGCAGCTGAAAGGCACCACAAAAGTTGATCTACCTGCTTTCTGGGCTGAGATGGGGAAGTGCTGAATTTTGGACTCGGCCGGTGACTAAATATTCCAAACACACCCCATGCACAACTCCACCGGGGAAGGTGCCAGAAAAGAGTTCTGTTGGTAGTTTTTACATTGCTTTGGTAGGCAGCTGAAAGGCAGTAGAAAACTTGTTCTACCTGCTTTCCGAGCTGAGATGGGGAACGGCTGAATTTTGGACTCGGCCGGTGACAAAATGTTCCAAACACACCCCATGCACAACTCCACCGGGGAAGGTGCCAGAAAGGAGTTCCGTTGATAATTTTTACACTACCTTGTTAGGCACCTGAAAGAAATCGCAAAAGTTTTTCTACCTGCTTTCTGGGCTGAGATGGGGAACTGCTGAATTTTGGACTCGGCCGGTGACAAAATGTTCCAAACACACCCCATGCACAACTCCACTAGGGAAAGTGCCAGAAAGGAGTTCTGGTGATAGTTTTTACACTAACCTGGTAGGCACCTGAAAGACAGCACAAAACTTGTTCTACCTGCTTTCTGGGCTGAGATGGGGAACGGCTGAATTTTGGAGTCGGCCGGTGACAAAATGTTCCAAAAACACCCCATGCACAACTCCACCGGGGAAGGTGCCAGACAGGAGTTCTGTTGGTAGTTTTTACATTGCTCCTGTAGGCATCTGAAAGGCACCAAAAAGGTTTTTCTACCTGCTTACTGGGCTGAGGTGGGGAGTCGCTGAATTTTGGACTAGTATGGTGACAAAAAGCTCCAAACACACCCCATGCACAACTCCACCGGGGAAGGTGCCAGAAAGGAGTTTTCTTGATAGTGTTTACATTGCTCTGGTAGGCAGCTGAAAGGCAGGAGAAAACTTGTTCTACCTGCTTTCTGGGCTGAGATGGGGAACCGCTGAATTTTGGAGTCGGCAGGTGACAAAATGTTCCAAACACACCCCATGCACAACTCCACCGGGGAAGGTGCCAGAAAGGAGTTCCGTTGATAATTTTTACACTACCTTGGTAGGCACCTGAAAGACATCGCAAAAGTTGTTCTACCTGCTTCCTGGGTGAGATGGGGAACAGCTGAATTTTGGAGTCGGCCGGTGACAAAATGTTCCAAACACACCCCATGCACAACTCCACCGGGGAAGGTGCCAGAAAAGACTTCTTTTGGTAGTTTTTACATTGCTTTGGTAGGCAGCTGAGAGGCACCACAAAAGTTGTTCTACCTGCTTTCTGGGCTGAGATGGGGAACGGCTGAATTTTGGACTCGGCCGGTGACTAAATATTCGAAACACACCCCATGCACAACTCCACCGGGGAAGGTGCCAGACAGGAGTTCTGTTGGTAGTTTTTACATTGCTCCTGTAGGCATCTGAAAGGCACCAAAAAGGTTTTTCTACCTGCTTATTGGGCTGAGGTGGGGAGTCGCTGAATTTTGGACTAGTATGGTGACAAAAAGCTCCAAACACACCCCATGCACAACTCCACCGGGGAAGGTGCCAGACAAGAGTTCTGTTGGTAGTTTTTACATTGCTTTGGTAGGCAGCTGAGAGGCACCACAAAAGTTGTTCTACCTGCTTTCTGGGCTGAGATGGGGAACTGCTGAATTTTGGACTCGGCCGGTGACAAAATGTTCCAAACACACCCCATGCACAACTCCACCGGGGAAGGTGCCAGAAAGGAGTTCTGTTGATAATTTTTACACTACCTTGGTAGGCACCTGAAAGACACCGCAAAAGTTGTTCTACCTGCTTCCTGGGCTGAGATGGGGAACAGCTGAATTTTGGACTCGGCCGGTGACAAAATGTTCCAAACACACCCCATGCACAACTCCACTAGGGAAAGTGCCAGAAAGAAGTTCTGGTGATAGTTTTTACACTAACCTGGTAGGCACCTGAAAGACATCGCAAAAGTTGTTCTACCTGCTTCCTGGGCTGAGATGGGGAACAGCTGAATTTTGGAGTCGGCCGGTGACAAAATGTTCCAAACACACCCCATGCACAACTCCACCGGGGAAGGTGCCAGAAAAGAGTTCTTTTGGTAGTTTTTACATTGCTTTGGTAGGCAGCTGAGAGGCACCACAAAAGTTGTTCTACCTGCTTTCTGGGCTGAGATGGGGAACGGCTGAATTTTGGACTCGGCCGGTGACAAAATGTTCCAAACACACCCCATGCACAACTCCACCGGGGAAGGTGCCAGACAGGAGTTCTGTTGGTAGTTTTTACATTGCTCCGGTAGGCATCTGAAAGGCACCAAAAAAGTTTTTCTACCTGCTTACTGGGCTGAGGTGGGGAGTCGCTGAATTTTGGACTAGTATGGTGACAAAAAGCTCCAAACACACCCCATGCACAACTCCACCGGGGAAGGTGCCAGACAAGAGTTCTGTTGGTAGTTTTTACATTGCTCTTGTAGGCATCTGAAAGGCACCAAAAAGGTTTTTCTACCTGCTTACTGGGCTGAGGTGGGGAGCCGCTGAATTTTGGACTAGTATGGTGACAAAAAGCTCCAAACACACCCCATGCACAACTCCACCGGGGAAGGTGCCAGACAAGAGTTCTGTTGGTAGTTTTTACATTGCTTTGGTAGGCAGCTGAGAGGCACCACAAAAGTTGTTCTACCTGCTTTCTGGGCTGAGATGGGGAACTGCTGAATTTTGGACTCGGCCGGTGACAAAATGTTCCAAACACACCCCATGCACAACTCCACCGGGGAAAGTGCCAGAAAGGAGTTCTGTTGATAGTTTTTACACTAACCTGGTAGGCACCTGAAAGACAGCACAAAACTTGTTCTACCTGCTTTCTGGGCTGAGATGGGGAACGGCTGAATTTTGGACTCGGCCGGTGACAAAATGTTCCAAACACACCCCATGCACAACTCCACTAGGGAAGGTGCCAGAAAGGAGTTCTGTTGATAATTTTTACACTACCTTGGTAGGCACCTGAAAGACACCGCAAAAGTTGTTCTACCTGCTTTCTGGGCTGAGATGGGGAACCGCTGAATTTTGGAGTCGGCCGGTGACAAAATGTTCCAAAAACACCCCATGCACAACTCCACCGGGGAAGGCGCCAGAAAGGAGTTCTGGTGATAGTTTTTACATTGCTCTTGTAGGCATCTGAAAGGCACCAAAAAAGTTTTTTTACCTGCTTACTGGGCTGAGGTGGGGAGTCGCTGAATTTTGGACTAGTATGGTGACAAAAAGCTCCAAACACACCCCATGCACAACTCCACCGGGGAAGGTGCCAGAAAGGAGTTTTCTTGATAGTGTTTACATTGCTCTGGTAGGCAGCTGAAAGGCAGGAGAAAACTTGTTCTACCTGCTTTCTGGGCTGAGATGGGGAACCGCTGAATTTTGGAGTCGGCAGGTGACAAAATGTTCCAAACACACCCCATGCACAACTCCACCGGGGAAGGTGCCAGACAAGAGTTCTGTTGGTAGTTTTTACATTGCTTTGGTAGGCAGCTGAAAGGCACCACAAAAGTTGTTCTTCCTGCTTTCTGGGCTGAGATGGGGAACTGCTGAATTTTGGACTCGGCCGGTGACTAAATATTCCAAACACACCCCATGCACAACTCCACCGGGGAAGGTGCCAGAAAAGAGTTCTGTTGGTAGTTTTTACATTGCTTTGGTAGGCAGCTGAAAGGCAGTAGAAAACTTGTTCTACCTGCTTTCCGAGCTGAGATGGGGAACGGCTGAATTTTGGACTCGGCCGGTGACAAAATGTTCCAAACACACCCCATGCACAACTCCACCGGGGAAGGTGCCAGAAAGGAGTTCCGTTGATAATTTTTACACTACCTTGGTAGGCACCTGAAAGAAATCGCAAAAGTTTTTCTACCTGCTTTCTGGGCTGAGATGGGGAACGGCTGAATTTTGGACTCGGCCGGTGACAAAATGTTCCAAACACACCCCATGCACAACTCCACCGGGGAAGGTGCCAGAAAGGAGTTCCGTTGATAATTTTTACACTACCTTGGTAGGCACCTGAAAGACATCGCAAAAGTTGTTCTACCTGCTTCCTGGGCTGAGATGGGGAACAGCTGAATTTTGGAGTCGGCCGGTGACAAAATGTTCCAAACACACCCCATGCACAACTCCACCGGGGAAGGTGCCAGACAAGAGTTCTTTTGGTAGTTTTTACATTGCTCCGGTAGGCAGCTGAAAGGCACCACAAAAGTTGTTCTTCCTGCTTTCTGGGCTGAGATGGGGAACCGCTGAATTTTGGACTCGGCTGGTGACAAAATGTTCCAAACACACCCCATGCACAACTCCACCGGGGAAGGTGCCAGACAGGAGTTCTCGTGGTAGATTTTACATTGCTTTGGTAGGCAGCTGAAAGGCACCACAAAAGTTGTTCTTCCTGCTTTCTGGGCTGAGATGGGGAACTGCTGAATTTTGGACTCGGCCGGTGACTAAATATTCCAAACACACCCCATGCACAACTCCACCGGGGAAGGTGCCAGAAAAGAGTTCTGTTGGTAGTTTTTACATTGCTTTGGTAGGCATCTGAAAGGCACCGCAAAAGTTGTTCTTCCTGCTTTCTGGGCTGAGATGGGGAACTGCTGAATTTTGGACTCGGCCGGTGACTAAGTATTCCAAACACACCCCATGCACAACTCCATCGGGGAAGGTGCCAGAAAAGAGTTCTGTTGGTAGTTTTTACATTGCTTTGGTAGGCAGCTGAGAGGCACCACAAAAGTTGTTCTACCTGCTTTCTGGGCTGAGATGGGGAACTACTGAATTTTGGACTCGGCCGGTGACAAAATGTTCCAAACACACCCCATGCACAACTCCACCGGGGAAGGTGCCAGACAGGAGTTCTGTTGGTAGTTTTTACATTGCTCTTGTAGGCATCTGAAAGGCACCAAAAAAGTTTTTCTACCTGCTTACTGGGCTGAGGTGGGGAGTCGCTGAATTTTGGACTAGTATGGTGACAAAAAGCTCCAAACACACCCCATGCACAACTCCACCGGGGAAGGTGCCAGACAAGAGTTCTGTTGGTAGTTTTTACATTGCTTTGGTAGGCAGCTGAGAGGCACCACAAAAGTTGTTCTACCTGCTTTCTGGGCTGAGATGGGGAACTGCTGAATTTTGGACTCGGCCGGTGACAAAATGTTCCAAACACACCCCATGCACAACTCCACTAGGGAAAGTGCCAGAAAGGAGTTCTGGTGATAGTTTTTACACTAACCTGGTAGGCACCTGAAAGACAGCACAAAACTTGTTCTACCTGCTTTCTGGGCTGAGATGGGGAACGGCTGAATTTTGGAGTCGGCCGGTGACAAAATGTTCCAAAAACACCCCATGCACAACTCCACCGGGGAAGGTGCCAGACAGGAGTTCTGTTGGTAGTTTTTACATTGCTCCTGTAGGCATCTGAAAGGCACCAAAAAGGTTTTTCTACCTGCTTACTGGGCTGAGGTGGGGAGTCGCTGAATTTTGGACTAGTATGGTGACAAAAAGCTCCAAACACACCCCATGCACAACTCCACCGGGGAAGGTGCCAGAAAGGAGTTTTCTTGATAGTGTTTACATTGCTCTGGTAGGCAGCTGAAAGGCAGGAGAAAACTTGTTCTACCTGCTTTCTGGGCTGAGATGGGGAACCGCTGAATTTTGGAGTCGGCAGGTGACAAAATGTTCCAAACACACCCCATGCACAACTCCACCGGGGAAGGTGCCAGACAAGAGTTCTGTTGGTAGTTTTTACATTGCTTTGGTAGGCAGCTGAAAGGCACCACAAAAGTTGATCTACCTGCTTTCTGGGCTGAGATGGGGAAGTGCTGAATTTTGGACTCGGCCGGTGACTAAATATTCCAAACACACCCCATGCACAACTCCACCGGGGAAGGTGCCAGAAAAGAGTTCTGTTGGTAGTTTTTACATTGCTTTGGTAGGCAGCTGAAAGGCAGTAGAAAACTTGTTCTACCTGCTTTCCGAGCTGAGATGGGGAACGGCTGAATTTTGGACTCGGCCGGTGACAAAATGTTCCAAACACACCCCATGCACAACTCCACCGGGGAAGGTGCCAGAAAGGAGTTCCGTTGATAATTTTTACACTACCTTGTTAGGCACCTGAAAGAAATCGCAAAAGTTTTTCTACCTGCTTTCTGGGCTGAGATGGGGAACTGCTGAATTTTGGACTCGGCCGGTGACAAAATGTTCCAAACACACCCCATGCACAACTCCACTAGGGAAAGTGCCAGAAAGGAGTTCTGGTGATAGTTTTTACACTAACCTGGTAGGCACCTGAAAGACAGCACAAAACTTGTTCTACCTGCTTTCTGGGCTGAGATGGGGAACGGCTGAATTTTGGAGTCGGCCGGTGACAAAATGTTCCAAAAACACCCCATGCACAACTCCACCGGGGAAGGTGCCAGACAGGAGTTCTGTTGGTAGTTTTTACATTGCTCCTGTAGGCATCTGAAAGGCACCAAAAAGGTTTTTCTACCTGCTTACTGGGCTGAGGTGGGGAGTCGCTGAATTTTGGACTAGTATGGTGACAAAAAGCTCCAAACACACCCCATGCACAACTCCACCGGGGAAGGTGCCAGAAAGGAGTTTTCTTGATAGTGTTTACATTGCTCTGGTAGGCAGCTGAAAGGCAGGAGAAAACTTGTTCTACCTGCTTTCTGGGCTGAGATGGGGAACCGCTGAATTTTGGAGTCGGCAGGTGACAAAATGTTCCAAACACACCCCATGCACAACTCCACCGGGGAAGGTGCCAGAAAGGAGTTCCGTTGATAATTTTTACACTACCTTGGTAGGCACCTGAAAGACATCGCAAAAGTTGTTCTACCTGCTTCCTGGGTGAGATGGGGAACAGCTGAATTTTGGAGTCGGCCGGTGACAAAATGTTCCAAACACACCCCATGCACAACTCCACCGGGGAAGGTGCCAGAAAAGACTTCTTTTGGTAGTTTTTACATTGCTTTGGTAGGCAGCTGAGAGGCACCACAAAAGTTGTTCTACCTGCTTTCTGGGCTGAGATGGGGAACGGCTGAATTTTGGACTCGGCCGGTGACTAAATATTCGAAACACACCCCATGCACAACTCCACCGGGGAAGGTGCCAGACAGGAGTTCTGTTGGTAGTTTTTACATTGCTCCTGTAGGCATCTGAAAGGCACCAAAAAGGTTTTTCTACCTGCTTATTGGGCTGAGGTGGGGAGTCGCTGAATTTTGGACTAGTATGGTGACAAAAAGCTCCAAACACACCCCATGCACAACTCCACCGGGGAAGGTGCCAGACAAGAGTTCTGTTGGTAGTTTTTACATTGCTTTGGTAGGCAGCTGAGAGGCACCACAAAAGTTGTTCTACCTGCTTTCTGGGCTGAGATGGGGAACTGCTGAATTTTGGACTCGGCCGGTGACAAAATGTTCCAAACACACCCCATGCACAACTCCACCGGGGAAGGTGCCAGAAAGGAGTTCTGTTGATAATTTTTACACTACCTTGGTAGGCACCTGAAAGACACCGCAAAAGTTGTTCTACCTGCTTCCTGGGCTGAGATGGGGAACAGCTGAATTTTGGACTCGGCCGGTGACAAAATGTTCCAAACACACCCCATGCACAACTCCACTAGGGAAAGTGCCAGAAAGAAGTTCTGGTGATAGTTTTTACACTAACCTGGTAGGCACCTGAAAGACATCGCAAAAGTTGTTCTACCTGCTTCCTGGGCTGAGATGGGGAACAGCTGAATTTTGGAGTCGGCCGGTGACAAAATGTTCCAAACACACCCCATGCACAACTCCACCGGGGAAGGTGCCAGAAAAGAGTTCTTTTGGTAGTTTTTACATTGCTTTGGTAGGCAGCTGAGAGGCACCACAAAAGTTGTTCTACCTGCTTTCTGGGCTGAGATGGGGAACGGCTGAATTTTGGACTCGGCCGGTGACAAAATGTTCCAAACACACCCCATGCACAACTCCACCGGGGAAGGTGCCAGACAGGAGTTCTGTTGGTAGTTTTTACATTGCTCCGGTAGGCATCTGAAAGGCACCAAAAAAGTTTTTCTACCTGCTTACTGGGCTGAGGTGGGGAGTCGCTGAATTTTGGACTAGTATGGTGACAAAAAGCTCCAAACACACCCCATGCACAACTCCACCGGGGAAGGTGCCAGACAAGAGTTCTGTTGGTAGTTTTTACATTGCTCTTGTAGGCATCTGAAAGGCACCAAAAAGGTTTTTCTACCTGCTTACTGGGCTGAGGTGGGGAGCCGCTGAATTTTGGACTAGTATGGTGACAAAAAGCTCCAAACACACCCCATGCACAACTCCACCGGGGAAGGTGCCAGACAAGAGTTCTGTTGGTAGTTTTTACATTGCTTTGGTAGGCAGCTGAGAGGCACCACAAAAGTTGTTCTACCTGCTTTCTGGGCTGAGATGGGGAACTGCTGAATTTTGGACTCGGCCGGTGACAAAATGTTCCAAACACACCCCATGCACAACTCCACCGGGGAAAGTGCCAGAAAGGAGTTCTGTTGATAGTTTTTACACTAACCTGGTAGGCACCTGAAAGACAGCACAAAACTTGTTCTACCTGCTTTCTGGGCTGAGATGGGGAACGGCTGAATTTTGGACTCGGCCGGTGACAAAATGTTCCAAACACACCCCATGCACAACTCCACTAGGGAAGGTGCCAGAAAGGAGTTCTGTTGATAATTTTTACACTACCTTGGTAGGCACCTGAAAGACACCGCAAAAGTTGTTCTACCTGCTTTCTGGGCTGAGATGGGGAACCGCTGAATTTTGGAGTCGGCCGGTGACAAAATGTTCCAAAAACACCCCATGCACAACTCCACCGGGGAAGGCGCCAGAAAGGAGTTCTGGTGATAGTTTTTACATTGCTCTTGTAGGCATCTGAAAGGCACCAAAAAAGTTTTTTTACCTGCTTACTGGGCTGAGGTGGGGAGTCGCTGAATTTTGGACTAGTATGGTGACAAAAAGCTCCAAACACACCCCATGCACAACTCCACCGGGGAAGGTGCCAGAAAGGAGTTTTCTTGATAGTGTTTACATTGCTCTGGTAGGCAGCTGAAAGGCAGGAGAAAACTTGTTCTACCTGCTTTCTGGGCTGAGATGGGGAACCGCTGAATTTTGGAGTCGGCAGGTGACAAAATGTTCCAAACACACCCCATGCACAACTCCACCGGGGAAGGTGCCAGACAAGAGTTCTGTTGGTAGTTTTTACATTGCTTTGGTAGGCAGCTGAAAGGCACCACAAAAGTTGTTCTTCCTGCTTTCTGGGCTGAGATGGGGAACTGCTGAATTTTGGACTCGGCCGGTGACTAAATATTCCAAACACACCCCATGCACAACTCCACCGGGGAAGGTGCCAGAAAAGAGTTCTGTTGGTAGTTTTTACATTGCTTTGGTAGGCAGCTGAAAGGCAGTAGAAAACTTGTTCTACCTGCTTTCCGAGCTGAGATGGGGAACGGCTGAATTTTGGACTCGGCCGGTGACAAAATGTTCCAAACACACCCCATGCACAACTCCACCGGGGAAGGTGCCAGAAAGGAGTTCCGTTGATAATTTTTACACTACCTTGGTAGGCACCTGAAAGAAATCGCAAAAGTTTTTCTACCTGCTTTCTGGGCTGAGATGGGGAACGGCTGAATTTTGGACTCGGCCGGTGACAAAATGTTCCAAACACACCCCATGCACAACTCCACCGGGGAAGGTGCCAGAAAGGAGTTCCGTTGATAATTTTTACACTACCTTGGTAGGCACCTGAAAGACATCGCAAAAGTTGTTCTACCTGCTTCCTGGGCTGAGATGGGGAACAGCTGAATTTTGGAGTCGGCCGGTGACAAAATGTTCCAAACACACCCCATGCACAACTCCACCGGGGAAGGTGCCAGACAAGAGTTCTTTTGGTAGTTTTTACATTGCTCCGGTAGGCAGCTGAAAGGCACCACAAAAGTTGTTCTTCCTGCTTTCTGGGCTGAGATGGGGAACCGCTGAATTTTGGACTCGCCTGGTGACAAATTTTCCAAAAACACCCCATGCACAACTCCACCGGGGAAGGTGCCAGAAAGGAGTTCTGTTGATAGTTTTTACATTGCTCCGATACGCAGCTGAAAGGCACCACAAAAGTTGTTCTATCTGCATTCTGGGCTGAGATGGGGAACCGCTGAATTTTGGACTCGGCTGGTGACAAAATGTTCCAAACACACCCCATGCACAACTCCACCGGGGAAGGTGCCAGACAGGAGTTCTCGTGGTAGATTTTACATTGCTTTGGTAGGCAGCTGAAAGGCACCACAAAAGTTGTTCTTCCTGCTTTCTGGGCTGAGATGGGGAACTGCTGAATTTTGGACTCGGCCGGTGACTAAATATTCCAAACACACCCCATGCACAACTCCACCGGGGAAGGTGCCAGAAAAGAGTTCTGTTGGTAGTTTTTACATTGCTTTGGTAGGCATCTGAAAGGCACCGCAAAAGTTGTTCTTCCTGCTTTCTGGGCTGAGATGGGGAACTGCTGAATTTTGGACTCGGCCGGTGACTAAGTATTCCAAACACACCCCATGCACAACTCCATCGGGGAAGGTGCCAGAAAAGAGTTCTGTTGGTAGTTTTTACATTGCTTTGGTAGGCAGCTGAGAGGCACCACAAAAGTTGTTCTACCTGCTTTCTGGGCTGAGATGGGGAACTACTGAATTTTGGACTCGGCCGGTGACAAAATGTTCCAAACACACCCCATGCACAACTCCACCGGGGAAGGTGCCAGAAAGGAGTTCCGTTGATAATTTTTACACTACCTTGGTAGGCACCTGAAAGACATCGCAAAAGTTGTTCTACCTGCTTCCTGGGCTGAGATGGGGAACAGCTGAATTTTGGAGTCGGCCGGTGACAAAATGTTCCAAACACACCCCATTCACAACTCCACCGGGGAAGGTGCCAGACAGGAGTTCTGTTGGTAGTTTTTACATTGCTCTTGTAGGCATCTGAAAGGCACCAAAAAAGTTTTTCTACCTGCTTACTGGGCTGAGGTGGGGAGTCGCTGAATTTTGGACTAGTATGGTGACAAAAAGCTCCAAACACACCCCATGCACAACTCCACCGGGGAAGGTGCCAGACAAGAGTTCTGTTGGTAGTTTTTACATTGCTTTGGTAGGCAGCTGAGAGGCACCACAAAAGTTGTTCTACCTGCTTTCTGGGCTGAGATGGGGAACTGCTGAATTTTGGACTCGGCCGGTGACAAAATGTTCCAAACACACCCCATGCACAACTCCACTAGGGAAAGTGCCAGAAAGGAGTTCTGGTGATAGTTTTTACACTAACCTGGTAGGCACCTGAAAGACAGCACAAAACTTGTTCTACCTGCTTTCTGGGCTGAGATGGGGAACGGCTGAATTTTGGAGTCGGCCGGTGACAAAATGTTCCAAAAACACCCCATGCACAACTCCACCGGGGAAGGTGCCAGACAGGAGTTCTGTTGGTAGTTTTTACATTGCTCCTGTAGGCATCTGAAAGGCACCAAAAAGGTTTTTCTACCTGCTTTCTGGGCTGAGATGGGGAACCGCTGAATTTTGGAGTCGGCAGGTGACAAAATGTTCCAAACACACCCCATGCACAACTCCACCGGGGAAGGTGCCAGACAAGAGTTCTGTTGGTAGTTTTTACATTGCTTTGGTAGGCAGCTGAAAGGCACCACAAAAGTTGATCTACCTGCTTTCTGGGCTGAGATGGGGAAGTGCTGAATTTTGGACTCGGCCGGTGACTAAATATTCCAAACACACCCCATGCACAACTCCACCGGGGAAGGTGCCAGAAAAGAGTTCTGTTGGTAGTTTTTACATTGCTTTGGTAGGCAGCTGAAAGGCAGTAGAAAACTTGTTCTACCTGCTTTCCGAGCTGAGATGGGGAACGGCTGAATTTTGGACTCGGCCGGTGACAAAATGTTCCAAACACACCCCATGCACAACTCCACCGGGGAAGGTGCCAGAAAGGAGTTCCGTTGATAATTTTTACACTACCTTGTTAGGCACCTGAAAGAAATCGCAAAAGTTTTTCTACCTGCTTTCTGGGCTGAGATGGGGAACGGCTGAATTTTGGAGTCGGCCGGTGACAAAATGTTCCAAACACACCCCATGCACAACTCCACCGGGGAAGGTGCCAGAAAGGAGTTCCGTTGATAATTTTTACACTACCTTGGTAGGCACCTGAAAGACATCGCAAAAGTTGTTCTACCTGCTTCCTGGGCTGAGATGGGGAACAGCTGAATTTTGGAGTCGGCCGGTGACAAAATGTTCCAAACACACCCCATGCACAACTCCACCGGGGAAGGTGCCAGACAAGAGTTCTTTTGGTAGTTTTTACATTGCTCCGGTAGGCAGCTGAAAGGCACCACAAAAGTTGTTCTTCCTGCTTTCTGGGCTGAGATGGGGAACCGCTGAATTTTGGACTCGCCTGGTGACAAATTTTCCAAAAACACCCCATGCACAACTCCACCGGGGAAGGTGCCAGAAAGGAGTTCTGTTGATAGTTTTTACATTGCTCCGATACGCAGCTGAAAGGCACCACAAAAGTTGTTCTATCTGCATTCTGGGCTGAGATGGGGAACCGCTGAATTTTGGACTCGGCTGGTGACAAAATGTTCCAAACACACCCCATGCACAACTCCACCGGGGAAGGTGCCAGACAGGAGTTCTCGTGGTAGATTTTACATTGCTTTGGTAGGCAGCTGAAAGGCACCACAAAAGTTGTTCTTCCTGCTTTCTGGGCTGAGATGGGGAACTGCTGAATTTTGGACTCGGCCGGTGACTAAATATTCCAAACACACCCCATGCACAACTCCACCGGGGAAGGTGCCAGAAAAGAGTTCTGTTGGTAGTTTTTACATTGCTTTGGTAGGCATCTGAAAGGCACCGCAAAAGTTGTTCTTCCTGCTTTCTGGGCTGAGATGGGGAACTGCTGAATTTTGGACTCGGCCGGTGACTAAGTATTCCAAACACACCCCATGCACAACTCCATCGGGGAAGGTGCCAGAAAAGAGTTCTGTTGGTAGTTTTTACATTGCTTTGGTAGGCAGCTGAGAGGCACCACAAAAGTTGTTCTACCTGCTTTCTGGGCTGAGATGGGGAACTACTGAATTTTGGACTCGGCCGGTGACAAAATGTTCCAAACACACCCCATGCACAACTCCACCGGGGAAGGTGCCAGAAAGGAGTTCCGTTGATAATTTTTACACTACCTTGGTAGGCACCTGAAAGACATCGCAAAAGTTGTTCTACCTGCTTCCTGGGCTGAGATGGGGAACAGCTGAATTTTGGAGTCGGCCGGTGACAAAATGTTCCAAACACACCCCATTCACAACTCCACCGGGGAAGGTGCCAGACAGGAGTTCTGTTGGTAGTTTTTACATTGCTCTTGTAGGCATCTGAAAGGCACCAAAAAAGTTTTTCTACCTGCTTACTGGGCTGAGGTGGGGAGTCGCTGAATTTTGGACTAGTATGGTGACAAAAAGCTCCAAACACACCCCATGCACAACTCCACCGGGGAAGGTGCCAGACAAGAGTTCTGTTGGTAGTTTTTACATTGCTTTGGTAGGCAGCTGAGAGGCACCACAAAAGTTGTTCTACCTGCTTTCTGGGCTGAGATGGGGAACTGCTGAATTTTGGACTCGGCCGGTGACAAAATGTTCCAAACACACCCCATGCACAACTCCACTAGGGAAAGTGCCAGAAAGGAGTTCTGGTGATAGTTTTTACACTAACCTGGTAGGCACCTGAAAGACAGCACAAAACTTGTTCTACCTGCTTTCTGGGCTGAGATGGGGAACGGCTGAATTTTGGAGTCGGCCGGTGACAAAATGTTCCAAAAACACCCCATGCACAACTCCACCGGGGAAGGTGCCAGACAGGAGTTCTGTTGGTAGTTTTTACATTGCTCCTGTAGGCATCTGAAAGGCACCAAAAAGGTTTTTCTACCTGCTTTCTGGGCTGAGATGGGGAACCGCTGAATTTTGGAGTCGGCAGGTGACAAAATGTTCCAAACACACCCCATGCACAACTCCACCGGGGAAGGTGCCAGACAAGAGTTCTGTTGGTAGTTTTTACATTGCTTTGGTAGGCAGCTGAAAGGCACCACAAAAGTTGATCTACCTGCTTTCTGGGCTGAGATGGGGAAGTGCTGAATTTTGGACTCGGCCGGTGACTAAATATTCCAAACACACCCCATGCACAACTCCACCGGGGAAGGTGCCAGAAAAGAGTTCTGTTGGTAGTTTTTACATTGCTTTGGTAGGCAGCTGAAAGGCAGTAGAAAACTTGTTCTACCTGCTTTCCGAGCTGAGATGGGGAACGGCTGAATTTTGGACTCGGCCGGTGACAAAATGTTCCAAACACACCCCATGCACAACTCCACCGGGGAAGGTGCCAGAAAGGAGTTCCGTTGATAATTTTTACACTACCTTGTTAGGCACCTGAAAGAAATCGCAAAAGTTTTTCTACCTGCTTTCTGGGCTGAGATGGGGAACTGCTGAATTTTGGACTCGGCCGGTGACAAAATGTTCCAAACACACCCCATGCACAACTCCACTAGGGAAAGTGCCAGAAAGGAGTTCTGGTGATAGTTTTTACACTAACCTGGTAGGCACCTGAAAGACAGCACAAAACTTGTTCTACCTGCTTTCTGGGCTGAGATGGGGAACGGCTGAATTTTGGAGTCGGCCGGTGACAAAATGTTCCAAAAACACCCCATGCACAACTCCACCGGGGAAGGTGCCAGACAGGAGTTCTGTTGGTAGTTTTTACATTGCTCCTGTAGGCATCTGAAAGGCACCAAAAAGGTTTTTCTACCTGCTTACTGGGCTGAGGTGGGGAGTCGCTGAATTTTGGACTAGTATGGTGACAAAAAGCTCCAAACACACCCCATGCACAACTCCACCGGGGAAGGTGCCAGAAAGGAGTTTTCTTGATAGTGTTTACATTGCTCTGGTAGGCAGCTGAAAGGCAGGAGAAAACTTGTTCTACCTGCTTTCTGGGCTGAGATGGGGAACCGCTGAATTTTGGAGTCGGCAGGTGACAAAATGTTCCAAACACACCCCATGCACAACTCCACCGGGGAAGGTGCCAGAAAGGAGTTCCGTTGATAATTTTTACACTACCTTGGTAGGCACCTGAAAGACATCGCAAAAGTTGTTCTACCTGCTTCCTGGGTGAGATGGGGAACAGCTGAATTTTGGAGTCGGCCGGTGACAAAATGTTCCAAACACACCCCATGCACAACTCCACCGGGGAAGGTGCCAGAAAAGACTTCTTTTGGTAGTTTTTACATTGCTTTGGTAGGCAGCTGAGAGGCACCACAAAAGTTGTTCTACCTGCTTTCTGGGCTGAGATGGGGAACGGCTGAATTTTGGACTCGGCCGGTGACTAAATATTCGAAACACACCCCATGCACAACTCCACCGGGGAAGGTGCCAGACAGGAGTTCTGTTGGTAGTTTTTACATTGCTCCTGTAGGCATCTGAAAGGCACCAAAAAGGTTTTTCTACCTGCTTATTGGGCTGAGGTGGGGAGTCGCTGAATTTTGGACTAGTATGGTGACAAAAAGCTCCAAACACACCCCATGCACAACTCCACCGGGGAAGGTGCCAGACAAGAGTTCTGTTGGTAGTTTTTACATTGCTTTGGTAGGCAGCTGAGAGGCACCACAAAAGTTGTTCTACCTGCTTTCTGGGCTGAGATGGGGAACTGCTGAATTTTGGACTCGGCCGGTGACAAAATGTTCCAAACACACCCCATGCACAACTCCACCGGGGAAGGTGCCAGAAAGGAGTTCTGTTGATAATTTTTACACTACCTTGGTAGGCACCTGAAAGACACCGCAAAAGTTGTTCTACCTGCTTCCTGGGCTGAGATGGGGAACAGCTGAATTTTGGACTCGGCCGGTGACAAAATGTTCCAAACACACCCCATGCACAACTCCACTAGGGAAAGTGCCAGAAAGAAGTTCTGGTGATAGTTTTTACACTAACCTGGTAGGCACCTGAAAGACATCGCAAAAGTTGTTCTACCTGCTTCCTGGGCTGAGATGGGGAACAGCTGAATTTTGGAGTCGGCCGGTGACAAAATGTTCCAAACACACCCCATGCACAACTCCACCGGGGAAGGTGCCAGAAAAGAGTTCTTTTGGTAGTTTTTACATTGCTTTGGTAGGCAGCTGAGAGGCACCACAAAAGTTGTTCTACCTGCTTTCTGGGCTGAGATGGGGAACGGCTGAATTTTGGACTCGGCCGGTGACAAAATGTTCCAAACACACCCCATGCACAACTCCACCGGGGAAGGTGCCAGACAGGAGTTCTGTTGGTAGTTTTTACATTGCTCCGGTAGGCATCTGAAAGGCACCAAAAAAGTTTTTCTACCTGCTTACTGGGCTGAGGTGGGGAGTCGCTGAATTTTGGACTAGTATGGTGACAAAAAGCTCCAAACACACCCCATGCACAACTCCACCGGGGAAGGTGCCAGACAAGAGTTCTGTTGGTAGTTTTTACATTGCTCTTGTAGGCATCTGAAAGGCACCAAAAAGGTTTTTTCTACCTGCTTACTGGGCTGAGGTGGGGAGCCGCTGAATTTTGGACTAGTATGGTGACAAAAAGCTCCAAACACACCCCATGCACAACTCCACCGGGGAAGGTGCCAGACAAGAGTTCTGTTGGTAGTTTTTACATTGCTTTGGTAGGCAGCTGAGAGGCACCACAAAAGTTGTTCTACCTGCTTTCTGGGCTGAGATGGGGAACTGCTGAATTTTGGACTCGGCCGGTGACAAAATGTTCCAAACACACCCCATGCACAACTCCACCGGGGGAAAGTGCCAGAAAGGAGTTCTGTTGATAGTTTTTACACTAACCTGGTAGGCACCTGAAAGACAGCACAAAACTTGTTCTACCTGCTTTCTGGGCTGAGATGGGGAACGGCTGAATTTTGGACTCGGCCGGTGACAAAATGTTCCAAACACACCCCATGCACAACTCCACTAGGGAAGGTGCCAGAAAGGAGTTCTGTTGATAATTTTTACACTACCTTGGTAGGCACCTGAAAGACACCGCAAAAGTTGTTCTACCTGCTTTCTGGGCTGAGATGGGGAACCGCTGAATTTTGGAGTCGGCCGGTGACAAAATGTTCCAAAAACACCCCATGCACAACTCCACCGGGGAAGGCGCCAGAAAGGAGTTCTGGTGATAGTTTTTACATTGCTCTTGTAGGCATCTGAAAGGCACCAAAAAAGTTTTTTTACCTGCTTACTGGGCTGAGGTGGGGAGTCGCTGAATTTTGGACTAGTATGGTGACAAAAAGCTCCAAACACACCCCATGCACAACTCCACCGGGGAAGGTGCCAGAAAGGAGTTTTCTTGATAGTGTTTACATTGCTCTGGTAGGCAGCTGAAAGGCAGGAGAAAACTTGTTCTACCTGCTTTCTGGGCTGAGATGGGGAACCGCTGAATTTTGGAGTCGGCAGGTGACAAAATGTTCCAAACACACCCCATGCACAACTCCACCGGGGAAGGTGCCAGACAAGAGTTCTGTTGGTAGTTTTTACATTGCTTTGGTAGGCAGCTGAAAGGCACCACAAAAGTTGTTCTTCCTGCTTTCTGGGCTGAGATGGGGAACTGCTGAATTTTGGACTCGGCCGGTGACTAAATATTCCAAACACACCCCATGCACAACTCCACCGGGGAAGGTGCCAGAAAAGAGTTCTGTTGGTAGTTTTTACATTGCTTTGGTAGGCAGCTGAAAGGCAGTAGAAAACTTGTTCTACCTGCTTTCCGAGCTGAGATGGGGAACGGCTGAATTTTGGACTCGGCCGGTGACAAAATGTTCCAAACACACCCCATGCACAACTCCACCGGGGAAGGTGCCAGAAAGGAGTTCCGTTGATAATTTTTACACTACCTTGTTAGGCACCTGAAAGAAATCGCAAAAGTTTTTCTACCTGCTTTCTGGGCTGAGATGGGGAACGGCTGAATTTTGGACTCGGCCGGTGACAAAATGTTCCAAACACACCCCATGCACAACTCCACCGGGGAAGGTGCCAGAAAGGAGTTCCGTTGATAATTTTTACACTACCTTGGTAGGCACCTGAAAGACATCGCAAAAGTTGTTCTACCTGCTTCCTGGGCTGAGATGGGGAACAGCTGAATTTTGGAGTCGGCCGGTGACAAAATGTTCCAAACACACCCCATGCACAACTCCACCGGGGAAGGTGCCAGACAAGAGTTCTGTTGGTAGTTTTTACATTGCTCCGGTAGGCAGCTGAGAGGCACCACAAAAGTTGTTCTACCTGCTTTCTGGGCTGAGATGGGGAACTACTGAATTTTGGACTCGGCCGGTGACAAAATGTTCCAAACACACCCCATGCACAACTCCACCGGGGAAGGTGCCAGAAAGGAGTTCCGTTGATAATTTTTACACTACCTTGGTAGGCACCTGAAAGACATCGCAAAAGTTGTTCTACCTGCTTCCTGGGCTGAGATGGGGAACAGCTGAATTTTGGAGTCGGCCGGTGACAAAATGTTCCAAACACACCCCATTCACAACTCCACCGGGGAAGGTGCCAGACAGGAGTTCTGTTGGTAGTTTTTACATTGCTCTTGTAGGCATCTGAAAGGCACCAAAAAAGTTTTTCTACCTGCTTACTGGGCTGAGGTGGGGAGTCGCTGAATTTTGGACTAGTATGGTGACAAAAAGCTCCAAACACACCCCATGCACAACTCCACCGGGGAAGGTGCCAGACAAGAGTTCTGTTGGTAGTTTTTACATTGCTTTGGTAGGCAGCTGAGAGGCACCACAAAAGTTGTTCTACCTGCTTTCTGGGCTGAGATGGGGAACTGCTGAATTTTGGACTCGGCCGGTGACAAAATGTTCCAAACACACCCCATGCACAACTCCACTAGGGAAAGTGCCAGAAAGGAGTTCTGGTGATAGTTTTTACACTAACCTGGTAGGCACCTGAAAGACAGCACAAAACTTGTTCTACCTGCTTTCTGGGCTGAGATGGGGAACGGCTGAATTTTGGAGTCGGCCGGTGACAAAATGTTCCAAAAACACCCCATGCACAACTCCACCGGGGAAGGTGCCAGACAGGAGTTCTGTTGGTAGTTTTTACATTGCTCCTGTAGGCATCTGAAAGGCACCAAAAAGGTTTTTCTACCTGCTTTCTGGGCTGAGATGGGGAACCGCTGAATTTTGGAGTCGGCAGGTGACAAAATGTTCCAAACACACCCCATGCACAACTCCACCGGGGAAGGTGCCAGACAAGAGTTCTGTTGGTAGTTTTTACATTGCTTTGGTAGGCAGCTGAAAGGCACCACAAAAGTTGATCTACCTGCTTTCTGGGCTGAGATGGGGAAGTGCTGAATTTTGGACTCGGCCGGTGACTAAATATTCCAAACACACCCCATGCACAACTCCACCGGGGAAGGTGCCAGAAAAGAGTTCTGTTGGTAGTTTTTACATTGCTTTGGTAGGCAGCTGAAAGGCAGTAGAAAACTTGTTCTACCTGCTTTCCGAGCTGAGATGGGGAACGGCTGAATTTTGGACTCGGCCGGTGACAAAATGTTCCAAACACACCCCATGCACAACTCCACCGGGGAAGGTGCCAGAAAGGAGTTCCGTTGATAATTTTTACACTACCTTGTTAGGCACCTGAAAGAAATCGCAAAAGTTTTTCTACCTGCTTTCTGGGCTGAGATGGGGAACGGCTGAATTTTGGAGTCGGCCGGTGACAAAATGTTCCAAACACACCCCATGCACAACTCCACCGGGGAAGGTGCCAGAAAGGAGTTCCGTTGATAATTTTTACACTACCTTGGTAGGCACCTGAAAGACATCGCAAAAGTTGTTCTACCTGCTTCCTGGGCTGAGATGGGGAACAGCTGAATTTTGGAGTCGGCCGGTGACAAAATGTTCCAAACACACCCCATGCACAACTCCACCGGGGAAGGTGCCAGACAAGAGTTCTTTTGGTAGTTTTTACATTGCTCCGGTAGGCAGCTGAAAGGCACCACAAAAGTTGTTCTTCCTGCTTTCTGGGCTGAGATGGGGAACCGCTGAATTTTGGACTCGCCTGGTGACAAATTTTCCAAAAACACCCCATGCACAACTCCACCGGGGAAGGTGCCAGAAAGGAGTTCTGTTGATAGTTTTTACATTGCTCCGATACGCAGCTGAAAGGCACCACAAAAGTTGTTCTATCTGCATTCTGGGCTGAGATGGGGAACCGCTGAATTTTGGACTCGGCTGGTGACAAAATGTTCCAAACACACCCCATGCACAACTCCACCGGGGAAGGTGCCAGACAGGAGTTCTCGTGGTAGATTTTACATTGCTTTGGTAGGCAGCTGAAAGGCACCACAAAAGTTGTTCTTCCTGCTTTCTGGGCTGAGATGGGGAACTGCTGAATTTTGGACTCGGCCGGTGACTAAATATTCCAAACACACCCCATGCACAACTCCACCGGGGAAGGTGCCAGAAAAGAGTTCTGTTGGTAGTTTTTACATTGCTTTGGTAGGCATCTGAAAGGCACCGCAAAAGTTGTTCTTCCTGCTTTCTGGGCTGAGATGGGGAACTGCTGAATTTTGGACTCGGCCGGTGACTAAGTATTCCAAACACACCCCATGCACAACTCCATCGGGGAAGGTGCCAGAAAAGAGTTCTGTTGGTAGTTTTTACATTGCTTTGGTAGGCAGCTGAGAGGCACCACAAAAGTTGTTCTACCTGCTTTCTGGGCTGAGATGGGGAACTACTGAATTTTGGACTCGGCCGGTGACAAAATGTTCCAAACACACCCCATGCACAACTCCACCGGGGAAGGTGCCAGAAAGGAGTTCCGTTGATAATTTTTACACTACCTTGGTAGGCACCTGAAAGACATCGCAAAAGTTGTTCTACCTGCTTCCTGGGCTGAGATGGGGAACAGCTGAATTTTGGAGTCGGCCGGTGACAAAATGTTCCAAACACACCCCATTCACAACTCCACCGGGGAAGGTGCCAGACAGGAGTTCTGTTGGTAGTTTTTACATTGCTCTTGTAGGCATCTGAAAGGCACCAAAAAAGTTTTTCTACCTGCTTACTGGGCTGAGGTGGGGAGTCGCTGAATTTTGGACTAGTATGGTGACAAAAAGCTCCAAACACACCCCATGCACAACTCCACCGGGGAAGGTGCCAGACAAGAGTTCTGTTGGTAGTTTTTACATTGCTTTGGTAGGCAGCTGAGAGGCACCACAAAAGTTGTTCTACCTGCTTTCTGGGCTGAGATGGGGAACTGCTGAATTTTGGACTCGGCCGGTGACAAAATGTTCCAAACACACCCCATGCACAACTCCACTAGGGAAAGTGCCAGAAAGGAGTTCTGGTGATAGTTTTTACACTAACCTGGTAGGCACCTGAAAGACAGCACAAAACTTGTTCTACCTGCTTTCTGGGCTGAGATGGGGAACGGCTGAATTTTGGAGTCGGCCGGTGACAAAATGTTCCAAAAACACCCCATGCACAACTCCACCGGGGAAGGTGCCAGACAGGAGTTCTGTTGGTAGTTTTTACATTGCTCCTGTAGGCATCTGAAAGGCACCAAAAAGGTTTTTCTACCTGCTTTCTGGGCTGAGATGGGGAACCGCTGAATTTTGGAGTCGGCAGGTGACAAAATGTTCCAAACACACCCCATGCACAACTCCACCGGGGAAGGTGCCAGACAAGAGTTCTGTTGGTAGTTTTTACATTGCTTTGGTAGGCAGCTGAAAGGCACCACAAAAGTTGATCTACCTGCTTTCTGGGCTGAGATGGGGAAGTGCTGAATTTTGGACTCGGCCGGTGACTAAATATTCCAAACACACCCCATGCACAACTCCACCGGGGAAGGTGCCAGAAAAGAGTTCTGTTGGTAGTTTTTACATTGCTTTGGTAGGCAGCTGAAAGGCAGTAGAAAACTTGTTCTACCTGCTTTCCGAGCTGAGATGGGGAACGGCTGAATTTTGGACTCGGCCGGTGACAAAATGTTCCAAACACACCCCATGCACAACTCCACCGGGGAAGGTGCCAGAAAGGAGTTCCGTTGATAATTTTTACACTACCTTGTTAGGCACCTGAAAGAAATCGCAAAAGTTTTTCTACCTGCTTTCTGGGCTGAGATGGGGAACTGCTGAATTTTGGACTCGGCCGGTGACAAAATGTTCCAAACACACCCCATGCACAACTCCACTAGGGAAAGTGCCAGAAAGGAGTTCTGGTGATAGTTTTTACACTAACCTGGTAGGCACCTGAAAGACAGCACAAAACTTGTTCTACCTGCTTTCTGGGCTGAGATGGGGAACGGCTGAATTTTGGAGTCGGCCGGTGACAAAATGTTCCAAAAACACCCCATGCACAACTCCACCGGGGAAGGTGCCAGACAGGAGTTCTGTTGGTAGTTTTTACATTGCTCCTGTAGGCATCTGAAAGGCACCAAAAAGGTTTTTCTACCTGCTTACTGGGCTGAGGTGGGGAGTCGCTGAATTTTGGACTAGTATGGTGACAAAAAGCTCCAAACACACCCCATGCACAACTCCACCGGGGAAGGTGCCAGAAAGGAGTTTTCTTGATAGTGTTTACATTGCTCTGGTAGGCAGCTGAAAGGCAGGAGAAAACTTGTTCTACCTGCTTTCTGGGCTGAGATGGGGAACCGCTGAATTTTGGAGTCGGCAGGTGACAAAATGTTCCAAACACACCCCATGCACAACTCCACCGGGGAAGGTGCCAGAAAGGAGTTCCGTTGATAATTTTTACACTACCTTGGTAGGCACCTGAAAGACATCGCAAAAGTTGTTCTACCTGCTTCCTGGGTGAGATGGGGAACAGCTGAATTTTGGAGTCGGCCGGTGACAAAATGTTCCAAACACACCCCATGCACAACTCCACCGGGGAAGGTGCCAGAAAAGACTTCTTTTGGTAGTTTTTACATTGCTTTGGTAGGCAGCTGAGAGGCACCACAAAAGTTGTTCTACCTGCTTTCTGGGCTGAGATGGGGAACGGCTGAATTTTGGACTCGGCCGGTGACTAAATATTCGAAACACACCCCATGCACAACTCCACCGGGGAAGGTGCCAGACAGGAGTTCTGTTGGTAGTTTTTACATTGCTCCTGTAGGCATCTGAAAGGCACCAAAAAGGTTTTTCTACCTGCTTATTGGGCTGAGGTGGGGAGTCGCTGAATTTTGGACTAGTATGGTGACAAAAAGCTCCAAACACACCCCATGCACAACTCCACCGGGGAAGGTGCCAGACAAGAGTTCTGTTGGTAGTTTTTACATTGCTTTGGTAGGCAGCTGAGAGGCACCACAAAAGTTGTTCTACCTGCTTTCTGGGCTGAGATGGGGAACTGCTGAATTTTGGACTCGGCCGGTGACAAAATGTTCCAAACACACCCCATGCACAACTCCACCGGGGAAGGTGCCAGAAAGGAGTTCTGTTGATAATTTTTACACTACCTTGGTAGGCACCTGAAAGACACCGCAAAAGTTGTTCTACCTGCTTCCTGGGCTGAGATGGGGAACAGCTGAATTTTGGACTCGGCCGGTGACAAAATGTTCCAAACACACCCCATGCACAACTCCACTAGGGAAAGTGCCAGAAAGAAGTTCTGGTGATAGTTTTTACACTAACCTGGTAGGCACCTGAAAGACATCGCAAAAGTTGTTCTACCTGCTTCCTGGGCTGAGATGGGGAACAGCTGAATTTTGGAGTCGGCCGGTGACAAAATGTTCCAAACACACCCCATGCACAACTCCACCGGGGAAGGTGCCAGAAAAGAGTTCTTTTGGTAGTTTTTACATTGCTTTGGTAGGCAGCTGAGAGGCACCACAAAAGTTGTTCTACCTGCTTTCTGGGCTGAGATGGGGAACGGCTGAATTTTGGACTCGGCCGGTGACAAAATGTTCCAAACACACCCCATGCACAACTCCACCGGGGAAGGTGCCAGACAGGAGTTCTGTTGGTAGTTTTTACATTGCTCCGGTAGGCATCTGAAAGGCACCAAAAAAGTTTTTCTACCTGCTTACTGGGCTGAGGTGGGGAGTCGCTGAATTTTGGACTAGTATGGTGACAAAAAGCTCCAAACACACCCCATGCACAACTCCACCGGGGAAGGTGCCAGACAAGAGTTCTGTTGGTAGTTTTTACATTGCTCTTGTAGGCATCTGAAAGGCACCAAAAAGGTTTTTCTACCTGCTTACTGGGCTGAGGTGGGGAGCCGCTGAATTTTGGACTAGTATGGTGACAAAAAGCTCCAAACACACCCCATGCACAACTCCACCGGGGAAGGTGCCAGACAAGAGTTCTGTTGGTAGTTTTTACATTGCTTTGGTAGGCAGCTGAGAGGCACCACAAAAGTTGTTCTACCTGCTTTCTGGGCTGAGATGGGGAACTGCTGAATTTTGGACTCGGCCGGTGACAAAATGTTCCAAACACACCCCATGCACAACTCCACCGGGGAAAGTGCCAGAAAGGAGTTCTGTTGATAGTTTTTACACTAACCTGGTAGGCACCTGAAAGACAGCACAAAACTTGTTCTACCTGCTTTCTGGGCTGAGATGGGGAACGGCTGAATTTTGGACTCGGCCGGTGACAAAATGTTCCAAACACACCCCATGCACAACTCCACTAGGGAAGGTGCCAGAAAGGAGTTCTGTTGATAATTTTTACACTACCTTGGTAGGCACCTGAAAGACACCGCAAAAGTTGTTCTACCTGCTTTCTGGGCTGAGATGGGGAACCGCTGAATTTTGGAGTCGGCCGGTGACAAAATGTTCCAAAAACACCCCATGCACAACTCCACCGGGGAAGGCGCCAGAAAGGAGTTCTGGTGATAGTTTTTACATTGCTCTTGTAGGCATCTGAAAGGCACCAAAAAAGTTTTTTTACCTGCTTACTGGGCTGAGGTGGGGAGTCGCTGAATTTTGGACTAGTATGGTGACAAAAAGCTCCAAACACACCCCATGCACAACTCCACCGGGGAAGGTGCCAGAAAGGAGTTTTCTTGATAGTGTTTACATTGCTCTGGTAGGCAGCTGAAAGGCAGGAGAAAACTTGTTCTACCTGCTTTCTGGGCTGAGATGGGGAACCGCTGAATTTTGGAGTCGGCAGGTGACAAAATGTTCCAAACACACCCCATGCACAACTCCACCGGGGAAGGTGCCAGACAAGAGTTCTGTTGGTAGTTTTTACATTGCTTTGGTAGGCAGCTGAAAGGCACCACAAAAGTTGTTCTTCCTGCTTTCTGGGCTGAGATGGGGAACTGCTGAATTTTGGACTCGGCCGGTGACTAAATATTCCAAACACACCCCATGCACAACTCCACCGGGGAAGGTGCCAGAAAAGAGTTCTGTTGGTAGTTTTTACATTGCTTTGGTAGGCAGCTGAAAGGCAGTAGAAAACTTGTTCTACCTGCTTTCCGAGCTGAGATGGGGAACGGCTGAATTTTGGACTCGGCCGGTGACAAAATGTTCCAAACACACCCCATGCACAACTCCACCGGGGAAGGTGCCAGAAAGGAGTTCCGTTGATAATTTTTACACTACCTTGTTAGGCACCTGAAAGAAATCGCAAAAGTTTTTCTACCTGCTTTCTGGGCTGAGATGGGGAACGGCTGAATTTTGGACTCGGCCGGTGACAAAATGTTCCAAACACACCCCATGCACAACTCCACCGGGGAAGGTGCCAGAAAGGAGTTCCGTTGATAATTTTTACACTACCTTGGTAGGCACCTGAAAGACATCGCAAAAGTTGTTCTACCTGCTTCCTGGGCTGAGATGGGGAACAGCTGAATTTTGGAGTCGGCCGGTGACAAAATGTTCCAAACACACCCCATGCACAACTCCACCGGGGAAGGTGCCAGACAAGAGTTCTTTTGGTAGTTTTTACATTGCTCCGGTAGGCAGCTGAAAGGCACCACAAAAGTTGTTCTTCCTGCTTTCTGGGCTGAGATGGGGAACCGCTGAATTTTGGACTCGCCTGGTGACAAATTTTCCAAAAACACCCCATGCACAACTCCACCGGGGAAGGTGCCAGAAAGGAGTTCTGTTGATAGTTTTTACATTGCTCCGATACGCAGCTGAAAGGCACCACAAAAGTTGTTCTATCTGCATTCTGGGCTGAGATGGGGAACCGCTGAATTTTGGACTCGGCTGGTGACAAAATGTTCCAAACACACCCCATGCACAACTCCACCGGGGAAGGTGCCAGACAGGAGTTCTCGTGGTAGATTTTACATTGCTTTGGTAGGCAGCTGAAAGGCACCACAAAAGTTGTTCTTCCTGCTTTCTGGGCTGAGATGGGGAACTGCTGAATTTTGGACTCGGCCGGTGACTAAATATTCCAAACACACCCCATGCACAACTCCACCGGGGAAGGTGCCAGAAAAGAGTTCTGTTGGTAGTTTTTACATTGCTTTGGTAGGCATCTGAAAGGCACCGCAAAAGTTGTTCTTCCTGCTTTCTGGGCTGAGATGGGGAACTGCTGAATTTTGGACTCGGCCGGTGACTAAGTATTCCAAACACACCCCATGCACAACTCCATCGGGGAAGGTGCCAGAAAAGAGTTCTGTTGGTAGTTTTTACATTGCTTTGGTAGGCAGCTGAGAGGCACCACAAAAGTTGTTCTACCTGCTTTCTGGGCTGAGATGGGGAACTACTGAATTTTGGACTCGGCCGGTGACAAAATGTTCCAAACACACCCCATGCACAACTCCACCGGGGAAGGTGCCAGAAAGGAGTTCCGTTGATAATTTTTACACTACCTTGGTAGGCACCTGAAAGACATCGCAAAAGTTGTTCTACCTGCTTCCTGGGCTGAGATGGGGAACAGCTGAATTTTGGAGTCGGCCGGTGACAAAATGTTCCAAACACACCCCATTCACAACTCCACCGGGGAAGGTGCCAGACAGGAGTTCTGTTGGTAGTTTTTACATTGCTCTTGTAGGCATCTGAAAGGCACCAAAAAAGTTTTTCTACCTGCTTACTGGGCTGAGGTGGGGAGTCGCTGAATTTTGGACTAGTATGGTGACAAAAAGCTCCAAACACACCCCATGCACAACTCCACCGGGGAAGGTGCCAGACAAGAGTTCTGTTGGTAGTTTTTACATTGCTTTGGTAGGCAGCTGAGAGGCACCACAAAAGTTGTTCTACCTGCTTTCTGGGCTGAGATGGGGAACTGCTGAATTTTGGACTCGGCCGGTGACAAAATGTTCCAAACACACCCCATGCACAACTCCACTAGGGAAAGTGCCAGAAAGGAGTTCTGGTGATAGTTTTTACACTAACCTGGTAGGCACCTGAAAGACAGCACAAAACTTGTTCTACCTGCTTTCTGGGCTGAGATGGGGAACGGCTGAATTTTGGAGTCGGCCGGTGACAAAATGTTCCAAAAACACCCCATGCACAACTCCACCGGGGAAGGTGCCAGACAGGAGTTCTGTTGGTAGTTTTTACATTGCTCCTGTAGGCATCTGAAAGGCACCAAAAAGGTTTTTCTACCTGCTTTCTGGGCTGAGATGGGGAACCGCTGAATTTTGGAGTCGGCAGGTGACAAAATGTTCCAAACACACCCCATGCACAACTCCACCGGGGAAGGTGCCAGACAAGAGTTCTGTTGGTAGTTTTTACATTGCTTTGGTAGGCAGCTGAAAGGCACCACAAAAGTTGATCTACCTGCTTTCTGGGCTGAGATGGGGAAGTGCTGAATTTTGGACTCGGCCGGTGACTAAATATTCCAAACACACCCCATGCACAACTCCACCGGGGAAGGTGCCAGAAAAGAGTTCTGTTGGTAGTTTTTACATTGCTTTGGTAGGCAGCTGAAAGGCAGTAGAAAACTTGTTCTACCTGCTTTCCGAGCTGAGATGGGGAACGGCTGAATTTTGGACTCGGCCGGTGACAAAATGTTCCAAACACACCCCATGCACAACTCCACCGGGGAAGGTGCCAGAAAGGAGTTCCGTTGATAATTTTTACACTACCTTGTTAGGCACCTGAAAGAAATCGCAAAAGTTTTTCTACCTGCTTTCTGGGCTGAGATGGGGAACGGCTGAATTTTGGAGTCGGCCGGTGACAAAATGTTCCAAACACACCCCATGCACAACTCCACCGGGGAAGGTGCCAGAAAGGAGTTCCGTTGATAATTTTTACACTACCTTGGTAGGCACCTGAAAGACATCGCAAAAGTTGTTCTACCTGCTTCCTGGGCTGAGATGGGGAACAGCTGAATTTTGGAGTCGGCCGGTGACAAAATGTTCCAAACACACCCCATGCACAACTCCACCGGGGAAGGTGCCAGACAAGAGTTCTTTTGGTAGTTTTTACATTGCTCCGGTAGGCAGCTGAAAGGCACCACAAAAGTTGTTCTTCCTGCTTTCTGGGCTGAGATGGGGAACCGCTGAATTTTGGACTCGCCTGGTGACAAATTTTCCAAAAACACCCCATGCACAACTCCACCGGGGAAGGTGCCAGAAAGGAGTTCTGTTGATAGTTTTTACATTGCTCCGATACGCAGCTGAAAGGCACCACAAAAGTTGTTCTATCTGCATTCTGGGCTGAGATGGGGAACCGCTGAATTTTGGACTCGGCTGGTGACAAAATGTTCCAAACACACCCCATGCACAACTCCACCGGGGAAGGTGCCAGACAGGAGTTCTCGTGGTAGATTTTACATTGCTTTGGTAGGCAGCTGAAAGGCACCACAAAAGTTGTTCTTCCTGCTTTCTGGGCTGAGATGGGGAACTGCTGAATTTTGGACTCGGCCGGTGACTAAATATTCCAAACACACCCCATGCACAACTCCACCGGGGAAGGTGCCAGAAAAGAGTTCTGTTGGTAGTTTTTACATTGCTTTGGTAGGCATCTGAAAGGCACCGCAAAAGTTGTTCTTCCTGCTTTCTGGGCTGAGATGGGGAACTGCTGAATTTTGGACTCGGCCGGTGACTAAGTATTCCAAACACACCCCATGCACAACTCCATCGGGGAAGGTGCCAGAAAAGAGTTCTGTTGGTAGTTTTTACATTGCTTTGGTAGGCAGCTGAGAGGCACCACAAAAGTTGTTCTACCTGCTTTCTGGGCTGAGATGGGGAACTACTGAATTTTGGACTCGGCCGGTGACAAAATGTTCCAAACACACCCCATGCACAACTCCACCGGGGAAGGTGCCAGAAAGGAGTTCCGTTGATAATTTTTACACTACCTTGGTAGGCACCTGAAAGACATCGCAAAAGTTGTTCTACCTGCTTCCTGGGCTGAGATGGGGAACAGCTGAATTTTGGAGTCGGCCGGTGACAAAATGTTCCAAACACACCCCATTCACAACTCCACCGGGGAAGGTGCCAGACAGGAGTTCTGTTGGTAGTTTTTACATTGCTCTTGTAGGCATCTGAAAGGCACCAAAAAAGTTTTTCTACCTGCTTACTGGGCTGAGGTGGGGAGTCGCTGAATTTTGGACTAGTATGGTGACAAAAAGCTCCAAACACACCCCATGCACAACTCCACCGGGGAAGGTGCCAGACAAGAGTTCTGTTGGTAGTTTTTACATTGCTTTGGTAGGCAGCTGAGAGGCACCACAAAAGTTGTTCTACCTGCTTTCTGGGCTGAGATGGGGAACTGCTGAATTTTGGACTCGGCCGGTGACAAAATGTTCCAAACACACCCCATGCACAACTCCACTAGGGAAAGTGCCAGAAAGGAGTTCTGGTGATAGTTTTTACACTAACCTGGTAGGCACCTGAAAGACAGCACAAAACTTGTTCTACCTGCTTTCTGGGCTGAGATGGGGAACGGCTGAATTTTGGAGTCGGCCGGTGACAAAATGTTCCAAAAACACCCCATGCACAACTCCACCGGGGAAGGTGCCAGACAGGAGTTCTGTTGGTAGTTTTTACATTGCTCCTGTAGGCATCTGAAAGGCACCAAAAAGGTTTTTCTACCTGCTTTCTGGGCTGAGATGGGGAACCGCTGAATTTTGGAGTCGGCAGGTGACAAAATGTTCCAAACACACCCCATGCACAACTCCACCGGGGAAGGTGCCAGACAAGAGTTCTGTTGGTAGTTTTTACATTGCTTTGGTAGGCAGCTGAAAGGCACCACAAAAGTTGATCTACCTGCTTTCTGGGCTGAGATGGGGAAGTGCTGAATTTTGGACTCGGCCGGTGACTAAATATTCCAAACACACCCCATGCACAACTCCACCGGGGAAGGTGCCAGAAAAGAGTTCTGTTGGTAGTTTTTACATTGCTTTGGTAGGCAGCTGAAAGGCAGTAGAAAACTTGTTCTACCTGCTTTCCGAGCTGAGATGGGGAACGGCTGAATTTTGGACTCGGCCGGTGACAAAATGTTCCAAACACACCCCATGCACAACTCCACCGGGGAAGGTGCCAGAAAGGAGTTCCGTTGATAATTTTTACACTACCTTGTTAGGCACCTGAAAGAAATCGCAAAAGTTTTTCTACCTGCTTTCTGGGCTGAGATGGGGAACTGCTGAATTTTGGACTCGGCCGGTGACAAAATGTTCCAAACACACCCCATGCACAACTCCACTAGGGAAAGTGCCAGAAAGGAGTTCTGGTGATAGTTTTTACACTAACCTGGTAGGCACCTGAAAGACAGCACAAAACTTGTTCTACCTGCTTTCTGGGCTGAGATGGGGAACGGCTGAATTTTGGACTCGGCCGGTGACAAAATGTTCCAAAAACACCCCATGCACAACTCCACCGGGGAAGGTGCCAGACAGGAGTTCTGTTGGTAGTTTTTACATTGCTCCTGTAGGCATCTGAAAGGCACCAAAAAGGTTTTTCTACCTGCTTACTGGGCTGAGGTGGGGAGTCGCTGAATTTTGGACTAGTATGGTGACAAAAAGCTCCAAACACACCCCATGCACAACTCCACCGGGGAAGGTGCCAGAAAGGAGTTTTCTTGATAGTGTTTACATTGCTCTGGTAGGCAGCTGAAAGGCAGGAGAAAACTTGTTCTACCTGCTTTCTGGGCTGAGATGGGGAACCGCTGAATTTTGGAGTCGGCAGGTGACAAAATGTTCCAAACACACCCCATGCACAACTCCACCGGGGAAGGTGCCAGAAAGGAGTTCCGTTGATAATTTTTACACTACCTTGGTAGGCACCTGAAAGACATCGCAAAAGTTGTTCTACCTGCTTCCTGGGTGAGATGGGGAACAGCTGAATTTTGGAGTCGGCCGGTGACAAAATGTTCCAAACACACCCCATGCACAACTCCACCGGGGAAGGTGCCAGAAAAGACTTCTTTTGGTAGTTTTTACATTGCTTTGGTAGGCAGCTGAGAGGCACCACAAAAGTTGTTCTACCTGCTTTCTGGGCTGAGATGGGGAACCGCTGAATTTTGGACTCGGCCGGTGACTAAATATTCGAAACACACCCCATGCACAACTCCACCGGGGAAGGTGCCAGACAGGAGTTCTGTTGGTAGTTTTTACATTGCTCCTGTAGGCATCTGAAAGGCACCAAAAAAGTTTTTCTACCTGCTTACTGGGCTGAGGTGGGGAGTCGCTGAATTTTGGACTAGTATGGTGACAAAAAGCTCCAAACACACCCCATGCACAACTCCACCGGGGAAGGTGCCAGACAAGAGTTCTGTTGGTAGTTTTTACATTGCTCTTGTAGGCATCTGAAAGGCACCAAAAAGGTTTTTCTACCTGCTTACTGGGCTGAGGTGGGGAGCCGCTGAATTTTGGACTAGTATGGTGACAAAAAGCTCCAAACACACCCCATGCACAACTCCACCGGGGAAGGTGCCAGACAAGAGTTCTGTTGGTAGTTTTTACATTGCTTTGGTAGGCAGCTGAGAGGCACCACAAAAGTTGTTCTACCTGCTTTCTGGGCTGAGATGGGGAACTGCTGAATTTTGGACTCGGCCGGTGACAAAATGTTCCAAACACACCCCATGCACAACTCCACCGGGGAAAGTGCCAGAAAGGAGTTCTGTTGATAGTTTTTACACTAACCTGGTAGGCACCTGAAAGACAGCACAAAACTTGTTCTACCTGCTTTCTGGGCTGAGATGGGGAACGGCTGAATTTTGGACTCGGCCGGTGACAAAATGTTCCAAACACACCCCATGCACAACTCCACCGGGGAAGGTGCCAGAAAGGAGTTCTGTTGATAATTTTTACACTACCTTGGTAGGCACCTGAAAGACACCGCAAAAGTTGTTCTACCTGCTTTCTGGGCTGAGATGGGGAACCGCTGAATTTTGGAGTCGGCCGGTGACAAAATGTTCCAAAAACACCCCATGCACAACTCCACCGGGGAAGGCGCCAGAAAGGAGTTCTGGTGATAGTTTTTACATTGCTCTTGTAGGCATCTGAAAGGCACCAAAAAAGTTTTTCTACCTGCTTACTGGGCTGAGGTGGGGAGTCGCTGAATTTTGGACTAGTATGGTGACAAAAAGCTCCAAACACACCCCATGCACAACTCCACCGGGGAAGGTGCCAGAAAGGAGTTTTCTTGATAGTGTTTACATTGCTCTGGTAGGCAGCTGAAAGGCAGGAGAAAACTTGTTCTACCTGCTTTCTGGGCTGAGATGGGGAACCGCTGAATTTTGGAGTCGGCAGGTGACAAAATGTTCCAAACACACCCCATGCACAACTCCACCGGGGAAGGTGCCAGACAAGAGTTCTGTTGGTAGTTTTTACATTGCTTTGGTAGGCAGCTGAAAGGCACCACAAAAGTTGTTCTTCCTGCTTTCTGGGCTGAGATGGGGAACTGCTGAATTTTGGACTCGGCCGGTGACTAAATATTCCAAACACACCCCATGCACAACTCCACCGGGGAAGGTGCCAGAAAAGAGTTCTGTTGGTAGTTTTTACATTGCTTTGGTAGGCAGCTGAAAGGCAGTAGAAAACTTGTTCTACCTGCTTTCCGAGCTGAGATGGGGAACGGCTGAATTTTGGACTCGGCCGGTGACAAAATGTTCCAAACACACCCCATGCACAACTCCACCGGGGAAGGTGCCAGAAAGGAGTTCCGTTGATAATTTTTACACTACCTTGTTAGGCACCTGAAAGAAATCGCAAAAGTTTTTCTACCTGCTTTCTGGGCTGAGATGGGGAACGGCTGAATTTTGGAGTCGGCCGGTGACAAAATGTTCCAAACACACCCCATGCACAACTCCACCGGGGAAGGTGCCAGAAAGGAGTTCCGTTGATAATTTTTACACTACCTTGGTAGGCACCTGAAAGACATCGCAAAAGTTGTTCTACCTGCTTCCTGGGCTGAGATGGGGAACAGCTGAATTTTGGAGTCGGCCGGTGACAAAATGTTCCAAACACACCCCATGCAAAACTCCACCGGGGAAGGTGCCAGACAAGAGTTCTGTTGGTAGTTTTTACATTGCTCTTGTAGGCATCTGAAAGGCACCAAAAAGGTTTTTCTACCTGCTTATTGGGCTGAGGTGGGGAGTCGCTGAATTTTGGACTAGTATGGTGACAAAAAGCTCCAAACACACCCCATGCACAACTCCACCGGGGAAGGTGCCAGAAAGGAGTTTTCTTGATAGTGTTTACATTGCTCTGGTAGGCAGCTGAAAGGCAGGAGAAAACTTGTTCTACCTGCTTTCTGGGCTGAGATGGGGAACCGCTGAATTTTGGAGTCGGCAGGTGACAAAATGTTCCAAACACACCCCATGCACAACTCCACCGGGGAAGGTGCCAGACAAGAGTTCTGTTGGTAGTTTTTACATTGCTTTGGTAGGCAGCTGAAAGGCACCACAAAAGTTGTTCTTCCTGCTTTCTGGGCTGAGATGGGGAACTGCTGAATTTTGGACTCGGCCGGTGACTAAATATTCCAAACACACCCCATGCACAACTCCACCGGGGAAGGTGCCAGAAAAGAGTTCTGTTGGTAGTTTTTACATTGCTTTGGTAGGCAGCTGAAAGGCAGTAGAAAACTTGTTCTACCTGCTTTCCGAGCTGAGATGGGGAACGGCTGAATTTTGGACTCGGCCGGTGACAAAATGTTCCAAACACACCCCATGCACAACTCCACCGGGGAAGGTGCCAGAAAGGAGTTCCGTTGATAATTTTTACACTACCTTGTTAGGCACCTGAAAGAAATCGCAAAAGTTTTTCTACCTGCTTTCTGGGCTGAGATGGGGAACGGCTGAATTTTGGAGTCGGCCGGTGACAAAATGTTCCAAACACACCCCATGCACAACTCCACCGGGGAAGGTGCCAGAAAGGAGTTCCGTTGATAATTTTTACACTACCTTGGTAGGCACCTGAAAGACATCGCAAAAGTTGTTCTACCTGCTTCCTGGGCTGAGATGGGGAACAGCTGAATTTTGGAGTCGGCCGGTGACAAAATGTTCCAAACACACCCCATGCAAAACTCCACCGGGGAAGGTGCCAGACAAGAGTTCTGTTGGTAGTTTTTACATTGCTCTTGTAGGCATCTGAAAGGCACCAAAAAGGTTTTTCTACCTGCTTATTGGGCTGAGGTGGGGAGTCGCTGAATTTTGGACTAGTATGGTGACAAAAAGCTCCAAACACACCCCATGCACAACTCCACCGGGGAAGGTGCCAGAAAGGAGTTTTCTTGATAGTGTTTACATTGCTCTGGTAGGCAGCTGAAAGGCAGGAGAAAACTTGTTCTACCTGCTTTCTGGGCTGAGATGGGGAACCGCTGAATTTTGGAGTCGGCAGGTGACAAAATGTTCCAAACACACCCCATGCACAACTCCACCGGGGAAGGTGCCAGACAAGAGTTCTGTTGGTAGTTTTTACATTGCTTTGGTAGGCAGCTGAAAGGCACCACAAAAGTTGATCTACCTGCTTTCTGGGCTGAGATGGGGAAGTGCTGAATTTTGGACTCGGCCGGTGACTAAATATTCCAAACACACCCCATGCACAACTCCACCGGGGAAGGTGCCAGAAAAGAGTTCTGTTGGTAGTTTTTACATTGCTTTGGTAGGCAGCTGAAAGGCAGTAGAAAACTTGTTCTACCTGCTTTCCGAGCTGAGATGGGGAACGGCTGAATTTTGGACTCGGCCGGTGACAAAATGTTCCAAACACACCCCATGCACAACTCCACCGGGGAAGGTGCCAGAAAGGAGTTCCGTTGATAATTTTTACACTACCTTGTTAGGCACCTGAAAGAAATCGCAAAAGTTTTTCTACCTGCTTTCTGGGCTGAGATGGGGAACTGCTGAATTTTGGACTCGGCCGGTGACAAAATGTTCCAAACACACCCCATGCACAACTCCACTAGGGAAAGTGCCAGAAAGGAGTTCTGGTGATAGTTTTTACACTAACCTGGTAGGCACCTGAAAGACAGCACAAAACTTGTTCTACCTGCTTTCTGGGCTGAGATGGGGAACGGCTGAATTTTGGACTCGGCCGGTGACAAAATGTTCCAAAAACACCCCATGCACAACTCCACCGGGGAAGGTGCCAGACAGGAGTTCTGTTGGTAGTTTTTACATTGCTCCTGTAGGCATCTGAAAGGCACCAAAAAGGTTTTTCTACCTGCTTACTGGGCTGAGGTGGGGAGTCGCTGAATTTTGGACTAGTATGGTGACAAAAAGCTCCAAACACACCCCATGCACAACTCCACCGGGGAAGGTGCCAGAAAGGAGTTTTCTTGATAGTGTTTACATTGCTCTGGTAGGCAGCTGAAAGGCAGGAGAAAACTTGTTCTACCTGCTTTCTGGGCTGAGATGGGGAACCGCTGAATTTTGGAGTCGGCAGGTGACAAAATGTTCCAAACACACCCCATGCACAACTCCACCGGGGAAGGTGCCAGAAAGGAGTTCCGTTGATAATTTTTACACTACCTTGGTAGGCACCTGAAAGACATCGCAAAAGTTGTTCTACCTGCTTCCTGGGTGAGATGGGGAACAGCTGAATTTTGGAGTCGGCCGGTGACAAAATGTTCCAAACACACCCCATGCACAACTCCACCGGGGAAGGTGCCAGAAAAGACTTCTTTTGGTAGTTTTTACATTGCTTTGGTAGGCAGCTGAGAGGCACCACAAAAGTTGTTCTACCTGCTTTCTGGGCTGAGATGGGGAACGGCTGAATTTTGGACTCGGCCGGTGACTAAATATTCGAAACACACCCCATGCACAACTCCACCGGGGAAGGTGCCAGACAGGAGTTCTGTTGGTAGTTTTTACATTGCTCCTGTAGGCATCTGAAAGGCACCAAAAAGGTTTTTCTACCTGCTTATTGGGCTGAGATGGGGAGTCGCTGAATTTTGGACTAGTATGGTGACAAAAAGCTCCAAACACACCCCATGCACAACTCCACCGGGGAAGGTGCCAGACAAGAGTTCTGTTGGTAGTTTTTACATTGCTTTGGTAGGCAGCTGAGAGGCACCACAAAAGTTGTTCTACCTGCTTTCTGGGCTGAGATGGGGAACTGCTGAATTTTGGACTCGGCCGGTGACAAAATGTTCCAAACACACCCCATGCACAACTCCACCGGGGAAGGTGCCAGAAAGGAGTTCTGTTGATAATTTTTACACTACCTTGGTAGGCACCTGAAAGACACCGCAAAAGTTGTTCTACCTGCTTCCTGGGCTGAGATGGGGAACAGCTGAATTTTGGACTCGGCCGGTGACAAAATGTTCCAAACACACCCCATGCACAACTCCACTAGGGAAAGTGCCAGAAAGAAGTTCTGGTGATAGTTTTTACACTAACCTGGTAGGCACCTGAAAGACATCGCAAAAGTTGTTCTACCTGCTTCCTGGGCTGAGATGGGGAACAGCTGAATTTTAAAGTCGGCCGGTGACAAAATGTTCCAAACACACCCCATGCACAACTCCACCGGGGAAGGTGCCAGAAAAGAGTTCTTTTGGTAGTTTTTACATTGCTTTGGTAGGCAGCTGAGAGGCACCACAAAAGTTGTTCTACCTGCTTTCTGGGCTGAGATGGGGAACGGCTGAATTTTGGACTCGGCCGGTGACTAAATATTCGAAACACACCCCATTCACAACTCCACCGGGGAAGGTGCCAGACAGGAGTTCTGTTGGTAGTTTTTACATTGCTCCGGTAGGCATCTGAAAGGCACCAAAAAAGTTTTTCTACCTGCTTACTGGGCTGAGGTGGGGAGTCGCTGAATTTTGGACTAGTATGGTGACAAAAAGCTCCAAACACACCCCATGCACAACTCCACCGGGGAAGGTGCCAGACAAGAGTTCTGTTGGTAGTTTTTACATTGCTTTGGTAGGCAGCTGAGAGGCACCACAAAAGTTGTTCTACCTGCTTTCTGGGCTGAGATGGGGAACTGCTGAATTTTGGACTCGGCCGGTGACAAAATGTTCCAAACACACCCCATGCACAACTCCACCGGGGAAAGTGCCAGAAAGGAGTTCTGTTGATAGTTTTTACACTAACCTGGTAGGCACCTGAAAGACAGCACAAAACTTGTTCTACCTGCTTTCTGGGCTGAGATGGGGAACGGCTGAATTTTGGAGTCGGCCGGTGACAAAATGTTCCAAACACACCCCATGCAAAACTCCACCGGGGAAGGTGCCAGACAAGAGTTCTGTTGGTAGTTTTTACATTGCTCTTGTAGGCACCTGAAAGACACCGCAAAAGTTGTTCTACCTGCTTTCTGGGCTGAGATGGGGAACCGCTGAATTTTGGAGTCGGCCGGTGACAAAATGTTCCAAAAACACCCCATGCACAACTCCACCGGGGAAGGCGCCAGAAAGGAGTTCTGGTGATAGTTTTTACATTGCTCTTGTAGGCATCTGAAAGGCACCAAAAAAGTTTTTTTACCTGCTTACTGGGCTGAGGTGGGGAGTCGCTGAATTTTGGACTAGTATGGTGACAAAAAGCTCCAAACACACCCCATGCACAACTCCACCGGGGAAGGTGCCAGAAAGGAGTTTTCTTGATAGTGTTTACATTGCTCTGGTAGGCAGCTGAAAGGCAGGAGAAAACTTGTTCTACCTGCTTTCTGGGCTGAGATGGGGAACCGCTGAATTTTGGAGTCGGCAGGTGACAAAATGTTCCAAACACACCCCATGCACAACTCCACCGGGGAAGGTGCCAGACAAGAGTTCTGTTGGTAGTTTTTACATTGCTTTGGTAGGCAGCTGAAAGGCACCACAAAAGTTGTTCTTCCTGCTTTCTGGGCTGAGATGGGGAACTGCTGAATTTTGGACTCGGCCGGTGACTAAATATTCCAAACACACCCCATGCACAACTCCACCGGGGAAGGTGCCAGAAAAGAGTTCTGTTGGTAGTTTTTACATTGCTTTGGTAGGCAGCTGAAAGGCAGTAGAAAACTTGTTCTACCTGCTTTCCGAGCTGAGATGGGGAACGGCTGAATTTTGGACTCGGCCGGTGACAAAATGTTCCAAACACACCCCATGCACAACTCCACCGGGGAAGGTGCCAGAAAGGAGTTCCGTTGATAATTTTTACACTACCTTGTTAGGCACCTGAAAGAAATCGCAAAAGTTTTTCTACCTGCTTTCTGGGCTGAGATGGGGAACGGCTGAATTTTGGAGTCGGCCGGTGACAAAATGTTCCAAACACACCCCATGCACAACTCCACCGGGGAAGGTGCCAGAAAGGAGTTCCGTTGATAATTTTTACACTACCTTGGTAGGCACCTGAAAGACATCGCAAAAGTTGTTCTACCTGCTTCCTGGGCTGAGATGGGGAACAGCTGAATTTTGGAGTCGGCCGGTGACAAAATGTTCCAAACACACCCCATGCACAACTCCACCGGGGAAGGTGCCAGACAAGAGTTCTTTTGGTAGTTTTTACATTGCTCCGGTAGGCAGCTGAAAGGCACCACAGAAGTTGTTCTTCCTGCTTTCTGGGCTGAGATGGGGAACCGCTGAATTTTGGACTCGCCTGGTGACAAATTTTCCAAAAACACCCCATGCACAACTCCACCGGGGAAGGTGCCAGAAAGGAGTTCTGTTGATAGTTTTTACATTGCTCCGATACGCAGCTGAAAGGCACCACAAAAGTTGTTCTATCTGCATTCTGGGCTGAGATGGGGAACCGCTGAATTTTGGACTCGGCTGGTGACAAAATGTTCCAAACACACCCCATGCACAACTCCACCGGGGAAGGTGCCAGACAGGAGTTCTCGTGGTAGATTTTACATTGCTTTGGTAGGCAGCTGAAAGGCACCACAAAAGTTGTTCTTCCTGCTTTCTGGGCTGAGATGGGGAACTGCTGAATTTTGGACTCGGCCGGTGACTAAATATTCCAAACACACCCCATGCACAACTCCACCGGGGAAGGTGCCAGAAAAGAGTTCTGTTGGTAGTTTTTACATTGCTTTGGTAGGCATCTGAAAGGCACCGCAAAAGTTGTTCTTCCTGCTTTCTGGGCTGAGATGGGGAACTGCTGAATTTTGGACTCGGCCGGTGACTAAGTATTCCAAACACACCCCATGCACAACTCCATCGGGGAAGGTGCCAGAAAAGAGTTCTGTTGGTAGTTTTTACATTGCTTTGGTAGGCAGCTGAGAGGCACCACAAAAGTTGTTCTACCTGCTTTCTGGGCTGAGATGGGGAACTACTGAATTTTGGACTCGGCCGGTGACAAAATGTTCCAAACACACCCCATGCACAACTCCACCGGGGAAGGTGCCAGAAAGGAGTTCCGTTGATAATTTTTACACTACCTTGGTAGGCACCTGAAAGACATCGCAAAAGTTGTTCTACCTGCTTCCTGGGCTGAGATGGGGAACAGCTGAATTTTGGAGTCGGCCGGTGACAAAATGTTCCAAACACACCCCATTCACAACTCCACCGGGGAAGGTGCCAGACAGGAGTTCTGTTGGTAGTTTTTACATTGCTCTTGTAGGCATCTGAAAGGCACCAAAAAAGTTTTTCTACCTGCTTACTGGGCTGAGGTGGGGAGTCGCTGAATTTTGGACTAGTATGGTGACAAAAAGCTCCAAACACACCCCATGCACAACTCCACCGGGGAAGGTGCCAGACAAGAGTTCTGTTGGTAGTTTTTACATTGCTTTGGTAGGCAGCTGAGAGGCACCACAAAAGTTGTTCTACCTGCTTTCTGGGCTGAGATGGGGAACTGCTGAATTTTGGACTCGGCCGGTGACAAAATGTTCCAAACACACCCCATGCACAACTCCACTAGGGAAAGTGCCAGAAAGGAGTTCTGGTGATAGTTTTTACACTAACCTGGTAGGCACCTGAAAGACAGCACAAAACTTGTTCTACCTGCTTTCTGGGCTGAGATGGGGAACGGCTGAATTTTGGAGTCGGCCGGTGACAAAATGTTCCAAAAACACCCCATGCACAACTCCACCGGGGAAGGTGCCAGACAGGAGTTCTGTTGGTAGTTTTTACATTGCTCCTGTAGGCATCTGAAAGGCACCAAAAAGGTTTTTCTACCTGCTTTCTGGGCTGAGATGGGGAACCGCTGAATTTTGGAGTCGGCAGGTGACAAAATGTTCCAAACACACCCCATGCACAACTCCACCGGGGAAGGTGCCAGACAAGAGTTCTGTTGGTAGTTTTTACATTGCTTTGGTAGGCAGCTGAAAGGCACCACAAAAGTTGATCTACCTGCTTTCTGGGCTGAGATGGGGAAGTGCTGAATTTTGGACTCGGCCGGTGACTAAATATTCCAAACACACCCCATGCACAACTCCACCGGGGAAGGTGCCAGAAAAGAGTTCTGTTGGTAGTTTTTACATTGCTTTGGTAGGCAGCTGAAAGGCAGTAGAAAACTTGTTCTACCTGCTTTCCGAGCTGAGATGGGGAACTGCTGAATTTTGGACTCGGCCGGTGACAAAATGTTCCAAACACACCCCATGCACAACTCCACTAGGGAAAGTGCCAGAAAGGAGTTCTGGTGATAGTTTTTACACTAACCTGGTAGGCACCTGAAAGACAGCACAAAACTTGTTCTACCTGCTTTCTGGGCTGAGATGGGGAACGGCTGAATTTTGGACTCGGCCGGTGACAAAATGTTCCAAAAACACCCCATGCACAACTCCACCGGGGAAGGTGCCAGACAGGAGTTCTGTTGGTAGTTTTTACATTGCTCCTGTAGGCATCTGAAAGGCACCAAAAAGGTTTTTCTACCTGCTTACTGGGCTGAGGTGGGGAGTCGCTGAATTTTGGACTAGTATGGTGACAAAAAGCTCCAAACACACCCCATGCACAACTCCACCGGGGAAGGTGCCAGAAAGGAGTTTTCTTGATAGTGTTTACATTGCTCTGGTAGGCAGCTGAAAGGCAGGAGAAAACTTGTTCTACCTGCTTTCTGGGCTGAGATGGGGAACCGCTGAATTTTGGAGTCGGCAGGTGACAAAATGTTCCAAACACACCCCATGCACAACTCCACCGGGGAAGGTGCCAGAAAGGAGTTCCGTTGATAATTTTTACACTACCTTGGTAGGCACCTGAAAGACATCGCAAAAGTTGTTCTACCTGCTTCCTGGGTGAGATGGGGAACAGCTGAATTTTGGAGTCGGCCGGTGACAAAATGTTCCAAACACACCCCATGCACAACTCCACCGGGGAAGGTGCCAGAAAAGACTTCTTTTGGTAGTTTTTACATTGCTTTGGTAGGCAGCTGAGAGGCACCACAAAAGTTGTTCTACCTGCTTTCTGGGCTGAGATGGGGAACGGCTGAATTTTGGACTCGGCCGGTGACTAAATATTCGAAACACACCCCATGCACAACTCCACCGGGGAAGGTGCCAGACAGGAGTTCTGTTGGTAGTTTTTACATTGCTCCTGTAGGCATCTGAAAGGCACCAAAAAGGTTTTTCTACCTGCTTATTGGGCTGAGGTGGGGAGTCGCTGAATTTTGGACTAGTATGGTGACAAAAAGCTCCAAACACACCCCATGCACAACTCCACCGGGGAAGGTGCCAGACAAGAGTTCTGTTGGTAGTTTTTACATTGCTTTGGTAGGCATCAAAAAGACACCACAAAAGTTGTTCTACCTGCTTTCTGGGCTGAGATGGGGAACTGCTGAATTTTGGACTCGGCCGGTGACAAAATGTTCCAAACACACCCCATGCACAACTCCACCGGGGAAGGTGCCAGAAAGGAGTTCTGTTGATAATTTTTACACTACCTTGGTAGGCACCTGAAAGACACCGCAAAAGTTGTTCTACCTGCTTCCTGGGCTGAGATGGGGAACAGCTGAATTTTGGACTCGGCCGGTGACAAAATGTTCCAAACACACCCCATGCACAACTCCACTAGGGAAAGTGCCAGAAAGAAGTTCTGGTGATAGTTTTTACACTAACCTGGTAGGCACCTGAAAGACATCGCAAAAGTTGTTCTACCTGCTTCCTGGGCTGAGATGGGGAACAGCTGAATTTTGGAGTCGGCCGGTGACAAAATGTTCCAAACACACCCCATGCACAACTCCACCGGGGAAGGTGCCAGAAAAGAGTTCTTTTGGTAGTTTTTACATTGCTTTGGTAGGCAGCTGAGAGGCACCACAAAAGTTGTTCTACCTGCTTTCTGGGCTGAGATGGGGAACGGCTGAATTTTGGACTCGGCCGGTGACTAAATATTCGAAACACACCCCATTCACAACTCCACCGGGGAAGGTGCCAGACAGGAGTTCTGTTGGTAGTTTTTACATTGCTCCTGTAGGCATCTGAAAGGCACCAAAAAAGTTTTTCTACCTGCTTACTGGGCTGAGGTGGGGAGTCGCTGAATTTTGGACTAGTATGGTGACAAAAAGCTCCAAACACACCCCATGCACAACTCCACCGGGGAAGGTGCCAGAAAGGAGTTCCGTTGATAATTTTTACACTACCTTGGTAGGCACCTGAAAGACATCGCAAAAGTTGTTCTACCTGCTTCCTGGGTGAGATGGGGAACAGCTGAATTTTGGAGTCGGCCGGTGACAAAATGTTCCAAACACACCCCATGCACAACTCCACCGGGGAAGGTGCCAGAAAAGACTTCTTTTGGTAGTTTTTACATTGCTTTGGTAGGCAGCTGAGAGGCACCACAAAAGTTGTTCTACCTGCTTTCTGGGCTGAGATGGGGAACGGCTGAATTTTGGACTCGGCCGGTGACTAAATATTCGAAACACACCCCATGCACAACTCCACCGGGGAAGGTGCCAGACAGGAGTTCTGTTGGTAGTTTTTACATTGCTCCTGTAGGCATCTGAAAGGCACCAAAAAGGTTTTTCTACCTGCTTATTGGGCTGAGGTGGGGAGTCGCTGAATTTTGGACTAGTATGGTGACAAAAAGCTCCAAACACACCCCATGCACAACTCCACCGGGGAAGGTGCCAGACAAGAGTTCTGTTGGTAGTTTTTACATTGCTTTGGTAGGCATCAAAAAGACACCACAAAAGTTGTTCTACCTGCTTTCTGGGCTGAGATGGGGAACTGCTGAATTTTGGACTCGGCCGGTGACAAAATGTTCCAAACACACCCCATGCACAACTCCACCGGGGAAGGTGCCAGAAAGGAGTTCTGTTGATAATTTTTACACTACCTTGGTAGGCACCTGAAAGACACCGCAAAAGTTGTTCTACCTGCTTCCTGGGCTGAGATGGGGAACAGCTGAATTTTGGACTCGGCCGGTGACAAAATGTTCCAAACACACCCCATGCACAACTCCACTAGGGAAAGTGCCAGAAAGAAGTTCTGGTGATAGTTTTTACACTAACCTGGTAGGCACCTGAAAGACATCGCAAAAGTTGTTCTACCTGCTTCCTGGGCTGAGATGGGGAACAGCTGAATTTTGGAGTCGGCCGGTGACAAAATGTTCCAAACACACCCCATGCACAACTCCACCGGGGAAGGTGCCAGAAAAGAGTTCTTTTGGTAGTTTTTACATTGCTTTGGTAGGCAGCTGAGAGGCACCACAAAAGTTGTTCTACCTGCTTTCTGGGCTGAGATGGGGAACGGCTGAATTTTGGACTCGGCCGGTGACTAAATATTCGAAACACACCCCATTCACAACTCCACCGGGGAAGGTGCCAGACAGGAGTTCTGTTGGTAGTTTTTACATTGCTCCTGTAGGCATCTGAAAGGCACCAAAAAAGTTTTTCTACCTGCTTACTGGGCTGAGGTGGGGAGTCGCTGAATTTTGGACTAGTATGGTGACAAAAAGCTCCAAACACACCCCATGCACAACTCCACCGGGGAAGGTGCCAGACAAGAGTTCTGTTGGTAGTTTTTACATTGCTCTTGTAGGCATCTGAAAGGCACCAAAAAGGTTTTTCTACCTGCTTACTGGGCTGAGGTGGGGAGTCGCTGAATTTTGGACTAGTATGGTGACAAAAAGCTCCAAACACACCCCATGCACAACTCCACCGGGGAAGGTGCCAGACAAGAGTTCTGTTGGTAGTTTTTACATTGCTCCGGTAGGCATCTGAAAGGCACCAAAAAGGTTTTTCTACCTGCTTTCTGGGCTGAGATGGGGAACCGCTGAATTTTGGACTCGGCTGGTGACAAAATGTTCCAAACACACCCCATGCACAACTCCACTAGGGAAGGTGCCAGAAAGGAGTTCTGTTAGTAGTTTTTACATTGCTCCGGTAGGCACCTCAAAGGCACCACAAAAGTTGATCTACCTGCTTTCTGGGCTGAGATGGGGAACCGCTGAATTTTGGACTCGGCTGGTGACAAAATGTTTCAAACACACCCCATGCACAACTCCACCGGGGAAGGTGCCAGAAAATAGTTTTCTTGATAGTGTTTACATTGCTCTGGTAGGCAGCTGAAAGGCAGGAGAAAACTTGTTCTACCTGCTTTCCGGGCTGAGATGGGGAACAGCTGAATTTTGGACTCGGCCGGTGACAAAATGTTCCAAACACACCCCATGCACAACTCCACTAGGGAAAGTGCCAGAAATGAGTTCTGGTGATAGTTTTTACACTAACCTGGTAGGCACCTGAAAGACACCACAAAACTTGTTTGACCTGCTTTCTGGGCTGAGATGGGGAACGGCTGAATTTTGGAGTCGGCCGGTGACAAAATGTTCCAAAAACACCCCATGCACAACTCCACCGGGGAAGGTGCCAGACAGGAGTTCTGTTGGTAGTTTTTACATTGCTCTTGTAGGCATCTGAAAGGCACCAAAAAGGTTTTTCTACCTGCTTACTGGGCTGAGGTGGGGAGTCGCTGAATTTTGGACTAGTATGGTGACAAAAAGCTCCAAACACACCCCATGCACAACTCCACCGGGGAAGGTGCCAGACAGGAGTTCTGTTGGTAGTTTTTACATTGCTCTTGTAGGCATCTGAAAGGCACCAAAAAGGTTTTTCTACCTGCTTACTGGGCTGAGGTGGGGAGTCGCTGAATTTTGGACTAGTATGGTGACAAAAAGCTCCAAACACACCCCATGCACAACTCCACCGGGGAAGGTGCCAGAAAGGAGTTCTGTTGATAATTTTTACACTACCTTGGTAGGCACCTGAAAGACACCGCAAAAGTTGTTCTACCTGCTTTCTGGGCTGAGATGGGGAACCGCTGAATTTTGGAGTCGGCCGGTGACAAAATGTTCCAAAAACACCCCATGCACAACTCCACCGGGGAAGGTGCCAGACAAGAGTTCTGTTGGTAGTTTTTACATTGCTTTGGTAGGCACCTGAAAGACACCACAAAAGTTGTTCTACCTGCTTTCTGGGCTGAGATGGGGAACTGCTGAATTTTGGACTCGGCCGGTGACAAAATGTTCCAAACACACCCCATGCACAACTCCACCGGGGAAGGTGCCAGAAAGGAGTTCTGTTGATAATTTTTACACTACCTTGGTAGGCACCTGAAAGACACCGCAAAAGTTGTTCTACCTGCTTCCTGGGCTGAGATGGGGAACAGCTGAATTTTGGACTCGGCCGGTGACAAAATGTTCCAAACACACCCCATGCACAACTCCACTAGGGAAAGTGCCAGAAAGAAGTTCTGGTGATAGTTTTTACACTAACCTGGTAGGCACCTGAAAGACATCGCAAAAGTTGTTCTACCTGCTTCCTGGGCTGAGATGGGGAACAGCTGAATTTTGGAGTCGGCCGGTGACAAAATGTTCCAAACACACCCCATGCACAACTCCACCGGGGAAGGTGCCAGAAAAGAGTTCTTTTGGTAGTTTTTACATTGCTTTGGTAGGCAGCTGAGAGGCACCACAAAAGTTGTTCTACCTGCTTTCTGGGCTGAGATGGGGAACGGCTGAATTTTGGACTCGGCCGGTGACTAAATATTCGAAACACACCCCATTCACAACTCCACCGGGGAAGGTGCCAGACAGGAGTTCTGTTGGTAGTTTTTACATTGCTCCTGTAGGCATCTGAAAGGCACCAAAAAAGTTTTTCTACCTGCTTACTGGGCTGAGGTGGGGAGTCGCTGAATTTTGGACTAGTATGGTGACAAAAAGCTCCAAACACACCCCATGCACAACTCCACCGGGGAAGGTGCCAGACAAGAGTTCTGTTGGTAGTTTTTACATTGCTCTTGTAGGCATCTGAAAGGCACCAAAAAGGTTTTTCTACCTGCTTACTGGGCTGAGGTGGGGAGTCGCTGAATTTTGGACTAGTATGGTGACAAAAAGCTCCAAACACACCCCATGCACAACTCCACCGGGGAAGGTGCCAGACAAGAGTTCTGTTGGTAGTTTTTACATTGCTCCGGTAGGCATCTGAAAGGCACCAAAAAGGTTTTTCTACCTGCTTTCTGGGCTGAGATGGGGAACCGCTGAATTTTGGACTCGGCTGGTGACAAAATGTTCCAAACACACCCCATGCACAACTCCACTAGGGAAGGTGCCAGAAAGGAGTTCTGTTAGTAGTTTTTACATTGCTCCGGTAGGCACCTCAAAGGCACCACAAAAGTTGATCTACCTGCTTTCTGGGCTGAGATGGGGAACCGCTGAATTTTGGACTCGGCTGGTGACAAAATGTTTCAAACACACCCCATGCACAACTCCACCGGGGAAGGTGCCAGAAAATAGTTTTCTTGATAGTGTTTACATTGCTCTGGTAGGCAGCTGAAAGGCAGGAGAAAACTTGTTCTACCTGCTTTCCGGGCTGAGATGGGGAACAGCTGAATTTTGGACTCGGCCGGTGACAAAATGTTCCAAACACACCCCATGCACAACTCCACTAGGGAAAGTGCCAGAAATGAGTTCTGGTGATAGTTTTTACACTAACCTGGTAGGCACCTGAAAGACACCACAAAACTTGTTTGACCTGCTTTCTGGGCTGAGATGGGGAACGGCTGAATTTTGGAGTCGGCCGGTGACAAAATGTTCCAAAAACACCCCATGCACAACTCCACCGGGGAAGGTGCCAGACAGGAGTTCTGTTGGTAGTTTTTACATTGCTCTTGTAGGCATCTGAAAGGCACCAAAAAGGTTTTTCTACCTGCTTACTGGGCTGAGGTGGGGAGTCGCTGAATTTTGGACTAGTATGGTGACAAAAAGCTCCAAACACACCCCATGCACAACTCCACCGGGGAAGGTGCCAGACAGGAGTTCTGTTGGTAGTTTTTACATTGCTCTTGTAGGCATCTGAAAGGCACCAAAAAGGTTTTTCTACCTGCTTACTGGGCTGAGGTGGGGAGTCGCTGAATTTTGGACTAGTATGGTGACAAAAAGCTCCAAACACACCCCATGCACAACTCCACCGGGGAAGGTGCCAGAAAGGAGTTCTGTTGATAATTTTTACACTACCTTGGTAGGCACCTGAAAGACACCGCAAAAGTTGTTCTACCTGCTTTCTGGGCTGAGATGGGGAACCGCTGAATTTTGGAGTCGGCCGGTGACAAAATGTTCCAAAAACACCCCATGCACAACTCCACCGGGGAAGGCGCCAGAAAGGAGTTCTGGTGATAGTTTTTACATTGCTCTTGTAGGCATCTGAAAGGCACCAAAAAAGTTTTTTTACCTGCTTACTGGGCTGAGGTGGGGAGTCGCTGAATTTTGGACTAGTATGGTGACAAAAAGCTCCAAACACACCCCATGCACAACTCCACCGGGGAAGGTGCCAGAAAGGAGTTTTCTTGATAGTGTTTACATTGCTCTGGTAGGCAGCTGAAAGGCAGGAGAAAACTTGTTCTACCTGCTTTCTGGGCTGAGATGGGGAACCGCTGAATTTTGGAGTCGGCAGGTGACAAAATGTTCCAAACACACCCCATGCACAACTCCACCGGGGAAGGTGCCAGACAAGAGTTCTGTTGGTAGTTTTTACATTGCTTTGGTAGGCAGCTGAAAGGCACCACAAAAGTTGTTCTTCCTGCTTTCTGGGCTGAGATGGGGAACTGCTGAATTTTGGACTCGGCCGGTGACTAAATATTCCAAACACACCCCATGCACAACTCCACTAGGGAAGGTGCCAGAAAGGAGTTCTGTTAGTAGTTTTTACATTGCTCCGGTAGGCACCTCAAAGGCACCACAAAAGTTGATCTACCTGCTTTCTGGGCTGAGATGGGGAACCGCTGAATTTTGGACTCGGCTGGTGACAAAATGTTTCAAACACACCCCATGCACAACTCCACCGGGGAAGGTGCCAGAAAATAGTTTTCTTGATAGTGTTTACATTGCTCTGGTAGGCAGCTGAAAGGCAGGAGAAAACTTGTTCTACCTGCTTTCCGGGCTGAGATGGGGAACAGCTGAATTTTGGACTCGGCCGGTGACAAAATGTTCCAAACACACCCCATGCACAACTCCACTAGGGAAAGTGCCAGAAATGAGTTCTGGTGATAGTTTTTACACTAACCTGGTAGGCACCTGAAAGACACCACAAAACTTGTTTGACCTGCTTTCTGGGCTGAGATGGGGAACGGCTGAATTTTGGAGTCGGCCGGTGACAAAATGTTCCAAAAACACCCCATGCACAACTCCACCGGGGAAGGTGCCAGACAGGAGTTCTGTTGGTAGTTTTTACATTGCTCTTGTAGGCATCTGAAAGGCACCAAAAAGGTTTTTCTACCTGCTTACTGGGCTGAGGTGGGGAGTCGCTGAATTTTGGACTAGTATGGTGACAAAAAGCTCCAAACACACCCCATGCACAACTCCACCGGGGAAGGTGCCAGACAGGAGTTCTGTTGGTAGTTTTTACATTGCTCTTGTAGGCATCTGAAAGGCACCAAAAAGGTTTTTCTACCTGCTTACTGGGCTGAGGTGGGGAGTCGCTGAATTTTGGACTAGTATGGTGACAAAAAGCTCCAAACACACCCCATGCACAACTCCACCGGGGAAGGTGCCAGAAAGGAGTTCTGTTGATAATTTTTACACTACCTTGGTAGGCACCTGAAAGACACCGCAAAAGTTGTTCTACCTGCTTTCTGGGCTGAGATGGGGAACCGCTGAATTTTGGAGTCGGCCGGTGACAAAATGTTCCAAAAACACCCCATGCACAACTCCACCGGGGAAGGCGCCAGAAAGGAGTTCTGGTGATAGTTTTTACATTGCTCTTGTAGGCATCTGAAAGGCACCAAAAAAGTTTTTTTACCTGCTTACTGGGCTGAGGTGGGGAGTCGCTGAATTTTGGACTAGTATGGTGACAAAAAGCTCCAAACACACCCCATGCACAACTCCACCGGGGAAGGTGCCAGAAAGGAGTTTTCTTGATAGTGTTTACATTGCTCTGGTAGGCAGCTGAAAGGCAGGAGAAAACTTGTTCTACCTGCTTTCTGGGCTGAGATGGGGAACCGCTGAATTTTGGAGTCGGCCGGTGACAAAATGTTCCAAACACACCCCATGCACAACTCCACCGGGGAAGGTGCCAGAAAGGAGTTCCGTTGATAATTTTTACACTACCTTGTTAGGCACCTGAAAGAAATCGCAAAAGTTTTTCTACCTGCTTTCTGGGCTGAGATGGGGAACGGCTGAATTTTGGAGTCGGCCGGTGACAAAATGTTCCAAACACACCCCATGCACAACTCCACCGGGGAAGGTGCCAGAAAGGAGTTCCGTTGATAATTTTTACACTACCCTGGTAGGCACCTGAAAGACATCGCAAAAGTTGTTCTACCTGCTTCCTGGGCTGAGATGGGGAACAGCTGAATTTTGGAGTCGGCCGGTGACAAAATGTTCCAAACACACCCCATGCACAACTCCACCGGGGAAGGTGCCAGACAAGAGTTCTTTTGGTAGTTTTTACATTGCTCCGGTAGGCAGCTGAAAGGCACCACAAAAGTTGTTCTTCCTGCTTTCTGGGCTGAGATGGGGAACCGCTGAATTTTGGACTCGCCTGGTGACAAATTTTCCAAAAACACCCCATGCACAACTCCACCGGGGAAGGTGCCAGAAAGGAGTTCTGTTGATAGTTTTTACATTGCTCCGATACGCAGCTGAAAGGCACCACAAAAGTTGTTCTATCTGCATTCTGGGCTGAGATGGGGAACCGCTGAATTTTGGACTCGGCTGGTGACAAAATGTTCCAAACACACCCCATGCACAACTCCACCGGGGAAGGTGCCAGACAGGAGTTCTCGTGGTAGATTTTACATTGCTTTGGTAGGCAGCTGAAAGGCACCACAAAAGTTGTTCTTCCTGCTTTCTGGGCTGAGATGGGGAACTGCTGAATTTTGGACTCGGCCGGTGACTAAATATTCCAAACACACCCCATGCACAACTCCACCGGGGAAGGTGCCAGAAAAGAGTTCTGTTGGTAGTTTTTACATTGCTTTGGTAGGCATCTGAAAGGCACCGCAAAAGTTGTTCTTCCTGCTTTCTGGGCTGAGATGGGGAACTGCTGAATTTTGGACTCGGCCGGTGACTAAGTATTCCAAACACACCTCATGCACAACTCCATCGGGGAAGGTGCCAGAAAAGAGTTCTGTTGGTAGTTTTTACATTGCTTTGGTAGGCAGCTGAGAGGCACCACAAAAGTTGTTCTACCTGCTTTCTGGGCTGAGATGGGGAACTACTGAATTTTGGACTCGGCCGGTGACAAAATGTTCCAAACACACCCCATGCACAACTCCACCGGGGAAGGTGCCAGAAAGGAGTTCCGTTGATAATTTTTACACTACCTTGGTAGGCACCTGAAAGACATCGCAAAAGTTGTTCTACCTGCTTCCTGGGCTGAGATGGGGAACAGCTGAATTTTGGAGTCGGCCGGTGACAAAATGTTCCAAACACACCCCATTCACAACTCCACCGGGGAAGGTGCCAGACAGGAGTTCTGTTGGTAGTTTTTACATTGCTCTTGTAGGCATCTGAAAGGCACCAAAAAAGTTTTTCTACCTGCTTACTGGGCTGAGGTGGGGAGTCGCTGAATTTTGGACTAGTATGGTGACAAAAAGCTCCAAACACACCCCATGCACAACTCCACCGGGGAAGGTGCCAGACAAGAGTTCTGTTGGTAGTTTTTACATTGCTTTGGTAGGCAGCTGAGAGGCACCACAAAAATTGTTCTACCTGCTTTCTGGGCTGAGATGGGGAACTGCTGAATTTTGGACTCGGCCGGTGACAAAATGTTCCAAACACACCCCATGCACAACTCCACTAGGGAAAGTGCCAGAAAGGAGTTCTGGTGATAGTTTTTACACTAACCTGGTAGGCACCTGAAAGACAGCACAAAACTTGTTCTACCTGCTTTCTGGGCTGAGATGGGGAACGGCTGAATTTTGGAGTCGGCCGGTGACAAAATGTTCCAAAAACACCCCATGCACAACTCCACCGGGGAAGGTGCCAGACAGGAGTTCTGTTGGTAGTTTTTACATTGCTCCTGTAGGCATCTGAAAGGCACCAAAAAGGTTTTTCTACCTGCTTTCTGGGCTGAGATGGGGAACCGCTGAATTTTGGAGTCGGCAGGTGACAAAATGTTCCAAACACACCCCATGCACAACTCCACCGGGGAAGGTGCCAGACAAGAGTTCTGTTGGTAGTTTTTACATTGCTTTGGTAGGCAGCTGAAAGGCACCACAAAAGTTGATCTACCTGCTTTCTGGGCTGAGATGGGGAAGTGCTGAATTTTGGACTCGGCCGGTGACTAAATATTCCAAACACACCCCATGCACAACTCCACCGGGGAAGGTGCCAGAAAAGAGTTCTGTTGGTAGTTTTTACATTGCTTTGGTAGGCAGCTGAAAGGCAGTAGAAAACTTGTTCTACCTGCTTTCCGAGCTGAGATGGGGAACGGCTGAATTTTGGACTCGGCCGGTGACAAAATGTTCCAAACACACCCCATGCACAACTCCACCGGGGAAGGTGCCAGAAAAGACTTCTTTTGGTAGTTTTTACATTGCTTTGGTAGGCAGCTGAGAGGCACCACAAAAGTTGTTCTACCTGCTTTCTGGGCTGAGATGGGGAACGGCTGAATTTTGGACTCGGCCGGTGACTAAATATTCGAAACACACCCCATGCACAACTCCACCGGGGAAGGTGCCAGACAGGAGTTCTGTTGGTAGTTTTTACATTGCTCCTGTAGGCATCTGAAAGGCACCAAAAAGGTTTTTCTACCTGCTTATTGGGCTGAGGTGGGGAGTCGCTGAATTTTGGACTAGTATGGTGACAAAAAGCTCCAAACACACCCCATGCACAACTCCACCGGGGAAGGTGCCAGACAAGAGTTCTGTTGGTAGTTTTTACATTGCTTTGGTAGGCAGCTGAGAGGCACCACAAAAGTTGTTCTACCTGCTTTCTGGGCTGAGATGGGGAACTGCTGAATTTTGGACTCGGCCGGTGACAAAATGTTCCAAACACACCCCATGCACAACTCCACCGGGGAAGGTGCCAGAAAGGAGTTCTGTTGATAATTTTTACACTACCTTGGTAGGCACCTGAAAGACACCGCAAAAGTTGTTCTACCTGCTTCCTGGGCTGAGATGGGGAACAGCTGAATTTTGGACTCGGCCGGTGACAAAATGTTCCAAACACACCCCATGCACAACTCCACTAGGGAAAGTGCCAGAAAGAAGTTCTGGTGATAGTTTTTACACTAACCTGGTAGGCACCTGAAAGACATCGCAAAAGTTGTTCTACCTGCTTCCTGGGCTGAGATGGGGAACAGCTGAATTTTGGAGTCGGCCGGTGACAAAATGTTCCAAACACACCCCATGCACAACTCCACCGGGGAAGGTGCCAGAAAAGAGTTCTTTTGGTAGTTTTTACATTGCTTTGGTAGGCAGCTGAGAGGCACCACAAAAGTTGTTCTACCTGCTTTCTGGGCTGAGATGGGGAACGGCTGAATTTTGGACTCGGCCGGTGACTAAATATTCGAAACACACCCCATTCACAACTCCACCGGGGAAGGTGCCAGACAGGAGTTCTGTTGGTAGTTTTTACATTGCTCCTGTAGGCATCTGAAAGGCACCAAAAAAGTTTTTCTACCTGCTTACTGGGCTGAGGTGGGGAGTCGCTGAATTTTGGACTAGTATGGTGACAAAAAGCTCCAAACACACCCCATGCACAACTCCACCGGGGAAGGTGCCAGACAAGAGTTCTGTTGGTAGTTTTTACATTGCTCTTGTAGGCATCTGAAAGGCACCAAAAAGGTTTTTCTACCTGCTTACTGGGCTGAGGTGGGGAGCCGCTGAATTTTGGACTAGTATGGTGACAAAAAGCTCCAAACACACCCCATGCACAACTCCACCGGGGAAGGTGCCAGACAAGAGTTCTGTTGGTAGTTTTTACATTGCTTTGGTAGGCAGCTGAGAGGCACCACAAAAGTTGTTCTACCTGCTTTCTGGGCTGAGATGGGGAACTGCTGAATTTTGGACTCGGCCGGTGACAAAATGTTCCAAACACACCCCATGCACAACTCCACCGGGGAAAGTGCCAGAAAGGAGTTCTGTTGATAGTTTTTACACTAACCTGGTAGGCACCTGAAAGACAGCACAAATCTTGTTCTACCTGCTTTCTGGGCTGAGATGGGGAACGGCTGAATTTTGGACTCGGCCGGTGACAAAATGTTCCAAACACACCCCATGCACAACTCCACCGGGGAAGGTGCCAGAAAGGAGTTCTGTTGATAATTTTTACACTACCTTGGTAGGCACCTGAAAGACACCGCAAAAGTTGTTCTACCTGCTTTCTGGGCTGAGATGGGGAACCGCTGAATTTTGGAGTCGGCCGGTGACAAAATGTTCCAAAAACACCCCATGCACAACTCCACCGGGGAAGGCGCCAGAAAGGAGTTCTGGTGATAGTTTTTACATTGCTCTTGTAGGCATCTGAAAGGCACCAAAAAAGTTTTTCTACCTGCTTACTGGGCTGAGGTGGGGAGTCGCTGAATTTTGGACTAGTATGGTGACAAAAAGCTCCAAACACACCCCATGCACAACTCCACCGGGGAAGGTGCCAGAAAGGAGTTTTCTTGATAGTGTTTACATTGCTCTGGTAGGCAGCTGAAAGGCAGGAGAAAACTTGTTCTACCTGCTTTCTGGGCTGAGATGGGGAACCGCTGAATTTTGGAGTCGGCAGGTGACAAAATGTTCCAAACACACCCCATGCACAACTCCACCGGGGAAGGTGCCAGACAAGAGTTCTGTTGGTAGTTTTTACATTGCTTTGGTAGGCAGCTGAAAGGCACCACAAAAGTTGTTCTTCCTGCTTTCTGGGCTGAGATGGGGAACTGCTGAATTTTGGACTCGGCCGGTGACTAAATATTCCAAACACACCCCATGCACAACTCCACCGGGGAAGGTGCCAGAAAAGAGTTCTGTTGGTAGTTTTTACATTGCTTTGGTAGGCAGCTGAAAGGCAGTAGAAAACTTGTTCTACCTGCTTTCCGAGCTGAGATGGGGAACGGCTGAATTTTGGACTCGGCCGGTGACAAAATGTTCCAAACACACCCCATGCACAACTCCACCGGGGAAGGTGCCAGAAAGGAGTTCCGTTGATAATTTTTACACTACCTTGGTAGGCACCTGAAAGAAATCGCAAAAGTTTTTCTACCTGCTTTCTGGGCTGAGATGGGGAACTGCTGAATTTTGGACTCGGCCGGTGACAAAATGTTCCAAACACACCCCATGCACAACTCCACTAGGGAAAGTGCCAGAAAGGAGTTCTGGTGATAGTTTTTACACTAACCTGGTAGGCACCTGAAAGACAGCACAAAACTTGTTCTACCTGCTTTCTGGGCTGAGATGGGGAACGGCTGAATTTTGGACTCGGCCGGTGACTAAATATTCGAAACACACCCCATGCACAACTCCACCGGGGAAGGTGCCAGACAGGAGTTCTGTTGGTAGTTTTTACATTGCTCCTGTAGGCATCTGAAAGGCACCAAAAAGGTTTTTCTACCTGCTTATTGGGCTGAGGTGGGGAGTCGCTGAATTTTGGACTAGTATGGTGACAAAAAGCTCCAAACACACCCCATGCACAACTCCACCGGGGAAGGTGCCAGACAAGAGTTCTGTTGGTAGTTTTTACATTGCTTTGGTAGGCAGCTGAGAGGCACCACAAAAGTTGTTCTACCTGCTTTCTGGGCTGAGATGGGGAACTGCTGAATTTTGGACTCGGCCGGTGACAAAATGTTCCAAACACACCCCATGCACAACTCCACCGGGGAAGGTGCCAGAAAGGAGTTCTGTTGATAATTTTTACACTACCTTGGTAGGCACCTGAAAGACACCGCAAAAGTTGTTCTACCTGCTTCCTGGGCTGAGATGGGGAACAGCTGAATTTTGGACTCGGCCGGTGACAAAATGTTCCAAACACACCCCATGCACAACTCCACTAGGGAAAGTGCCAGAAAGAAGTTCTGGTGATAGTTTTTACACTAACCTGGTAGGCACCTGAAAGACATCGCAAAAGTTGTTCTACCTGCTTCCTGGGCTGAGATGGGGAACAGCTGAATTTTGGAGTCGGCCGGTGACAAAATGTTCCAAACACACCCCATGCACAACTCCACCGGGGAAGGTGCCAGAAAAGAGTTCTTTTGGTAGTTTTTACATTGCTTTGGTAGGCAGCTGAGAGGCACCACAAAAGTTGTTCTACCTGCTTTCTGGGCTGAGATGGGGAACGGCTGAATTTTGGACTCGGCCGGTGACTAAATATTCGAAACACACCCCATTCACAACTCCACCGGGGAAGGTGCCAGACAGGAGTTCTGTTGGTAGTTTTTACATTGCTCCGGTAGGCATCTGAAAGGCACCAAAAAAGTTTTTCTACCTGCTTACTGGGCTGAGGTGGGGAGTCGCTGAATTTTGGACTAGTATGGTGACAAAAAGCTCCAAACACACCCCATGCACAACTCCACCGGGGAAGGTGCCAGACAAGAGTTCTGTTGGTAGTTTTTACATTGCTCTTGTAGGCATCTGAAAGGCACCAAAAAGGTTTTTCTACCTGCTTACTGGGCTGAGGTGGGGAGCCGCTGAATTTTGGACTAGTATGGTGACAAAAAGCTCCAAACACACCCCATGCACAACTCCACCGGGGAAGGTGCCAGACAAGAGTTCTGTTGGTAGTTTTTACATTGCTTTGGTAGGCAGCTGAGAGGCACCACAAAAGTTGTTCTACCTGCTTTCTGGGCTGAGATGGGGAACTGCTGAATTTTGGACTCGGCCGGTGACAAAATGTTCCAAACACACCCCATGCACAACTCCACCGGGGAAAGTGCCAGAAAGGAGTTCTGTTGATAGTTTTTACACTAACCTGGTAGGCACCTGAAAGACAGCACAAAACTTGTTCTACCTGCTTTCTGGGCTGAGATGGGGAACTACTGAATTTTGGACTCGGCCGGTGACAAAATGTTCCAAACACACCCCATGCACAACTCCACCGGGGAAGGTGCCAGAAAGGAGTTCTGTTGATAATTTTTACACTACCTTGGTAGGCACCTGAAAGACACCGCAAAAGTTGTTCTACCTGCTTTCTGGGCTGAGATGGGGAACCGCTGAATTTTGGAGTCGGCCGGTGACAAAATGTTCCAAAAACACCCCATGCACAACTCCACCGGGGAAGGCGCCAGAAAGGAGTTCTGGTGATAGTTTTTACATTGCTCTTGTAGGCATCTGAAAGGCACCAAAAAAGTTTTTTTACCTGCTTACTGGGCTGAGGTGGGGAGTCGCTGAATTTTGGACTAGTATGGTGACAAAAAGCTCCAAACACACCCCATGCACAACTCCACCGGGGAAGGTGCCAGAAAGGAGTTTTCTTGATAGTGTTTACATTGCTCTGGTAGGCAGCTGAAAGGCAGGAGAAAACTTGTTCTACCTGCTTTCTGGGCTGAGATGGGGAACCGCTGAATTTTGGAGTCGGCAGGTGACAAAATGTTCCAAACACACCCCATGCACAACTCCACCGGGGAAGGTGCCAGACAAGAGTTCTGTTGGTAGTTTTTACATTGCTTTGGTAGGCAGCTGAAAGGCACCACAAAAGTTGTTCTTCCTGCTTTCTGGGCTGAGATGGGGAACTGCTGAATTTTGGACTCGGCCGGTGACTAAATATTCCAAACACACCCCATGCACAACTCCACCGGGGAAGGTGCCAGAAAAGAGTTCTGTTGGTAGTTTTTACATTGCTTTGGTAGGCAGCTGAAAGGCAGTAGAAAACTTGTTCTACCTGCTTTCCGAGCTGAGATGGGGAACGGCTGAATTTTGGACTCGGCCGGTGACAAAATGTTCCAAACACACCCCATGCACAACTCCACCGGGGAAGGTGCCAGAAAGGAGTTCCGTTGATAATTTTTACACTACCTTGTTAGGCACCTGAAAGAAATCGCAAAAGTTTTTCTACCTGCTTTCTGGGCTGAGATGGGGAACGGCTGAATTTTGGAGTCGGCCGGTGACAAAATGTTCCAAACACACCCCATGCACAACTCCACCGGGGAAGGTGCCAGAAAGGAGTTCCGTTGATAATTTTTACACTACCTTGGTAGGCACCTGAAAGACATCGCAAAAGTTGTTCTACCTGCTTCCTGGGCTGAGATGGGGAACAGCTGAATTTTGGAGTCGGCCGGTGACAAAATGTTCCAAACACCCCATGCACAACTCCACCGGGGAAGGTGCCAGACAAGAGTTCTTTTGGTAGTTTTTACATTGCTCCGGTAGGCAGCTGAAAGGCACCACAAAAGTTGTTCTTCCTGCTTTCTGGGCTGAGATGGGGAACCGCTGAATTTTGGACTCGCCTGGTGACAAATTTTCCAAAAACACCCCATGCACAACTCCACCGGGGAAGGTGCCAGAAAGGAGTTCTGTTGATAGTTTTTACATTGCTCCGATACGCAGCTGAAAGGCACCACAAAAGTTGTTCTATCTGCATTCTGGGCTGAGATGGGGAACCGCTGAATTTTGGACTCGGCTGGTGACAAAATGTTCCAAACACACCCCATGCACAACTCCACCGGGGAAGGTGCCAGACAGGAGTTCTCGTGGTAGATTTTACATTGCTTTGGTAGGCAGCTGAAAGGCACCACAAAAGTTGTTCTTCCTGCTTTCTGGGCTGAGATGGGGAACTGCTGAATTTTGGACTCGGCCGGTGACTAAATATTCCAAACACACCCCATGCACAACTCCACCGGGGAAGGTGCCAGAAAAGAGTTCTGTTGGTAGTTTTTACATTGCTTTGGTAGGCATCTGAAAGGCACCGCAAAAGTTGTTCTTCCTGCTTTCTGGGCTGAGATGGGGAACTGCTGAATTTTGGACTCGGCCGGTGACTAAGTATTCCAAACACACCCCATGCACAACTCCATCGGGGAAGGTGCCAGAAAAGAGTTCTGTTGGTAGTTTTTACATTGCTTTGGTAGGCAGCTGAGAGGCACCACAAAAGTTGTTCTACCTGCTTTCTGGGCTGAGATGGGGAACTACTGAATTTTGGACTCGGCCGGTGACAAAATGTTCCAAACACACCCCATGCACAACTCCACCGGGGAAGGTGCCAGAAAGGAGTTCCGTTGATAATTTTTACACTACCTTGGTAGGCACCTGAAAGACATCGCAAAAGTTGTTCTTCCTGCTTCCTGGGCTGAGATGGGGAACAGCTGAATTTTGGAGTCGGCCGGTGACAAAATGTTCCAAACACACCCCATTCACAACTCCACCGGGGAAGGTGCCAGACAGGAGTTCTGTTGGTAGTTTTTACATTGCTCTTGTAGGCATCTGAAAGGCACCAAAAAAGTTTTTCTACCTGCTTACTGGGCTGAGGTGGGGAGTCGCTGAATTTTGGACTAGTATGGTGACAAAAAGCTCCAAACACACCCCATGCACAACTCCACCGGGGAAGGTGCCAGACAAGAGTTCTGTTGGTAGTTTTTACATTGCTTTGGTAGGCAGCTGAGAGGCACCACAAAAGTTGTTCTACCTGCTTTCTGGGCTGAGATGGGGAACTGCTGAATTTTGGACTCGGCCGGTGACAAAATGTTCCAAACACACCCCATGCACAACTCCACTAGGGAAAGTGCCAGAAAGGAGTTCTGGTGATAGTTTTTACACTAACCTGGTAGGCACCTGAAAGACAGCACAAAACTTGTTCTACCTGCTTTCTGGGCTGAGATGGGGAACGGCTGAATTTTGGAGTCGGCCGGTGACAAAATGTTCCAAAAACACCCCATGCACAACTCCACCGGGGAAGGTGCCAGACAGGAGTTCTGTTGGTAGTTTTTACATTGCTCCTGTAGGCATCTGAAAGGCACCAAAAAGGTTTTTCTACCTGCTTTCTGGGCTGAGATGGGGAACCGCTGAATTTTGGAGTCGGCAGGTGACAAAATGTTCCAAACACACCCCATGCACAACTCCACCGGGGAAGGTGCCAGACAAGAGTTCTGTTGGTAGTTTTTACATTGCTTTGGTAGGCAGCTGAAAGGCACCACAAAAGTTGATCTACCTGCTTTCTGGGCTGAGATGGGGAAGTGCTGAATTTTGGACTCGGCCGGTGACTAAATATTCCAAACACACCCCATGCACAACTCCACCGGGGAAGGTGCCAGAAAAGAGTTCTGTTGGTAGTTTTTACATTGCTTTGGTAGGCAGCTGAAAGGCAGTAGAAAACTTGTTCTACCTGCTTTCCGAGCTGAGATGGGGAACGGCTGAATTTTGGACTCGGCCGGTGACAAAATGTTCCAAACACACCCCATGCACAACTCCACCGGGGAAGGTGCCAGAAAGGAGTTCCGTTGATAATTTTTACACTACCTTGTTAGGCACCTGAAAGAAATCGCAAAAGTTTTTCTACCTGCTTTCTGGGCTGAGATGGGGAACTGCTGAATTTTGGACTCGGCCGGTGACAAAATGTTCCAAACACACCCCATGCACAACTCCACTAGGGAAAGTGCCAGAAAGGAGTTCTGGTGATAGTTTTTACACTAACCTGGTAGGCACCTGAAAGACAGCACAAAACTTGTTCTACCTGCTTTCTGGGCTGAGATGGGGAACGGCTGAATTTTGGACTCGGCCGGTGACAAAATGTTCCAAAAACACCCCATGCACAACTCCACCGGGGAAGGTGCCAGACAGGAGTTCTGTTGGTAGTTTTTACATTGCTCCTGTAGGCATCTGAAAGGCACCAAAAAGGTTTTTCTACCTGCTTACTGGGCTGAGGTGGGGAGTCGCTGAATTTTGGACTAGTATGGTGACAAAAAGCTCCAAACACACCCCATGCACAACTCCACCGGGGAAGGTGCCAGAAAGGAGTTTTCTTGATAGTGTTTACATTGCTCTGGTAGGCAGCTGAAAGGCAGGAGAAAACTTGTTCTACCTGCTTTCTGGGCTGAGATGGGGAACCGCTGAATTTTGGAGTCGGCAGGTGACAAAATGTTCCAAACACACCCCATGCACAACTCCACCGGGGAAGGTGCCAGAAAGGAGTTCCGTTGATAATTTTTACACTACCTTGGTAGGCACCTGAAAGACATCGCAAAAGTTGTTCTACCTGCTTCCTGGGTGAGATGGGGAACAGCTGAATTTTGGAGTCGGCCGGTGACAAAATGTTCCAAACACACCCCATGCACAACTCCACCGGGGAAGGTGCCAGACAGGAGTTCTGTTGGTAGTTTTTACATTGCTCCTGTAGGCATCTGAAAGGCACCAAAAAGGTTTTTCTACCTGCTTATTGGGCTGAGGTGGGGAGTCGCTGAATTTTGGACTAGTATGGTGACAAAAAGCTCCAAACACACCCCATGCACAACTCCACCGGGGAAGGTGCCAGACAAGAGTTCTGTTGGTAGTTTTTACATTGCTTTGGTAGGCAGCTGAGAGGCACCACAAAAGTTGTTCTACCTGCTTTCTGGGCTGAGATGGGGAACTGCTGAATTTTGGACTCGGCCGGTGACAAAATGTTCCAAACACACCCCATGCACAACTCCACCGGGGAAGGTGCCAGAAAGGAGTTCTGTTGATAATTTTTACACTACCTTGGTAGGCACCTGAAAGACACCGCAAAAGTTGTTCTACCTGCTTCCTGGGCTGAGATGGGGAACAGCTGAATTTTGGACTCGGCCGGTGACAAAATGTTCCAAACACACCCCATGCACAACTCCACTAGGGAAAGTGCCAGAAAGAAGTTCTGGTGATAGTTTTTACACTAACCTGGTAGGCACCTGAAAGACATCGCAAAAGTTGTTCTACCTGCTTCCTGGGCTGAGATGGGGAACAGCTGAATTTTGGAGTCGGCCGGTGACAAAATGTTCCAAACACACCCCATGCACAACTCCACCGGGGAAGGTGCCAGAAAAGACTTCTTTTGGTAGTTTTTACATTGCTTTGGTAGGCAGCTGAGAGGCACCACAAAAGTTGTTCTACCTGCTTACTGGGCTGAGGTGGGGAGTCGCTGAATTTTGGACTAGTATGGTGACAAAAAGCTCCAAACACACCCCATGCACAACTCCACCGGGGAAGGTGCCAGACAAGAGTTCTGTTGGTAGTTTTTACATTGCTCCGGTAGGCATCAAAAAGATACAACAAAAGTTGTTCTACCTGCTTTCTGGGCTGAGATGGGGAACCGCTGAATTTTGGACTCGGCTGGTGACAAAATGTTCCAAACACACCCCATGCACAACTCCACTAGGGAAGGTGCCAGACAGGAGTTCTGTTGGTAGTTTTTACATTGCTCCTGTAGGCATCTGAAAGGCACCAAAAAAGTTTTTCTACCTGCTTACTGGGCTGAGGTGGGGAGTCGCTGAATTTTGGACTAGTATGGTGACAAAAAGCTCCAAACACACCCCATGCACAACTCCACCGGGGAAGGTGCCAGACAAGAGTTCTGTTGGTAGTTTTTACATTGCTCTTGTAGGCATCTGAAAGGCACCAAAAAGGTTTTTCTACCTGCTTACTGGGCTGAGGTGGGGAGCCGCTGAATTTTGGACTAGTATGGTGACAAAAAGCTCCAAACACACCCCATGCACAACTCCACCGGGGAAGGTGCCAGACAAGAGTTCTGTTGGTAGTTTTTACATTGCTTTGGTAGGCAGCTGAGAGGCACCACAAAAGTTGTTCTACCTGCTTTCTGGGCTGAGATGGGGAACTGCTGAATTTTGGACTCGGCCGGTGACAAAATGTTCCAAACACACCCCATGCACAACTCCACCGGGGAAAGTGCCAGAAAGGAGTTCTGTTGATAGTTTTTACACTAACCTGGTAGGCACCTGAAAGACAGCACAAAACTTGTTCTACCTGCTTTCTGGGCTGAGATGGGGAACGGCTGAATTTTGGACTCGGCCGGTGACAAAATGTTCCAAACACACCCCATGCACAACTCCACCGGGGAAGGTGCCAGAAAGGAGTTCTGTTGATAATTTTTACACTACCTTGGTAGGCACCTGAAAGACACCGCAAAAGTTGTTCTACCTGCTTTCTGGGCTGAGATGGGGAACCGCTGAATTTTGGAGTCGGCCGGTGACAAAATGTTCCAAAAACACCCCATGCACAACTCCACCGGGGAAGGCGCCAGAAAGGAGTTCTGGTGATAGTTTTTACATTGCTCTTGTAGGCATCTGAAAGGCACCAAAAAAGTTTTTTTACCTGCTTACTGGGCTGAGGTGGGGAGTCGCTGAATTTTGGACTAGTATGGTGACAAAAAGCTCCAAACACACCCCATGCACAACTCCACCGGGGAAGGTGCCAGAAAGGAGTTTTCTTGATAGTGTTTACATTGCTCTGGTAGGCAGCTGAAAGGCAGGAGAAAACTTGTTCTACCTGCTTTCTGGGCTGAGATGGGGAACCGCTGAATTTTGGAGTCGGCAGGTGACAAAATGTTCCAAACACACCCCATGCACAACTCCACCGGGGAAGGTGCCAGACAAGAGTTCTGTTGGTAGTTTTTACATTGCTTTGGTAGGCAGCTGAAAGGCACCACAAAAGTTGTTCTTCCTGCTTTCTGGGCTGAGATGGGGAACTGCTGAATTTTGGACTCGGCCGGTGACTAAATATTCCAAACACACCCCATGCACAACTCCACCGGGGAAGGTGCCAGAAAAGAGTTCTGTTGGTAGTTTTTACATTGCTTTGGTAGGCAGCTGAAAGGCAGTAGAAAACTTGTTCTACCTGCTTTCCGAGCTGAGATGGGGAACGGCTGAATTTTGGACTCGGCCGGTGACAAAATGTTCCAAACACACCCCATGCACAACTCCACCGGGGAAGGTGCCAGAAAGGAGTTCCGTTGATAATTTTTACACTACCTTGTTAGGCACCTGAAAGAAATCGCAAAAGTTTTTCTACCTGCTTTCTGGGCTGAGATGGGGAACGGCTGAATTTTGGAGTCGGCCGGTGACAAAATGTTCCAAACACACCCCATGCACAACTCCACCGGGGAAGGTGCCAGAAAGGAGTTCCGTTGATAATTTTTACACTACCTTGGTAGGCACCTGAAAGACATCGCAAAAGTTGTTCTACCTGCTTCCTGGGCTGAGATGGGGAACAGCTGAATTTTGGAGTCGGCCGGTGACAAAATGTTCCAAACACACCCCATGCAAAACTCCACCGGGGAAGGTGCCAGACAAGAGTTCTGTTGGTAGTTTTTACATTGCTCCGGTAGGCAGCTGAAAGGCACCACAGAAGTTGTTCTTCCTGCTTTCTGGGCTGAGATGGGGAACCGCTGAATTTTGGACTCGCCTGGTGACAAAATGTTCCAAACACACCCCATGCACAACTCCACCGGGGAAGGTGCCAGACAGGAGTTCTCGTGGTAGATTTTACATTGCTTTGGTAGGCAGCTGAAAGGCACCACAAAAGTTGTTCTTCCTGCTTTCTGGGCTGAGATGGGGAACTGCTGAATTTTGGACTCGGCCGGTGACTAAATATTCCAAACACACCCCATGCACAACTCCACCGGGGAAGGTGCCAGAAAAGAGTTCTGTTGGTAGTTTTTACATTGCTTTGGTAGGCATCTGAAAGGCACCGCAAAAGTTGTTCTTCCTGCTTTCTGGGCTGAGATGGGGAACTGCTGAATTTTGGACTCGGCCGGTGACTAAGTATTCCAAACACACCCCATGCACAACTCCATCGGGGAAGGTGCCAGAAAAGAGTTCTGTTGGTAGTTTTTACATTGCTTTGGTAGGCAGCTGAGAGGCACCACAAAAGTTGTTCTACCTGCTTTCTGGGCTGAGATGGGGAACTACTGAATTTTGGACTCGGCCGGTGACAAAATGTTCCAAACACACCCCATGCACAACTCCACCGGGGAAGGTGCCAGAAAGGAGTTCCGTTGATAATTTTTACACTACCTTGGTAGGCACCTGAAAGACATCGCAAAAGTTGTTCTACCTGCTTCCTGGGCTGAGATGGGGAACAGCTGAATTTTGGAGTCGGCCGGTGACAAAATGTTCCAAACACACCCCATTCACAACTCCACCGGGGAAGGTGCCAGACAGGAGTTCTGTTGGTAGTTTTTACATTGCTCTTGTAGGCATCTGAAAGGCACCAAAAAAGTTTTTCTACCTGCTTACTGGGCTGAGGTGGGGAGTCGCTGAATTTTGGACTAGTATGGTGACAAAAAGCTCCAAACACACCCCATGCACAACTCCACCGGGGAAGGTGCCAGACAAGAGTTCTGTTGGTAGTTTTTACATTGCTTTGGTAGGCAGCTGAGAGGCACCACAAAAGTTGATCTACCTGCTTTCTGGGCTGAGATGGGGAAGTGCTGAATTTTGGACTCGGCCGGTGACTAAATATTCCAAACACACCCCATGCACAACTCCACCGGGGAAGGTGCCAGAAAAGAGTTCTGTTGGTAGTTTTTACATTGCTTTGGTAGGCAGCTGAAAGGCAGTAGAAAACTTGTTCTACCTGCTTTCCGAGCTGAGATGGGGAACGGCTGAATTTTGGACTCGGCCGGTGACAAAATGTTCCAAACACACCCCATGCACAACTCCACCGGGGAAGGTGCCAGAAAGGAGTTCCGTTGATAATTTTTACACTACCTTGTTAGGCACCTGAAAGAAATCGCAAAAGTTTTTCTACCTGCTTTCTGGGCTGAGATGGGGAACTGCTGAATTTTGGACTCGGCCGGTGACAAAATGTTCCAAACACACCCCATGCACAACTCCACTAGGGAAAGTGCCAGAAAGGAGTTCTGGTGATAGTTTTTACACTAACCTGGTAGGCACCTGAAAGACAGCACAAAACTTGTTCTACCTGCTTTCTGGGCTGAGATGGGGAACGGCTGAATTTTGGACTCGGCCGGTGACAAAATGTTCCAAAAACACCCCATGCACAACTCCACCGGGGAAGGTGCCAGACAGGAGTTCTGTTGGTAGTTTTTACATTGCTCCTGTAGGCATCTGAAAGGCACCAAAAAGGTTTTTCTACCTGCTTACTGGGCTGAGGTGGGGAGTCGCTGAATTTTGGACTAGTATGGTGACAAAAAGCTCCAAACACACCCCATGCACAACTCCACCGGGGAAGGTGCCAGAAAGGAGTTTTCTTGATAGTGTTTACATTGCTCTGGTAGGCAGCTGAAAGGCAGGAGAAAACTTGTTCTACCTGCTTTCTGGGCTGAGATGGGGAACCGCTGAATTTTGGAGTCGGCAGGTGACAAAATGTTCCAAACACACCCCATGCACAACTCCACCGGGGAAGGTGCCAGAAAGGAGTTCCGTTGATAATTTTTACACTACCTTGGTAGGCACCTGAAAGACATCGCAAAAGTTGTTCTACCTGCTTCCTGGGTGAGATGGGGAACAGCTGAATTTTGGAGTCGGCCGGTGACAAAATGTTCCAAACACACCCCATGCACAACTCCACCGGGGAAGGTGCCAGAAAAGACTTCTTTTGGTAGTTTTTACATTGCTTTGGTAGGCAGCTGAGAGGCACCACAAAAGTTGTTCTACCTGCTTTCTGGGCTGAGATGGGGAACGGCTGAATTTTGGACTCGGCCGGTGACTAAATATTCGAAACACACCCCATGCACAACTCCACCGGGGAAGGTGCCAGACAGGAGTTCTGTTGGTAGTTTTTACATTGCTCCTGTAGGCATCTGAAAGGCACCAAAAAGGTTTTTCTACCTGCTTATTGGGCTGAGGTGGGGAGTCGCTGAATTTTGGACTAGTATGGTGACAAAAAGCTCCAAACACACCCCATGCACAACTCCACCGGGGAAGGTGCCAGACAAGAGTTCTGTTGGTATATTTACATTGCTTTGGTAGGCAGCTGAGAGGCACCACAAAAGTTGTTCTACCTGCTTTCTGGGCTGAGATGGGGAACTGCTGAATTTTGGACTCGGCCGGTGACAAAATGTTCCAAACACACCCCATGCACAACTCCACCGGGGAAGGTGCCAGAAAGGAGTTCTGTTGATAATTTTTACACTACCTTGGTAGGCACCTGAAAGACACCGCAAAAGTTGTTCTACCTGCTTCCTGGGCTGAGATGGGGAACAGCTGAATTTTGGACTCGGCCGGTGACAAAATGTTCCAAACACACCCCATGCACAACTCCACTAGGGAAAGTGCCAGAAAGAAGTTCTGGTGATAGTTTTTACACTAACCTGGTAGGCACCTGAAAGACATCGCAAAAGTTGTTCTACCTGCTTCCTGGGCTGAGATGGGGAACAGCTGAATTTTGGAGTCGGCCGGTGACAAAATGTTCCAAACACACCCCATGCACAACTCCACCGGGGAAGGTGCCAGAAAAGAGTTCTTTTGGTAGTTTTTACATTGCTTTGGTAGGCAGCTGAGAGGCACCACAAAAGTTGTTCTACCTGCTTTCTGGGCTGAGATGGGGAACGGCTGAATTTTGGACTCGGCCGGTGACTAAATATTCGAAACACACCCCATTCACAACTCCACCGGGGAAGGTGCCAGACAGGAGTTCTGTTGGTAGTTTTTACATTGCTCCGGTAGGCATCTGAAAGGCACCAAAAAAGTTTTTCTACCTGCTTACTGGGCTGAGGTGGGGAGTCGCTGAATTTTGGACTAGTATGGTGACAAAAAGCTCCAAACACACCCCATGCACAACTCCACCGGGGAAGGTGCCAGACAAGAGTTCTGTTGGTAGTTTTTACATTGCTCTTGTAGGCATCTGAAAGGCACCAAAAAGGTTTTTCTACCTGCTTACTGGGCTGAGGTGGGGAGCCGCTGAATTTTGGACTAGTATGGTGACAAAAAGCTCCAAACACACCCCATGCACAACTCCACCGGGGAAGGTGCCAGACAAGAGTTCTGTTGGTAGTTTTTACATTGCTTTGGTAGGCAGCTGAGAGGCACCACAAAAGTTGTTCTACCTGCTTTCTGGGCTGAGATGGGGAACTGCTGAATTTTGGACTCGGCCGGTGACAAAATGTTCCAAACACACCCCATGCACAACTCCACCGGGGAAAGTGCCAGACAAGAGTTCTGTTGATAGTTTTTACACTAACCTGGTAGGCACCTGAAAGACAGCACAAAACTTGTTCTACCTGCTTTCTGGGCTGAGATGGGGAACGGCTGAATTTTGGACTCGGCCGGTGACAAAATGTTCCAAACACACCCCATGCACAACTCCACCGGGGAAGGTGCCAGAAAGGAGTTCTGTTGATAATTTTTACACTACCTTGGTAGGCACCTGAAAGACACCGCAAAAGTTGTTCTACCTGCTTTCTGGGCTGAGATGGGGAACCGCTGAATTTTGGAGTCGGCCGGTGACAAAATGTTCCAAAAACACCCCATGCACAACTCCACCGGGGAAGGCGCCAGAAAGGAGTTCTGGTGATAGTTTTTACATTGCTCTTGTAGGCATCTGAAAGGCACCAAAAAAGTTTTTTTACCTGCTTACTGGGCTGAGGTGGGGAGTCGCTGAATTTTGGACTAGTATGGTGACAAAAAGCTCCAAACACACCCCATGCACAACTCCACCGGGGAAGGTGCCAGAAAGGAGTTTTCTTGATAGTGTTTACATTGCTCTGGTAGGCAGCTGAAAGGCAGGAGAAAACTTGTTCTACCTGCTTTCTGGGCTGAGATGGGGAACCGCTGAATTTTGGAGTCGGCAGGTGACAAAATGTTCCAAACACACCCCATGCACAACTCCACCGGGGAAGGTGCCAGACAAGAGTTCTGTTGGTAGTTTTTACATTGCTTTGGTAGGCAGCTGAAAGGCACCACAAAAGTTGTTCTTCCTGCTTTCTGGGCTGAGATGGGGAACTGCTGAATTTTGGACTCGGCCGGTGACTAAATATTCCAAACACACCCCATGCACAACTCCACCGGGGAAGGTGCCAGAAAAGAGTTCTGTTGGTAGTTTTTACATTGCTTTGGTAGGCAGCTGAAAGGCAGTAGAAAACTTGTTCTACCTGCTTTCCGAGCTGAGATGGGGAACGGCTGAATTTTGGACTCGGCCGGTGACAAAATGTTCCAAACACACCCCATGCACAACTCCACCGGGGAAGGTGCCAGAAAGGAGTTCCGTTGATAATTTTTACACTACCTTGTTAGGCACCTGAAAGAAATCGCAAAAGTTTTTCTACCTGCTTTCTGGGCTGAGATGGGGAACGGCTGAATTTTGGAGTCGGCCGGTGACAAAATGTTCCAAACACACCCCATGCACAACTCCACCGGGGAAGGTGCCAGAAAGGAGTTCCGTTGATAATTTTTACACTACCTTGGTAGGCACCTGAAAGACATCGCAAAAGTTGTTCTACCTGCTTCCTGGGCTGAGATGGGGAACAGCTGAATTTTGGAGTCGGCCGGTGACAAAATGTTCCAAACACACCCCATGCAAAACTCCACCGGGGAAGGTGCCAGACAAGAGTTCTGTTGGTAGTTTTTACATTGCTCCGGTAGGCAGCTGAAAGGCACCACAGAAGTTGTTCTTCCTGCTTTCTGGGCTGAGATGGGGAACCGCTGAATTTTGGACTCGCCTGGTGACAAATTTTCCAAAAACACCCCATGCACAACTCCACCGGGGAAGGTGCCAGAAAGGAGTTCTGTTGATAGTTTTTACATTGCTCCGATACGCAGCTGAAAGGCACCACAAAAGTTGTTCTATCTGCATTCTGGGCTGAGATGGGGAACCGCTGAATTTTGGACTCGGCTGGTGACAAAATGTTCCAAACACACCCCATGCACAACTCCACCGGGGAAGGTGCCAGACAGGAGTTCTCGTGGTAGATTTTACATTGCTTTGGTAGGCAGCTGAAAGGCACCACAAAAGTTGTTCTTCCTGCTTTCTGGGCTGAGATGGGGAACTGCTGAATTTTGGACTCGGCCGGTGACTAAATATTCCAAACACACCCCATGCACAACTCCACCGGGGAAGGTGCCAGAAAAGAGTTCTGTTGGTAGTTTTTACATTGCTTTGGTAGGCATCTGAAAGGCACCGCAAAAGTTGTTCTTCCTGCTTTCTGGGCTGAGATGGGGAACTGCTGAATTTTGGACTCGGCCGGTGACTAAGTATTCCAAACACACCCCATGCACAACTCCATCGGGGAAGGTGCCAGAAAAGAGTTCTGTTGGTAGTTTTTACATTGCTTTGGTAGGCAGCTGAGAGGCACCACAAAAGTTGTTCTACCTGCTTTCTGGGCTGAGATGGGGAACTACTGAATTTTGGACTCGGCCGGTGACAAAATGTTCCAAACACACCCCATGCACAACTCCACCGGGGAAGGTGCCAGAAAGGAGTTCCGTTGATAATTTTTACACTACCTTGGTAGGCACCTGAAAGACATCGCAAAAGTTGTTCTACCTGCTTCCTGGGCTGAGATGGGGAACAGCTGAATTTTGGAGTCGGCCGGTGACAAAATGTTCCAAACACACCCCATTCACAACTCCACCGGGGAAGGTGCCAGACAGGAGTTCTGTTGGTAGTTTTTACATTGCTCTTGTAGGCATCTGAAAGGCACCAAAAAAGTTTTTCTACCTGCTTACTGGGCTGAGGTGGGGAGTCGCTGAATTTTGGACTAGTATGGTGACAAAAAGCTCCAAACACACCCCATGCACAACTCCACCGGGGAAGGTGCCAGACAAGAGTTCTGTTGGTAGTTTTTACATTGCTTTGGTAGGCAGCTGAGAGGCACCACAAAAGTTGTTCTACCTGCTTTCTGGGCTGAGATGGGGAACTGCTGAATTTTGGACTCGGCCGGTGACAAAATGTTCCAAACACACCCCATGCACAACTCCACTAGGGAAAGTGCCAGAAAGGAGTTCTGGTGATAGTTTTTACACTAACCTGGTAGGCACCTGAAAGACAGCACAAAACTTGTTCTACCTGCTTTCTGGGCTGAGATGGGGAACGGCTGAATTTTGGAGTCGGCCGGTGACAAAATGTTCCAAAAACACCCCATGCACAACTCCACCGGGGAAGGTGCCAGACAGGAGTTCTGTTGGTAGTTTTTACATTGCTCCTGTAGGCATCTGAAAGGCACCAAAAAGGTTTTTCTACCTGCTTTCTGGGCTGAGATGGGGAACCGCTGAATTTTGGAGTCGGCAGGTGACAAAATGTTCCAAACACACCCCATGCACAACTCCACCGGGGAAGGTGCCAGACAAGAGTTCTGTTGGTAGTTTTTACATTGCTTTGGTAGGCAGCTGAAAGGCACCACAAAAGTTGATCTACCTGCTTTCTGGGCTGAGATGGGGAAGTGCTGAATTTTGGACTCGGCCGGTGACTAAATATTCCAAACACACCCCATGCACAACTCCACCGGGGAAGGTGCCAGAAAAGAGTTCTGTTGGTAGTTTTTACATTGCTTTGGTAGGCAGCTGAAAGGCAGTAGAAAACTTGTTCTACCTGCTTTCCGAGCTGAGATGGGGAACGGCTGAATTTTGGACTCGGCCGGTGACAAAATGTTCCAAACACACCCCATGCACAACTCCACCGGGGAAGGTGCCAGAAAGGAGTTCCGTTGATAATTTTTACACTACCTTGTTAGGCACCTGAAAGAAATCGCAAAAGTTTTTCTACCTGCTTTCTGGGCTGAGATGGGGAACTGCTGAATTTTGGACTCGGCCGGTGACAAAATGTTCCAAACACACCCCATGCACAACTCCACTAGGGAAAGTGCCAGAAAGGAGTTCTGGTGATAGTTTTTACACTAACCTGGTAGGCACCTGAAAGACAGCACAAAACTTGTTCTACCTGCTTTCTGGGCTGAGATGGGGAACGGCTGAATTTTGGACTCGGCCGGTGACAAAATGTTCCAAAAACACCCCATGCACAACTCCACCGGGGAAGGTGCCAGACAGGAGTTCTGTTGGTAGTTTTTACATTGCTCCTGTAGGCATCTGAAAGGCACCAAAAAGGTTTTTCTACCTGCTTACTGGGCTGAGGTGGGGAGTCGCTGAATTTTGGACTAGTGTGGTGACAAAAAGCTCCAAACACACCCCATGCACAACTCCACCGGGGAAGGTGCCAGAAAGGAGTTTTCTTGATAGTGTTTACATTGCTCTGGTAGGCAGCTGAAAGGCAGGAGAAAACTTGTTCTACCTGCTTTCTGGGCTGAGATGGGGAACCGCTGAATTTTGGAGTCGGCAGGTGACAAAATGTTCCAAACACACCCCATGCACAACTCCACCGGGGAAGGTGCCAGAAAGGAGTTCCGTTGATAATTTTTACACTACCTTGGTAGGCACCTGAAAGACATCGCAAAAGTTGTTCTACCTGCTTCCTGGGTGAGATGGGGAACAGCTGAATTTTGGAGTCGGCCGGTGACAAAATGTTCCAAACACACCCCATGCACAACTCCACCGGGGAAGGTGCCAGAAAAGACTTCTTTTGGTAGTTTTTACATTGCTTTGGTAGGCAGCTGAGAGGCACCACAAAAGTTGTTCTACCTGCTTTCTGGGCTGAGATGGGGAACGGCTGAATTTTGGACTCGGCCGGTGACTAAATATTCCAAACACACCCCATGCACAACTCCACCGGGGAAGGTGCCAGACAGGAGTTCTGTTGGTAGTTTTTACATTGCTCCTGTAGGCATCTGAAAGGCACCAAAAAGGTTTTTCTACCTGCTTATTGGGCTGAGGTGGGGAGTCGCTGAATTTTGGACTAGTATGGTGACAAAAAGCTCCAAACACACCCCATGCACAACTCCACCGGGGAAGGTGCCAGACAAGAGTTCTGTTGGTAGTTTTTACATTGCTTTGGTAGGCAGCTGAGAGGCACCACAAAAGTTGTTCTACCTGCTTTCTGGGCTGAGATGGGGAACTGCTGAATTTTGGACTCGGCCGGTGACAAAATGTTCCAAACACACCCCATGCACAACTCCACCGGGGAAGGTGCCAGAAAGGAGTTCTGTTGATAATTTTTACACTACCTTGGTAGGCACCTGAAAGACACCGCAAAAGTTGTTCTACCTGCTTCCTGGGCTGAGATGGGGAACAGCTGAATTTTGGACTCGGCCGGTGACAAAATGTTCCAAACACACCCCATGCACAACTCCACTAGGGAAAGTGCCAGAAAGAAGTTCTGGTGATAGTTTTTACACTAACCTGGTAGGCACCTGAAAGACATCGCAAAAGTTGTTCTACCTGCTTCCTGGGCTGAGATGGGGAACAGCTGAATTTTGGAGTCGGCCGGTGACAAAATGTTCCAAACACACCCCATGCACAACTCCACCGGGGAAGGTGCCAGAAAAGAGTTCTTTTGGTAGTTTTTACATTGCTTTGGTAGGCAGCTGAGAGGCACCACAAAAGTTGTTCTACCTGCTTTCTGGGCTGAGATGGGGAACGGCTGAATTTTGGACTCGGCCGGTGACTAAATATTCGAAACACACCCCATTCACAACTCCACCGGGGAAGGTGCCAGACAGGAGTTCTGTTGGTAGTTTTTACATTGCTCCTGTAGGCATCTGAAAGGCACCAAAAAAGTTTTTCTACCTGCTTACTGGGCTGAGGTGGGGAGTCGCTGAATTTTGGACTAGTATGGTGACAAAAAGCTCCAAACACACCCCATTCACAACTCCACCGGGGAAGGTGCCAGACAAGAGTTCTGTTGGTAGTTTTTACATTGCTCTTGTAGGCATCTGAAAGGCACCAAAAAGGTTTTTCTACCTGCTTACTGGGCTGAGGTGGGGAGCCGCTGAATTTTGGACTAGTATGGTGACAAAAAGCTCCAAACACACCCCATGCACAACTCCACCGGGGAAGGTGCCAGACAAGAGTTCTGTTGGTAGTTTTTACATTGCTTTGGTAGGCAGCTGAGAGGCACCACAAAAGTTGTTCTACCTGCTTTCTGGGCTGAGATGGGGAACTGCTGAATTTTGGACTCGGCCGGTGACAAAATGTTCCAAACACACCCCATGCACAACTCCACCGGGGAAAGTGCCAGAAAGGAGTTCTGTTGATAGTTTTTACACTAACCTGGTAGGCACCTGAAAGACAGCACAAAACTTGTTCTACCTGCTTTCTGGGCTGAGATGGGGAACGGCTGAATTTTGGACTCGGCCGGTGACAAAATGTTCCAAACACACCCCATGCACAACTCCACCGGGGAAGGTGCCAGAAAGGAGTTCTGTTGATAATTTTTACACTACCTTGGTAGGCACCTGAAAGACACCGCAAAAGTTGTTCTACCTGCTTTCTGGGCTGAGATGGGGAACCGCTGAATTTTGGAGTCGGCCGGTGACAAAATGTTCCAAAAACACCCCATGCACAACTCCACCGGGGAAGGCGCCAGAAAGGAGTTCTGGTGATAGTTTTTACATTGCTCTTGTAGGCATCTGAAAGGCACCAAAAAAGTTTTTCTACCTGCTTACTGGGCTGAGGTGGGGAGTCGCTGAATTTTGGACTAGTATGGTGACAAAAAGCTCCAAACACACCCCATGCACAACTCCACCGGGGAAGGTGCCAGAAAGGAGTTTTCTTGATAGTGTTTACATTGCTCTGGTAGGCAGCTGAAAGGCAGGAGAAAACTTGTTCTACCTGCTTTCTGGGCTGAGATGGGGAACCGCTGAATTTTGGAGTCGGCAGGTGACAAAATGTTCCAAACACACCCCATGCACAACTCCACCGGGGAAGGTGCCAGACAAGAGTTCTGTTGGTAGTTTTTACATTGCTTTGGTAGGCAGCTGAAAGGCACCACAAAAGTTGTTCTTCCTGCTTTCTGGGCTGAGATGGGGAACTGCTGAATTTTGGACTCGGCCGGTGACTAAATATTCCAAACACACCCCATGCACAACTCCACCGGGGAAGGTGCCAGAAAAGAGTTCTGTTGGTAGTTTTTACATTGCTTTGGTAGGCAGCTGAAAGGCAGTAGAAAACTTGTTCTACCTGCTTTCCGAGCTGAGATGGGGAACGGCTGAATTTTGGACTCGGCCGGTGACAAAATGTTCCAAACACACCCCATGCACAACTCCACCGGGGAAGGTGCCAGAAAGGAGTTCCGTTGATAATTTTTACACTACCTTGGTAGGCACCTGAAAGACATCGCAAAAGTTGTTCTACCTGCTTCCTGGGCTGAGATGGGGAACAGCTGAATTTTGGAGTCGGCCGGTGACAAAATGTTCCAAACACACCCCATGCAAAACTCCACCGGGGAAGGTGCCAGACAAGAGTTCTGTTGGTAGTTTTTACATTGCTCTTGTAGGCATCTGAAAGGCACCAAAAAGGTTTTTCTACCTGCTTATTGGGCTGAGGTGGGGAGTCGCTGAATTTTGGACTAGTATGGTGACAAAAAACCTCCAAACACACCCCATGCACAACTCCACCGGGGAAGGTGCCAGACAAGAGTTCTGTTGGTAGTTTTTACATTGTCCGGTAGGCATCAAAAAGACACCACAAAAGTTGTTCTACCTGCTTTCTGGGCTGAGATGGGGAACCGCTGAATATTGGACTCGGCCGGTGACAAAATGTTCCAAACACACCCCAAGCACAACTCCATCGGGAAAGGTGCCAGAAACGAGTTCTCCTGGTAGTTTTGACCTTGCTCCGGTACGCAGCTGAAAGGCACCACAAAAGTTGTTCTATCTGCATTCTGGGCTGAGATGGGGAACCGCTGAATTTTGGACTCGGCTGGTGACAAAATGTTCCAAACACACCCCATGCACAACTCCACTAGGGAAGGTGCCAGAAAGGAGTTTTCTTGATAGTGTTTACATTGCTCTGGTAGGCAGCTGAAAGGCAGTAGAAAACTTGTTCTACCTGCTTTCCGGGCTGAGATGGGGAACGGCTGAATTTTGGACTCGGCCGGTGACAAAATGTTCCAAAAACACCCCATGCACAACTCCACCGGGGAAGGTGCCAGAAAGGAGTTCTGTTGATAATTTTTACACTACCTTGGTAGGCACCTGAAAGACACCGCAAAAGTTGTTCTACCTGCTTTCTGGGCTGAGATGGGGAACCGCTGAATTTTGGAGTCGGCCGGTGACAAAATGTTCCAAAAACACCCCATGCACAACTCCACCGGGGAAGGCGCCAGAAAGGAGTTCTGGTGATAGTTTTTACATTGCTCTTGTAGGCATCTGAAAGGCACCAAAAAGGTTTTTCTACCTGCTTACTGGGCTGAGGTGGGGAGTCGCTGAATTTTGGACTAGTATGGTGACAAAAAGCTCCAAACACACCCCATGCACAACTCCACCGGGGAAGGTGCCAGACAAGAGTTCTGTTGGTAGTTTTTACATTGCTCTTGTAGGCATCTGAAAGGCACCAAAAAGGTTTTTCTACCTGCTTACTGGGCTGAGGTGGGGAGTCGCTGAATTTTGGACTAGTATGGTGACAAAAAGCTCCAAACACACCCCATGCACAACTCCACCGGGGAAGGTGCCAGACAAGAGTTCTGTTGGTAGTTTTTACATTGCTCCGGTAGGCATCTGAAAGGCACCAAAAAGGTTTTTCTACCTGCTTTCTGGGCTGAGATGGGGAACCGCTGAATTTTGGACTCGGCTGGTGACAAAATGTTCCAAACACACCCCATGCACAACTCCACTAGGGAAGGTGCCAGAAAGGAGTTCTGTTAGTAGTTTTTACATTGCTCCGGTAGGCACCTCAAAGGCACCACAAAAGTTGATCTACCTGCTTTCTGGGCTGAGATGGGGAACCGCTGAATTTTGGACTCGGCTGGTGACAAAATGTTTCAAACACACCCCATGCACAACTCCACCGGGGAAGGTGCCAGAAAATAGTTTTCTTGATAGTGTTTACATTGCTCTGGTAGGCAGCTGAAAGGCAGGAGAAAACTTGTTCTACCTGCTTTCCGGGCTGAGATGGGGAACAGCTGAATTTTGGACTCGGCCGGTGACAAAATGTTCCAAACACACCCCATGCACAACTCCACTAGGGAAAGTGCCAGAAATGAGTTCTGGTGATAGTTTTTACACTAACCTGGTAGGCACCTGAAAGACACCACAAAACTTGTTTGACCTGCTTTCTGGGCTGAGATGGGGAACGGCTGAATTTTGGAGTCGGCCGGTGACAAAATGTTCCAAAAACACCCCATGCACAACTCCACCGGGGAAGGTGCCAGACAGGAGTTCTGTTGGTAGTTTTTACATTGCTCTTGTAGGCATCTGAAAGGCACCAAAAAGGTTTTTCTACCTGCTTACTGGGCTGAGGTGGGGAGTCGCTGAATTTTGGACTAGTATGGTGACAAAAAGCTCCAAACACACCCCATGCACAACTCCACCGGGGTAGGTGCCAGACAGGAGTTCTGTTGGTAGTTTTTACATTGCTCTTGTAGGCATCTGAAAGGCACCAAAAAGGTTTTTCTACCTGCTTACTGGGCTGAGGTGGGGAGTCGCTGAATTTTGGACTAGTATGGTGACAAAAAGCTCCAAACACACCCCATGCACAACTCCACCGGGGAAGGTGCCAGAAAGGAGTTCTGTTGATAATTTTTACACTACCTTGGTAGGCACCTGAAAGACACCGCAAAAGTTGTTCTACCTGCTTTCTGGGCTGAGATGGGGAACCGCTGAATTTTGGAGTCGGCCGGTGACAAAATGTTCCAAAAACACCCCATGCACAACTCCACCGGGGAAGGCGCCAGAAAGGAGTTCTGGTGATAGTTTTTACATTGCTCTTGTAGGCATCTGAAAGGCACCAAAAAAGTTTTTTTACCTGCTTACTGGGCTGAGGTGGGGAGTCGCTGAATTTTGGACTAGTATGGTGACAAAAAGCTCCAAACACACCCCATGCACAACTCCACCGGGGAAGGTGCCAGAAAGGAGTTTTCTTGATAGTGTTTACATTGCTCTGGTAGGCAGCTGAAAGGCAGGAGAAAACTTGTTCTACCTGCTTTCTGGGCTGAGATGGGGAACCGCTGAATTTTGGAGTCGGCAGGTGACAAAATGTTCCAAAAACACCCCATGCACAACTCCACCGGGGAAGGTGCCAGACAGGAGTTCTCGTGGTAGATTTTACATTGCTTTGGTAGGCAGCTGAAAGGCACCACAAAAGTTGTTCTTCCTGCTTTCTGGGCTGAGATGGGGAACTGCTGAATTTTGGACTCGGCCGGTGACTAAATATTCCAAACACACCCCATGCACAACTCCACCGGGGAAGGTGCCAGAAAAGAGTTCTGTTGGTAGTTTTTACATTGCTTTGGTAGGCATCTGAAAGGCACCGCAAAAGTTGTTCTTCCTGCTTTCTGGGCTGAGATGGGGAACTGCTGAATTTTGGACTCGGCCGGTGACTAAGTATTCCAAACACACCCCATGCACAACTCCATCGGGGAAGGTGCCAGAAAAGAGTTCTGTTGGTAGTTTTTACATTGCTTTGGTAGGCAGCTGAGAGGCACCACAAAAGTTGTTCTACCTGCTTTCTGGGCTGAGATGGGGAACTACTGAATTTTGGACTCGGCCGGTGACAAAATGTTCCAAACACACCCCATGCACAACTCCACCGGGGAAGGTGCCAGAAAGGAGTTCCGTTGATAATTTTTACACTACCTTGGTAGGCACCTGAAAGACATCGCAAAAGTTGTTCTACCTGCTTCCTGGGCTGAGATGGGGAACAGCTGAATTTTGGAGTCGGCCGGTGACAAAATGTTCCAAACACACCCCATTCACAACTCCACCGGGGAAGGTGCCAGACAGGAGTTCTGTTGGTAGTTTTTACATTGCTCTTGTAGGCATCTGAAAGGCACCAAAAAAGTTTTTCTACCTGCTTACTGGGCTGAGGTGGGGAGTCGCTGAATTTTGGACTAGTATGGTGACAAAAAGCTCCAAACACACCCCATGCACAACTCCACCGGGGAAGGTGCCAGACAAGAGTTCTGTTGGTAGTTTTTACATTGCTTTGGTAGGCAGCTGAGAGGCACCACAAAAGTTGTTCTACCTGCTTTCTGGGCTGAGATGGGGAACTGCTGAATTTTGGACTCGGCCGGTGACAAAATGTTCCAAACACACCCCATGCACAACTCCACTAGGGAAAGTGCCAGAAAGGAGTTCTGGTGATAGTTTTTACACTAACCTGGTAGGCACCTGAAAGACAGCACAAAACTTGTTCTACCTGCTTTCTGGGCTGAGATGGGGAACGGCTGAATTTTGGAGTCGGCCGGTGACAAAATGTTCCAAAAACACCCCATGCACAACTCCACCGGGGAAGGTGCCAGACAGGAGTTCTGTTGGTAGTTTTTACATTGCTCCTGTAGGCATCTGAAAGGCACCAAAAAGGTTTTTCTACCTGCTTTCTGGGCTGAGATGGGGAACCGCTGAATTTTGGAGTCGGCAGGTGACAAAATGTTCCAAACACACCCCATGCACAACTCCACCGGGGAAGGTGCCAGACAAGAGTTCTGTTGGTAGTTTTTACATTGCTTTGGTAGGCAGCTGAAAGGCACCACAAAAGTTGATCTACCTGCTTTCTGGGCTGAGATGGGGAAGTGCTGAATTTTGGACTCGGCCGGTGACTAAATATTCCAAACACACCCCATGCACAACTCCACCGGGGAAGGTGCCAGAAAAGAGTTCTGTTGGTAGTTTTTACATTGCTTTGGTAGGCAGCTGAAAGGCAGTAGAAAACTTGTTCTACCTGCTTTCCGAGCTGAGATGGGGAACGGCTGAATTTTGGACTCGGCCGGTGACAAAATGTTCCAAACACACCCCATGCACAACTCCACCGGGGAAGGTGCCAGAAAGGAGTTCCGTTGATAATTTTTACACTACCTTGGTAGGCACCTGAAAGAAATCGCAAAAGTTTTTCTACCTGCTTTCTGGGCTGAGATGGGGAACTGCTGAATTTTGGACTCGGCCGGTGACAAAATGTTCCAAACACACCCCATGCACAACTCCACTAGGGAAAGTGCCAGAAAGGAGTTCTGGTGATAGGTTTTACACTAACCTGGTAGGCACCTGAAAGACAGCACAAAACTTGTTCTACCTGCTTTCTGGGCTGAGATGGGGAACGGCTGAATTTTGGACTCGGCCGGTGACAAAATGTTCCAAAAACACCCCATGCACAACTCCACCGGGGAAGGTGCCAGACAGGAGTTCTGTTGGTAGTTTTTACATTGCTCCTGTAGGCATCTGAAAGGCACCAAAAAGGTTTTTCTACCTGCTTACTGGGCTGAGGTGGGGAGTCGCTGAATTTTGGACTAGTATGGTGACAAAAAGCTCCAAACACACCCCATGCACAACTCCACCGGGGAAGGTGCCAGAAAGGAGTTTTCTTGATAGTGTTTACATTGCTCTGGTAGGCAGCTGAAAGGCAGGAGAAAACTTGTTCTACCTGCTTTCTGGGCTGAGATGGGGAACCGCTGAATTTTGGAGTCGGCAGGTGACAAAATGTTCCAAACACACCCCATGCACAACTCCACCGGGGAAGGTGCCAGAAAGGAGTTCCGTTGATAATTTTTACACTACCTTGGTAGGCACCTGAAAGACATCGCAAAAGTTGTTCTACCTGCTTCCTGGGTGAGATGGGGAACAGCTGAATTTTGGAGTCGGCCGGTGACAAAATGTTCCAAACACACCCCATGCACAACTCCACCGGGGAAGGTGCCAGAAAAGACTTCTTTTGGTAGTTTTTACAATGCTTTGGTAGGCAGCTGAGAGGCACCACAAAAGTTGTTCTACCTGCTTTCTGGGCTGAGATGGGGAACGGCTGAATTTTGGACTCGGCCGGTGACTAAATATTCGAAACACACCCCATGCACAACTCCACCGGGGAAGGTGCCAGACAGGAGTTCTGTTGGTAGTTTTTACATTGCTCCTGTAGGCATCTGAAAGGCACCAAAAAGGTTTTTCTACCTGCTTATTGGGCTGAGGTGGGGAGTCGCTGAATTTTGGACTAGTATGGTGACAAAAAGCTCCAAACACACCCCATGCACAACTCCACCGGGGAAGGTGCCAGACAAGAGTTCTGTTGGTAGTTTTTACATTGCTTTGGTAGGCAGCTGAGAGGCACCACAAAAGTTGTTCTACCTGCTTTCTGGGCTGAGATGGGGAACTGCTGAATTTTGGACTCGGCCGGTGACAAAATGTTCCAAACACACCCCATGCACAACTCCACCGGGGAAGGTGCCAGAAAGGAGTTCTGTTGATAATTTTTACACTACCTTGGTAGGCACCTGAAAGACACCGCAAAAGTTGTTCTACCTGCTTCCTGGGCTGAGATGGGGAACAGCTGAATTTTGGACTCGGCCGGTGACAAAATGTTCCAAACACACCCCATGCACAACTCCACTAGGGAAAGTGCCAGAAAGAAGTTCTGGTGATAGTTTTTACACTAACCTGGTAGGCACCTGAAAGACATCGCAAAAGTTGTTCTACCTGCTTCCTGGGCTGAGATGGGGAACAGCTGAATTTTGGAGTCGGCCGGTGACAAAATGTTCCAAACACACCCCATGCACAACTCCACCGGGGAAGGTGCCAGAAAAGAGTTCTTTTGGTAGTTTTTACATTGCTTTGGTAGGCAGCTGAGAGGCACCACAAAAGTTGTTCTACCTGCTTTCTGGGCTGAGATGGGGAACGGCTGAATTTTGGACTCGGCCGGTGACTAAATATTCGAAACACACCCCATTCACAACTCCACCGGGGAAGGTGCCAGACAGGAGTTCTGTTGGTAGTTTTTACATTGCTCCTGTAGGCATCTGAAAGGCACCAAAAAAGTTTTTCTACCTGCTTACTGGGCTGAGGTGGGGAGTCGCTGAATTTTGGACTAGTATGGTGACAAAAAGCTCCAAACACACCCCATGCACAACTCCACCGGGGAAGGTGCCAGACAAGAGTTCTGTTGGTAGTTTTTACATTGCTCTTGTAGGCATCTGAAAGGCACCAAAAAGGTTTTTCTACCTGCTTACTGGGCTGAGGTGGGGAGCCGCTGAATTTTGGACTAGTATGGTGACAAAAAGCTCCAAACACACCCCATGCACAACTCCACCGGGGAAGGTGCCAGACAAGAGTTCTGTTGGTAGTTTTTACATTGCTTTGGTAGGCAGCTGAGAGGCACCACAAAAGTTGTTCTACCTGCTTTCTGGGCTGAGATGGGGAACTGCTGAATTTTGGACTCGGCCGGTGACAAAATGTTCCAAACACACCCCATGCACAACTCCACCGGGGAAAGTGCCAGAAAGGAGTTCTGTTGATAGTTTTTACACTAACCTGGTAGGCACCTGAAAGACAGCACAAAACTTGTTCTACCTGCTTTCTGGGCTGAGATGGGGAACGGCTGAATTTTGGACTCGGCCGGTGACAAAATGTTCCAAACACACCCCATGCACAACTCCACCGGGGAAGGTGCCAGAAAGGAGTTCTGTTGATAATTTTTACACTACCTTGGTAGGCACCTGAAAGACACCGCAAAAGTTGTTCTACCTGCTTTCTGGGCTGAGATGGGGAACCGCTGAATTTTGGAGTCGGCCGGTGACAAAATGTTCCAAAAACACCCCATGCACAACTCCACCGGGGAAGGCGCCAGAAAGGAGTTCTGGTGATAGTTTTTACATTGCTCTTGTAGGCATCTGAAAGGCACCAAAAAAGTTTTTCTACCTGCTTACTGGGCTGAGGTGGGGAGTCGCTGAATTTTGGACTAGTATGGTGACAAAAAGCTCCAAACACACCCCATGCACAACTCCACCGGGGAAGGTGCCAGAAAGGAGTTTTCTTGATAGTGTTTACATTGCTCTGGTAGGCAGCTGAAAGGCAGGAGAAAACTTGTTCTACCTGCTTTCTGGGCTGAGATGGGGAACCGCTGAATTTTGGAGTCGGCAGGTGACAAAATGTTCCAAACACACCCCATGCACAACTCCACCGGGGAAGGTGCCAGACAAGAGTTCTGTTGGTAGTTTTTACATTGCTTTGGTAGGCAGCTGAAAGGCACCACAAAAGTTGTTCTTCCTGCTTTCTGGGCTGAGATGGGGAACTGCTGAATTTTGGACTCGGCCGGTGACTAAATATTCCAAACACACCCCATGCACAACTCCACCGGGGAAGGTGCCAGAAAAGAGTTCTGTTGGTAGTTTTTACATTGCTTTGGTAGGCAGCTGAAAGGCAGTAGAAAACTTGTTCTACCTGCTTTCCGAGCTGAGATGGGGAACGGCTGAATTTTGGACTCGGCCGGTGACAAAATGTTCCAAACACACCCCATGCACAACTCCACCGGGGAAGGTGCCAGAAAGGAGTTCCGTTGATAATTTTTACACTACCTTGTTAGGCACCTGAAAGAAATCGCAAAAGTTTTTCTACCTGCTTTCTGGGCTGAGATGGGGAACGGCTGAATTTTGGAGTCGGCCGGTGACAAAATGTTCCAAACACACCCCATGCACAACTCCACCGGGGAAGGTGCCAGAAAGGAGTTCCGTTGATAATTTTTACACTACCTTGGTAGGCACCTGAAAGACATCGCAAAAGTTGTTCTACCTGCTTCCTGGGCTGAGATGGGGAACAGCTGAATTTTGGAGTCGGCCGGTGACAAAATGTTCCAAACACACCCCATGCAAAACTCCACCGGGGAAGGTGCCAGACAAGAGTTCTGTTGGTAGTTTTTACATTGCTCTTGTAGGCATCTGAAAGGCACCAAAAAGGTTTTTCTACCTGCTTATTGGGCTGAGGTGGGGAGTCGCTGAATTTTGGACTAGTATGGTGACAAAAAGCTCCAAACACACCCCATGCACAACTCCACCGGGGAAGGTGCCAGACAAGAGTTCTGTTGGTAGTTTTTACATTGTCCGGTAGGCATCAAAAAGACACCACAAAAGTTGTTCTACCTGCTTTCTGGGCTGAGATGGGGAACCGCTGAATATTGGACTCGGCCGGTGACAAAATGTTCCAAACACACCCCAAGCACAACTCCATCGGGAAAGGTGCCAGAAACGAGTTCTCCTGGTAGTTTTGACCTTGCTCCGGTACGCAGCTGAAAGGCACCACAAAAGTTGTTCTATCTGCATTCTGGGCTGAGATGGGGAACCGCTGAATTTTGGACTCGGCTGGTGACAAAATGTTCCAAACACACCCCATGCACAACTCCACTAGGGAAGGTGCCAGAAAGGAGTTTTCTTGATAGTGTTTACATTGCTCTGGTAGGCAGCTGAAAGGCAGTAGAAAACTTGTTCTACCTGCTTTCCGGGCTGAGATGGGGAACGGCTGAATTTTGGACTCGGCCGGTGACAAAATGTTCCAAAAACACCCCATGCACAACTCCACCGGGGAAGGTGCCAGAAAGGAGTTCTGTTGATAATTTTTACACTACCTTGGTAGGCACCTGAAAGACACCGCAAAAGTTGTTCTACCTGCTTTCTGGGCTGAGATGGGGAACCGCTGAATTTTGGAGTCGGCCGGTGACAAAATGTTCCAAAAACACCCCATGCACAACTCCACCGGGGAAGGCGCCAGAAAGGAGTTCTGGTGATAGTTTTTACATTGCTCTTGTAGGCATCTGAAAGGCACCAAAAAGGTTTTTCTACCTGCTTACTGGGCTGAGGTGGGGAGTCGCTGAATTTTGGACTAGTATGGTGACAAAAAGCTCCAAACACACCCCATGCACAACTCCACCGGGGAAGGTGCCAGACAAGAGTTCTGTTGGTAGTTTTTACATTGCTCTTGTAGGCATCTGAAAGGCACCAAAAAGGTTTTTCTACCTGCTTACTGGGCTGAGGTGGGGAGTCGCTGAATTTTGGACTAGTATGGTGACAAAAAGCTCCAAACACACCCCATGCACAACTCCACCGGGGAAGGTGCCAGACAAGAGTTCTGTTGGTAGTTTTTACATTGCTCCGGTAGGCATCAAAAAGATACAACAAAAGTTGTTCTACCTGCTTTCTGGGCTGAGATGGGGAACCGCTGAATTTTGGACTCGGCTGGTGACAAAATGTTCCAAACACACCCCATGCACAACTCCACTAGGGAAGGTGCCAGAAAGGAGTTCTGTTAGTAGTTTTTACATTGCTCCGGTAGGCACCTCAAAGGCACCACAAAAGTTGATCTACCTGCTTTCTGGGCTGAGATGGGGAACCGCTGAATTTTGGACTCGGCTGGTGACAAAATGTTTCAAACACACCCCATGCACAACTCCACCGGGGAAGGTGCCAGAAAATAGTTTTCTTGATAGTGTTTACATTGCTCTGGTAGGCAGCTGAAAGGCAGGAGAAAACTTGTTCTACCTGCTTTCCGGGCTGAGATGGGGAACAGCTGAATTTTGGACTCGGCCGGTGACAAAATGTTCCAAACACACCCCATGCACAACTCCACTAGGGAAAGTGCCAGAAATGAGTTCTGGTGATAGTTTTTACACTAACCTGGTAGGCACCTGAAAGACACCACAAAACTTGTTTGACCTGCTTTCTGGGCTGAGATGGGGAACGGCTGAATTTTGGAGTCGGCCGGTGACAAAATGTTCCAAAAACACCCCATGCACAACTCCACCGGGGAAGGTGCCAGACAGGAGTTCTGTTGGTAGTTTTTACATTGCTCTTGTAGGCATCTGAAAGGCACCAAAAAGGTTTTTCTACCTGCTTACTGGGCTGAGGTGGGGAGTCGCTGAATTTTGGACTAGTATGGTGACAAAAAGCTCCAAACACACCCCATGCACAACTCCACCGGGGAAGGTGCCAGACAGGAGTTCTGTTGGTAGTTTTTACATTGCTCTTGTAGGCATCTGAAAGGCACCAAAAAGGTTTTTCTACCTGCTTACTGGGCTGAGGTGGGGAGCCGCTGAATTTTGGACTAGTATGGTGACAAAAAGCTCCAAACACACCCCATGCACAACTCCACCGGGGAAGGTGCCAGACAAGAGTTCTGTTGGTAGTTTTTACATTGCTTTGGTAGGCAGCTGAGAGGCACCACAAAAGTTGTTCTACCTGCTTTCTGGGCTGAGATGGGGAACTGCTGAATTTTGGACTCGGCCGGTGACAAAATGTTCCAAACACACCCCATGCACAACTCCACCGGGGAAAGTGCCAGAAAGGAGTTCTGTTGATAGTTTTTACACTAACCTGGTAGGCACCTGAAAGACAGCACAAAACTTGTTCTACCTGCTTTCTGGGCTGAGATGGGGAACGGCTGAATTTTGGACTCGGCCGGTGACAAAATGTTCCAAACACACCCCATGCACAACTCCACCGGGGAAGGTGCCAGAAAGGAGTTCTGTTGATAATTTTTACACTACCTTGGTAGGCACCTGAAAGACACCGCAAAAGTTGTTCTACCTGCTTTCTGGGCTGAGATGGGGAACCGCTGAATTTTGGAGTCGGCCGGTGACAAAATGTTCCAAAAACACCCCATGCACAACTCCACCGGGGAAGGCGCCAGAAAGGAGTTCTGGTGATAGTTTTTACATTGCTCTTGTAGGCATCTGAAAGGCACCAAAAAAGTTTTTCTACCTGCTTACTGGGCTGAGGTGGGGAGTCGCTGAATTTTGGACTAGTATGGTGACAAAAAGCTCCAAACACACCCCATGCACAACTCCACCGGGGAAGGTGCCAGAAAGGAGTTTTCTTGATAGTGTTTACATTGCTCTGGTAGGCAGCTGAAAGGCAGGAGAAAACTTGTTCTACCTGCTTTCTGGGCTGAGATGGGGAACCGCTGAATTTTGGAGTCGGCAGGTGACAAAATGTTCCAAACACACCCCATGCACAACTCCACCGGGGAAGGTGCCAGACAAGAGTTCTGTTGGTAGTTTTTACATTGCTTTGGTAGGCAGCTGAAAGGCACCACAAAAGTTGATCTACCTGCTTTCTGGGCTGAGATGGGGAACTGCTGAATTTTGGACTCGGCCGGTGACTAAATATTCCAAACACACCCCATGCACAACTCCACCGGGGAAGGTGCCAGAAAAGAGTTCTGTTGGTAGTTTTTACATTGTCCGGTAGGCATCAAAAAGACACCACAAAAGTTGTTCTACCTGCTTTCTGGGCTGAGATGGGGAACCGCTGAATATTGGACTCGGCCGGTGACAAAATGTTCCAAACACACCCCAAGCACAACTCCATCGGGAAAGGTGCCAGAAACGAGTTCTCCTGGTAGTTTTGACCTTGCTCCGGTACGCAGCTGAAAGGCACCACAAAAGTTGTTCTATCTGCATTCTGGGCTGAGATGGGGAACCGCTGAATTTTGGACTCGGCTGGTGACAAAATGTTCCAAACACACCCCATGCACAACTCCACTAGGGAAGGTGCCAGAAAGGAGTTTTCTTGATAGTGTTTACATTGCTCTGGTAGGCAGCTGAAAGGCAGTAGAAAACTTGTTCTACCTGCTTTCCGGGCTGAGATGGGGAACGGCTGAATTTTGGACTCGGCCGGTGACAAAATGTTCCAAAAACACCCCATGCACAACTCCACCGGGGAAGGTGCCAGAAAGGAGTTCTGTTGATAATTTTTACACTACCTTGGTAGGCACCTGAAAGACACCGCAAAAGTTGTTCTACCTGCTTTCTGGGCTGAGATGGGGAACCGCTGAATTTTGGAGTCGGCCGGTGACAAAATGTTCCAAAAACACCCCATGCACAACTCCACCGGGGAAGGCGCCAGAAAGGAGTTCTGGTGATAGTTTTTACATTGCTCTTGTAGGCATCTGAAAGGCACCAAAAAGGTTTTTCTACCTGCTTACTGGGCTGAGGTGGGGAACAGCTGAATTTTGGACTAGTATGGTGACAAAAAGCTCCAAACACACCCCATGCACAACTCCACCGGGGAAGGTGCCAGACAAGAGTTCTGTTGGTAGTTTTTACATTGCTCTTGTAGGCATCTGAAAGGCACCAAAAAGGTTTTTCTACCTGCTTACTGGGCTGAGGTGGGGAGTCGCTGAATTTTGGACTAGTATGGTGACAAAAAGCTCCAAACACACCCCATGCACAACTCCACCGGGGAAGGTGCCAGACAAGAGTTCTGTTGGTAGTTTTTACATTGCTCCGGTAGGCATCAAAAAGATACAACAAAAGTTGTTCTACCTGCTTTCTGGGCTGAGATGGGGAACCGCTGAATTTTGGACTCGGCTGGTGACAAAATGTTCCAAACACACCCCATGCACAACTCCACTAGGGAAGGTGCCAGAAAGGAGTTCTGTTAGTAGTTTTTACATTGCTCCGGTAGGCACCTCAAAGGCACCACAAAAGTTGATCTACCTGCTTTCTGGGCTGAGATGGGGAACCGCTGAATTTTGGACTCGGCTGGTGACAAAATGTTTCAAACACACCCCATGCACAATTCCACTAGGGAAGGTGCCAGAAAATAGTTTTCTTGATAGTGTTTACATTGCTCTGGTAGGCAGCTGAAAGGCAGGAGAAAACTTGTTCTACCTGCTTTCCGGGCTGAGATGGGGAACAGCTGAATTTTGGACTCGGCCGGTGACAAAATGTTCCAAACACACCCCATGCACAACTCCACTAGGGAAAGTGCCAGAAATGAGTTCTGGTGATAGTTTTTACACTAACCTGGTAGGCACCTGAAAGACACCACAAAACTTGTTTGACCTGCTTTCTGGGCTGAGATGGGGAACCGCTGAGTTTTGGAGTCGGCCGGTGACAAAATGTTCCAAACACACCCCATGCACAACTCCACCGGGGAAGGCGCCAGAAAGGAGTTCTGGTGATAGTTTTTACATTGCTCTTGTAGGCATCTGAAAGGCACCAAAAAAGTTTTTCTACCTGCTTACTGGGCTGAGGTGGGGAGTCGCTGAATTTTGGACTAGTATGGTGACAAAAAGCTCCAAACACACCCCATGCACAACTCCACCGGGGAAGGTGCCAGAAAGGAGTTTTCTTGATAGTGTTTACATTGCTCTGGTAGGCAGCTGAAAGGCAGGAGAAAACTTGTTCTACCTGCTTTCTGGGCTGAGATGGGGAACCGCTGAATTTTGGAGTCGGCAGGTGACAAAATGTTCCAAACACACCCCATGCACAACTCCACCGGGGAAGGTGCCAGACAAGAGTTCTGTTGGTAGTTTTTACATTGCTTTGGTAGGCAGCTGAAAGGCACCACAAAAGTTGTTCTTCCTGCTTTCTGGGCTGAGATGGGGAACTGCTGAATTTTGGACTCGGCCGGTGACTAAATATTCCAAACACACCCCATGCACAACTCCACCGGGGAAGGTGCCAGAAAAGAGTTCTGTTGGTAGTTTTTACATTGCTTTGGTAGGCAGCTGAAAGGCAGTAGAAAACTTGTTCTACCTGCTTTCCGAGCTGAGATGGGGAACGGCTGAATTTTGGACTCGGCCGGTGACAAAATGTTCCAAACACACCCCATGCACAACTCCACCGGGGAAGGTGCCAGAAAGGAGTTCCGTTGATAATTTTTACACTACCTTGTTAGGCACCTGAAAGAAATCGCAAAAGTTTTTCTACCTGCTTTCTGGGCTGAGATGGGGAACGGCTGAATTTTGGAGTCGGCCGGTGACAAAATGTTCCAAACACACCCCATGCACAACTCCACCGGGGAAGGTGCCAGAAAGGAGTTCTGTTGATAATTTTTACACTACCTTGGTAGGCACCTGAAAGACACCGCAAAAGTTGTTCTACCTGCTTTCTGGGCTGAGATGGGGAACCGCTGAATTTTGGAGTCGGCCGGTGACAAAATGTTCCAAAAACACCCCATGCACAACTCCACCGGGGAAGGCGCCAGAAAGGAGTTCTGGTGATAGTTTTTACATTGCTCTTGTAGGCATCTGAAAGGCACCAAAAAAGTTTTTCTACCTGCTTACTGGGCTGAGGTGGGGAGTCGCTGAATTTTGGACTAGTATGGTGACAAAAAGCTCCAAACACACCCCATGCACAACTCCACCGGGGAAGGTGCCAGAAAGGAGTTTTCTTGATAGTGTTTACATTGCTCTGGTAGGCAGCTGAAAGGCAGGAGAAAACTTGTTCTACCTGCTTTCTGGGCTGAGATGGGGAACCGCTGAATTTTGGAGTCGGCAGGTGACAAAATGTTCCAAACACACCCCATGCACAACTCCACCGGGGAAGGTGCCAGAAAAGAGTTCTGTTGGTAGTTTTTACATTGTCCGGTAGGCATCAAAAAGACACCACAAAAGTTGTTCTACCTGCTTTCTGGGCTGAGATGGGGAACCGCTGAATATTGGACTCGGCCGGTGACAAAATGTTCCAAACACACCCCAAGCACAACTCCATCGGGAAAGGTGCCAGAAACGAGTTCTCCTGGTAGTTTTGACCTTGCTCCGGTACGCAGCTGAAAGGCACCACAAAAGTTGTTCTATCTGCATTCTGGGCTGAGATGGGGAACCGCTGAATTTTGGACTCGGCTGGTGACAAAATGTTCCAAACACACCCCATGCACAACTCTACTAGGGAAGGTGCCAGAAAGGAGTTTTCTTGATAGTGTTTACATTGCTCTGGTAGGCAGCTGAAAGGCAGTAGAAAACTTGTTCTACCTGCTTTCCGGGCTGAGATGGGGAACGGCTGAATTTTGGACTCGGCCGGTGACAAAATGTTCCAAAAACACCCCATGCACAACTCCACCGGGGAAGGTGCCAGAAAGGAGTTCTGTTGATAATTTTTACACTACCTTGGTAGGCACCTGAAAGACACCGCAAAAGTTGTTCTACCTGCTTTCTGGGCTGAGATGGGGAACCGCTGAATTTTGGAGTCGGCCGGTGACAAAATGTTCCAAAAACACCCCATGCACAACTCCACCGGGGAAGGCGCCAGAAAGGAGTTCTGGTGATAGTTTTTACATTGCTCTTGTAGGCATCTGAAAGGCACCAAAAAGGTTTTTCTACCTGCTTACTGGGCTGAGGTGGGGAGTCGCTGAATTTTGGACTAGTATGGTGACAAAAAGCTCCAAACACACCCCATGCACAACTCCACCGGGGAAGGTGCCAGACAAGAGTTCTGTTGGTAGTTTTTACATTGCTCTTGTAGGCATCTGAAAGGCACCAAAAAGGTTTTTCTACCTGCTTACTGGGCTGAGGTGGGGAGTCGCTGAATTTTGGACTAGTATGGTGACAAAAAGCTCCAAACACACCCCATGCACAACTCCACCGGGGAAGGTGCCAGACAAGAGTTCTGTTGGTAGTTTTTACATTGCTCCGGTAGGCATCAAAAAGATACAACAAAAGTTGTTCTACCTGCTTTCTGGGCTGAGATGGGGAACCGCTGAATTTTGGACTCGGCTGGTGACAAAATGTTCCAAACACACCCCATGCACAACTCCACTAGGGAAGGTGCCAGAAAGGAGTTCTGTTAGTAGTTTTTACATTGCTCCGGTAGGCACCTCAAAGGCACCAAAAAAGTTGATCTACCTGCTTTCTGGGCTGAGATGGGGAACCGCTGAATTTTGGACTCGGCTGGTGACAAAATGTTTCAAACACACCCCATGCACAATTCCACTAGGGAAGGTGCCAGAAAATAGTTTTCTTGATAGTGTTTACATTGCTCTGGTAGGCAGCTGAAAGGCAGGAGAAAACTTGTTCTACCTGCTTTCCGGGCTGAGATGGGGAACAGCTGAATTTTGGACTCGGCCGGTGACAAAATGTTCCAAACACACCCCATGCACAACTCCACTAGGGAAAGTGCCAGAAATGAGTTCTGGTGATAGTTTTTACACTAACCTGGTAGGCACCTGAAAGACACCACAAAACTTGTTTGACCTGCTTTCTGGGCTGAGATGGGGAACCGCTGAGTTTTGGAGTCGGCCGGTGACAAAATGTTCCAAACACACCCCATGCACAACTCCACCGGGGAAGGTGCCAGACAAGAGTTCTGTTGGTAGTTTTTACATTGCTCCTGTAGGCATCTGAAAGGCACCAAAAAGGTTTTTCTACCTGCTTATTGGGCTGAGGTGGGGAGTCGCTGAATTTTGGACTAGTATGGTGACAAAAAGCTCCAAACACACCCCATGCACAACTCCACCGGGGAAGGTGCCAGACAAGAGTTCTGTTGGTAGTTTTTACATTGTCCGGTAGGCATCAAAAAGACAGCACAAAAGTTGTTCTACCTGCTTTCTGGGCTGAGATGGGGAACCGCTGAATATTGGACTCGGCCGGTGACAAAATGTTCCAAACACACCCCATGCACAACTCCATCGGGAAAGGTGCCAGAAACGAGTTCTCCTGGTAGTTTTGACCTTGCTCCGGTACGCAGCTGAAAGGCACCACAAAAGTTGTTCTATCTGCATTCTGGGCTGAGATGGGGAACCGCTGAATTTTGGACTCGGCTGGTGACAAAATGTTCCAAACACACCCCATGCACAACTCCACTAGGGAAGGTGCCAGAAAGGAGTTTTCTTGATAGTGTTTACATTGCTCTGGTAGGCAGCTGAAAGGCAGTAGAAAACTTGTTCTACCTGCTTTCCGGGCTGAGATGGGGAACGGCTGAATTTTGGAGTCGGCCGGTGACAAAATGTTCCAAAAACACCCCATGCACAACTCCACCGGGGAAGGTGCCAGACAGGAGTTCTGTTGGTAGTTTTTACATTGCTCTTGTAGGCATCTGAAAGGCACCAAAAAGGTTTTTCTACCTGCTTACTGGGCTGAGGTGGGGAGTCGCTGAATTTTGGACTAGTATGGTGACAAAAAGCTCCAAACACACCCCATGCACAACTCCACCGGGGAAGGTGCCAGACAAGAGTTCTGTTGGTAGTTTTTACATTGCTCTTGTAGGCATCTGAAAGGCACCAAAAAGGTTTTTCTACCTGCTTACTGGGCTGAGGTGGGGAGTCGCTGAATTTTGGACTAGTATGGTGACAAAAAGCTCCAAACACACCCCATGCACAACTCCACCGGGGAAGGTGCCAGACAAGAGTTCTGTTGGTAGTTTTTACATTGCTCCGGTAGGCATCAAAAAGATACAACAAAAGTTGTTCTACCTGCTTTCTGGGCTGAGATGGGGAACCGCTGAATTTTGGACTCGGCTGGTGACAAAATGTTCCAAACACACCCCATGCACAACTCCACTAGGGAAGGTGCCAGAAAGGAGTTCTGTTAGTAGTTTTTACATTGCTCCGGTAGGCACCTCAAAGGCACCACAAAAGTTGATCTACCTGCTTTCTGGGCTGAGATGGGGAACCGCTGAATTTTGGACTCGGCTGGTGACAAAATGTTTCAAACACACCCCATGCACAATTCCACTAGGGAAGGTGCCAGAAAATAGTTTTCTTGATAGTGTTTACATTGCTCTGGTAGGCAGCTGAAAGGCAGGAGAAAACTTGTTCTACCTGCTTTCCGGGCTGAGATGGGGAACAGCTGAATTTTGGACTCGGCCGGTGACAAAATGTTCCAAACACACCCCATGCACAACTCCACTAGGGAAAGTGCCAGAAATGAGTTCTGGTGATAGTTTTTACACTAACCTGGTAGGCACCTGAAAGACACCACAAAACTTGTTTGACCTGCTTTCTGGGCTGAGATGGGGAACCGCTGAGTTTTGGAGTCGGCCGGTGACAAAATGTTCCAAACACACCCCATGCACAACTCCACCGGGGAAGGTGCCAGAAAAGACTTCTTTTGGTAGTTTTTACATTGCTTTGGTAGGCAGCTGAGAGGCACCACAAAAGTTGTTCTACCTGCTTTCTGGGCTGAGATGGGGAACGGCTGAATTTTGGACTCGGCCGGTGACAAAATGTTCCAAACACACCCCATGCACAACTCCACCGGGGAAGGTGCCAGAAAGGAGTTCTGTTGATAATTTTTACACTACCTTGGTAGGCACCTGAAAGACACCGCAAAAGTTGTTCTACCTGCTTCCTGGGCTGAGATGGGGAACAGCTGAATTTTGGACTCGGCCGGTGACAAAATGTTCCAAACACACCCCATGCACAACTCCACTAGGGAAAGTGCCAGAAAGAAGTTCTGGTGATAGTTTTTACACTAACCTGGTAGGCACCTGAAAGACATCGCAAAAGTTGTTCTACCTGCTTCCTGGGCTGAGATGGGGAACAGCTGAATTTTGGAGTCGGCCGGTGACAAAATGTTCCAAACACACCCCATGCACAACTCCACCGGGGAAGGTGCCAGAAAAGAGTTCTTTTGGTAGTTTTTACATTGCTTTGGTAGGCAGCTGAGAGGCACCACAAAAGTTGTTCTACCTGCTTTCTGGGCTGAGATGGGGAACGGCTGAATTTTGGACTCGGCCGGTGACTAAATATTCGAAACACACCCCATTCACAACTCCACCGGGGAAGGTGCCAGACAGGAGTTCTGTTGGTAGTTTTTACATTGCTCCTGTAGGCATCTGAAAGGCACCAAAAAAGTTTTTCTACCTGCTTACTGGGCTGAGGTGGGGAGTCGCTGAATTTTGGACTAGTATGGTGACAAAAAGCTCCAAACACACCCCATGCACAACTCCACCGGGGAAGGTGCCAGACAAGAGTTCTGTTGGTAGTTTTTACATTGCTCTTGTAGGCATCTGAAAGGCACCAAAAAGGTTTTTCTACCTGCTTACTGGGCTGAGGTGGGGAGCCGCTGAATTTTGGACTAGTATGGTGACAAAAAGCTCCAAACACACCCCATGCACAACTCCACCGGGGAAGGTGCCAGACAAGAGTTCTGTTGGTAGTTTTTACATTGCTTTGGTAGGCAGCTGAGAGGCACCACAAAAGTTGTTCTACCTGCTTTCTGGGCTGAGATGGGGAACTGCTGAATTTTGGACTCGGCCGGTGACAAAATGTTCCAAACACACCCCATGCACAACTCCACCGGGGAAAGTGCCAGAAAGGAGTTCTGTTGATAGTTTTTACACTAACCTGGTAGGCACCTGAAAGACAGCACAAAACTTGTTCTACCTGCTTTCTGGGCTGAGATGGGGAACGGCTGAATTTTGGACTCGGCCGGTGACAAAATGTTCCAAACACACCCCATGCAGAACTCCACCGGGGAAGGTGCCAGAAAGGAGTTCTGTTGATAATTTTTACACTACCTTGGTAGGCACCTGAAAGACACCGCAAAAGTTGTTCTACCTGCTTTCTGGGCTGAGATGGGGAACCGCTGAATTTTGGAGTCGGCCGGTGACAAAATGTTCCAAAAACACCCCATGCACAACTCCACCGGGGAAGGCGCCAGAAAGGAGTTCTGGTGATAGTTTTTACATTGCTCTTGTAGGCATCTGAAAGGCACCAAAAAAGTTTTTCTACCTGCTTACTGGGCTGAGGTGGGGAGTCGCTGAATTTTGGACTAGTATGGTGACAAAAAGCTCCAAACACACCCCATGCACAACTCCACCGGGGAAGGTGCCAGAAAGGAGTTTTCTTGATAGTGTTTACATTGCTCTGGTAGGCAGCTGAAAGGCAGGAGAAAACTTGTTCTACCTGCTTTCTGGGCTGAGATGGGGAACCGCTGAATTTTGGAGTCGGCAGGTGACAAAATGTTCCAAACACACCCCATGCACAACTCCACCGGGGAAGGTGCCAGACAAGAGTTCTGTTGGTAGTTTTTACATTGCTTTGGTAGGCAGCTGAAAGGCACCACAAAAGTTGTTCTTCCTGCTTTCTGGGCTGAGATGGGGAACTGCTGAATTTTGGACTCGGCCGGTGACTAAATATTCCAAACACACCCCATGCACAACTCCACCGGGGAAGGTGCCAGAAAAGAGTTCTGTTGGTAGTTTTTACATTGCTTTGGTAGGCAGCTGAAAGGCAGTAGAAAACTTGTTCTACCTGCTTTCCGAGCTGAGATGGGGAACGGCTGAATTTTGGACTCGGCCGGTGACAAAATGTTCCAAACACACCCCATGCACAACTCCACCGGGGAAGGTGCCAGAAAGGAGTTCCGTTGATAATTTTTACACTACCTTGTTAGGCACCTGAAAGAAATCGCAAAAGTTTTTCTACCTGCTTTCTGGGCTGAGATGGGGAACGGCTGAATTTTGGAGTCGGCCGGTGACAAAATGTTCCAAACACACCCCATGCACAACTCCACCGGGGAAGGTGCCAGAAAGGAGTTCCGTTGATAATTTTTACACTACCTTGGTAGGCACCTGAAAGACATCGCAAAAGTTGTTCTACCTGCTTCCTGGGCTGAGATGGGGAACAGCTGAATTTTGGAGTCGGCCGGTGACAAAATGTTCCAAACACACCCCATGCAAAACTCCACCGGGGAAGGTGCCAGACAAGAGTTCTGTTGGTAGTTTTTACATTGCTCTTGTAGGCATCTGAAAGGCACCAAAAAGGTTTTTCTACCTGCTTATTGGGCTGAGGTGGGGAGTCGCTGAATTTTGGACTAGTATGGTGACAAAAAGCTCCAAACACACCCCATGCACAACTCCACCGGGGAAGGTGCCAGACAAGAGTTCTGTTGGTAGTTTTTACATTGTCCGGTAGGCATCAAAAAGACACCACAAAAGTTGTTCTACCTGCTTTCTGGGCTGAGATGGGGAACCGCTGAATATTGGACTCGGCCGGTGACAAAATGTTCCAAACACACCCCAAGCACAACTCCATCGGGAAAGGTGCCAGAAACGAGTTCTCCTGGTAGTTTTGACCTTGCTCCGGTACGCAGCTGAAAGGCACCACAAAAGTTGTTCTATCTGCATTCTGGGCTGAGATGGGGAACCGCTGAATTTTGGACTCGGCTGGTGACAAAATGTTCCAAACACACCCCATGCACAACTCCACTAGGGAAGGTGCCAGAAAGGAGTTTTCTTGATAGTGTTTACATTGCTCTGGTAGGCAGCTGAAAGGCAGTAGAAAACTTGTTCTACCTGCTTTCCGGGCTGAGATGGGGAACGGCTGAATTTTGGACTCGGCCGGTGACAAAATGTTCCAAAAACACCCCATGCACAACTCCACCGGGGAAGGTGCCAGAAAGGAGTTCTGTTGATAATTTTTACACTACCTTGGTAGGCACCTGAAAGACACCGCAAAAGTTGTTCTACCTGCTTTCTGGGCTGAGATGGGGAACCGCTGAATTTTGGAGTCGGCCGGTGACAAAATGTTCCAAAAACACCCCATGCACAACTCCACCGGGGAAGGCGCCAGAAAGGAGTTCTGGTGATAGTTTTTACATTGCTCTTGTAGGCATCTGAAAGGCACCAAAAAGGTTTTTCTACCTGCTTACTGGGCTGAGGTGGGGAGTCGCTGAATTTTGGACTAGTATGGTGACAAAAAGCTCCAAACACACCCCATGCACAACTCCACCGGGGAAGGTGCCAGACAAGAGTTCTGTTGGTAGTTTTTACATTGCTCTTGTAGGCATCTGAAAGGCACCAAAAAGGTTTTTCTACCTGCTTACTGGGCTGAGGTGGGGAGTCGCTGAATTTTGGACTAGTATGGTGACAAAAAGCTCCAAACACACCCCATGCACAACTCCACCGGGGAAGGTGCCAGACAAGAGTTCTGTTGGTAGTTTTTACATTGCTCCGGTAGGCACCTGAAAGACAGCACAAAACTTGTTCTACCTGCTTTCTGGGCTGAGATGGGGAACGGCTGAATTTTGGACTCGGCCGGTGACAAAATGTTCCAAACACACCCCATGCACAACTCCACCGGGGAAGGTGCCAGAAAGGAGTTCTGGTGATAATTTTTACACTACCTTGGTAGGCACCTGAAAGACACCGCAAAAGTTGTTCTACCTGCTTTCTGGGCTGAGATGGGGAACCGCTGAATTTTGGAGTCGGCCGGTGACAAAATGTTCCAAAAACACCCCATGCACAACTCCACCGGGGAAGGCGCCAGAAAGGAGTTCTGGTGATAGTTTTTACATTGCTCTTGTAGGCATCTGAAAGGCACCAAAAAAGTTTTTCTACCTGCTTACTGGGCTGAGGTGGGGAGTCGCTGAATTTTGGACTAGTATGGTGACAAAAAGCTCCAAACACACCCCATGCACAACTCCACCGGGGAAGGTGCCAGAAAGGAGTTTTCTTGATAGTGTTTACATTGCTCTGGTAGGCAGCTGAAAGGCAGGAGAAAACTTGTTCTACCTGCTTTCTGGGCTGAGATGGGGAACCGCTGAATTTTGGAGTCGGCAGGTGACAAAATGTTCCAAACACACCCCATGCACAACTCCACCGGGGAAGGTGCCAGACAAGAGTTCTGTTGGTAGTTTTTACATTGCTTTGGTAGGCAGCTGAAAGGCACCACAAAAGTTGATCTACCTGCTTTCTGGGCTGAGATGGGGAACCGCTGAATATTGGACTCGGCCGGTGACAAAATGTTCCAAACACACCCCAAGCACAACTCCATCGGGAAAGGTGCCAGAAACGAGTTCTCCTGGTAGTTTTGACCTTGCTCCGGTACGCAGCTGAAAGGCACCACAAAAGTTGTTCTATCTGCATTCTGGGCTGAGATGGGGAACCGCTGAATTTTGGACTCGGCTGGTGACAAAATGTTCCAAACACACCCCATGCACAACTCCACTAGGGAAGGTGCCAGAAAGGAGTTTTCTTGATAGTGTTTACATTGCTCTGGTAGGCAGCTGAAAGGCAGTAGAAAACTTGTTCTACCTGCTTTCCGGGCTGAGATGGGGAACGGCTGAATTTTGGACTCGGCCGGTGACAAAATGTTCCAAAAACACCCCATGCACAACTCCACCGGGGAAGGTGCCAGAAAGGAGTTCTGTTGATAATTTTTACACTACCTTGGTAGGCACCTGAAAGACACCGCAAAAGTTGTTCTACCTGCTTTCTGGGCTGAGATGGGGAACCGCTGAATTTTGGAGTCGGCCGGTGACAAAATGTTCCAAAAACACCCCATGCACAACTCCACCGGGGAAGGCGCCAGAAAGGAGTTCTGGTGATAGTTTTTACATTGCTCTTGTAGGCATCTGAAAGGCACCAAAAAGGTTTTTCTACCTGCTTACTGGGCTGAGGTGGGGAGTCGCTGAATTTTGGACTAGTATGGTGACAAAAAGCTCCAAACACACCCCATGCACAACTCCACCGGGGAAGGTGCCAGACAAGAGTTCTGTTGGTAGTTTTTACATTGCTCTTGTAGGCATCTGAAAGGCACCAAAAAGGTTTTTCTACCTGCTTACTGGGCTGAGGTGGGGAGTCGCTGAATTTTGGACTAGTATGGTGACAAAAAGCTCCAAACACACCCCATGCACAACTCCACCGGGGAAGGTGCCAGACAAGAGTTCTGTTGGTAGTTTTTACATTGCTCCGGTAGGCATCAAAAAGATACAACAAAAGTTGTTCTACCTGCTTTCTGGGCTGAGATGGGGAACCGCTGAATTTTGGACTCGGCTGGTGACAAAATGTTCCAAACACACCCCATGCACAACTCCACTAGGGAAGGTGCCAGAAAGGAGTTCTGTTAGTAGTTTTTACATTGCTCCGGTAGGCACCTCAAAGGCACCACAAAAGTTGATCTACCTGCTTTCTGGGCTGAGATGGGGAACCGCTGAATTTTGGACTCGGCTGGTGACAAAATGTTTCAAACACACCCCATGCACAATTCCACTAGGGAAGGTGCCAGAAAATAGTTTTCTTGATAGTGTTTACATTGCTCTGGTAGGCAGCTGAAAGGCAGGAGAAAACTTGTTCTACCTGCTTTCCGGGCTGAGATGGGGAACAGCTGAATTTTGGACTCGGCCGGTGACAAAATGTTCCAAACACACCCCATGCACAACTCCACTAGGGAAAGTGCCAGAAATGAGTTCTGGTGATAGTTTTTACACTAACCTGGTAGGCACCTGAAAGACACCACAAAACTTGTTTGACCTGCTTTCTGGGCTGAGATGGGGAACCGCTGAGTTTTGGAGTCGGCCGGTGACAAAATGTTCCAAAAACACCCCATGCACAACTCCACCGGGGAAGGTGCCAGACAAGAGTTCTGTTGGTAGTTTTTACATTGCTCTTGTAGGCATCTGAAAGGCACCAAAAAGGTTTTTCTACCTGCTTACTGGGCTGAGGTGGGGAGCCGCTGAATTTTGGACTAGTATGGTGACAAAAAGCTCCAAACACACCCCATGCACAACTCCACCGGGGAAGGTGCCAGACAAGAGTTCTGTTGGTAGTTTTTACATTGCTTTGGTAGGCAGCTGAGAGGCACCACAAAAGTTGTTCTACCTGCTTTCTGGGCTGAGATGGGGAACTGCTGAATTTTGGACTCGGCCGGTGACAAAATGTTCCAAACACACCCCATGCACAACTCCACCGGGGAAAGTGCCAGACAAGAGTTCTGTTGATAGTTTTTACACTAACCTGGTAGGCACCTGAAAGACAGCACAAAACTTGTTCTACCTGCTTTCTGGGCTGAGATGGGGAACGGCTGAATTTTGGACTCGGCCGGTGACAAAATGTTCCAAACACACCCCATGCACAACTCCACCGGGGAAGGTGCCAGAAAGGAGTTCTGTTGATAATTTTTACACTACCTTGGTAGGCACCTGAAAGACACCGCAAAAGTTGTTCTACCTGCTTTCTGGGCTGAGATGGGGAACCGCTGAATTTTGGAGTCGGCCGGTGACAAAATGTTCCAAAAACACCCCATGCACAACTCCACCGGGGAAGGCGCCAGAAAGGAGTTCTGGTGATAGTTTTTACATTGCTCTTGTAGGCATCTGAAAGGCACCAAAAAAGTTTTTCTACCTGCTTACTGGGCTGAGGTGGGGAGTCGCTGAATTTTGGACTAGTATGGTGACAAAAAGCTCCAAACACACCCCATGCACAACTCCACCGGGGAAGGTGCCAGAAAGGAGTTTTCTTGATAGTGTTTACATTGCTCTGGTAGGCAGCTGAAAGGCAGGAGAAAACTTGTTCTACCTGCTTTCTGGGCTGAGATGGGGAACCGCTGAATTTTGGAGTCGGCAGGTGACAAAATGTTCCAAACACACCCCATGCACAACTCCACCGGGGAAGGTGCCAGACAAGAGTTCTGTTGGTAGTTTTTACATTGCTTTGGTAGGCAGCTGAAAGGCACCACAAAAGTTGATCTACCTGCTTTCTGGGCTGAGATGGGGAACTGCTGAATTTTGGACTCGGCCGGTGACTAAATATTCCAAACACACCCCATGCACAACTCCACCGGGGAAGGTGCCAGAAAAGAGTTCTGTTGGTAGTTTTTACATTGTCCGGTAGGCATCAAAAAGACACCACAAAAGTTGTTCTACCTGCTTTCTGGGCTGAGATGGGGAACCGCTGAATATTGGACTCGGCCGGTGACAAAATGTTCCAAACACACCCCAAGCACAACTCCATCGGGAAAGGTGCCAGAAACGAGTTCTCCTGGTAGTTTTGACCTTGCTCCGGTACGCAGCTGAAAGGCACCACAAAAGTTGTTCTATCTGCATTCTGGGCTGAGATGGGGAACCGCTGAATTTTGGACTCGGCTGGTGACAAAATGTTCCAAACACACCCCATGCACAACTCCACTAGGGAAGGTGCCAGAAAGGAGTTTTCTTGATAGTGTTTACATTGCTCTGGTAGGCAGCTGAAAGGCAGTAGAAAACTTGTTCTACCTGCTTTCCGGGCTGAGATGGGGAACGGCTGAATTTTGGACTCGGCCGGTGACAAAATGTTCCAAAAACACCCCATGCACAACTCCACCGGGGAAGGTGCCAGAAAGGAGTTCTGTTGATAATTTTTACACTACCTTGGTAGGCACCTGAAAGACACCGCAAAAGTTGTTCTTCCTGCTTTCTGGGCTGAGATGGGGAACCGCTGAATTTTGGAGTCGGCCGGTGACAAAATGTTCCAAAAACACCCCATGCACAACTCCACTAGGGAAAGTGCCAGAAATGAGTTCTGGTGATAGTTTTTACACTAACCTGGTAGGCACCTGAAAGACACCACAAAACTTGTTTGACCTGCTTTCTGGGCTGAGATGGGGAACCGCTGATTTTTGGAGTCGGCCGGTGACAAAATGTTCCAAACACACCCCATGCACAACTCCACCGGGGAAGGCGCCAGAAAGGAGTTCTGGTGATAGTTTTTACATTGCTCTTGTAGGCATCTGAAAGGCACCAAAAAAGTTTTTCTACCTGCTTACTGGGCTGAGGTGGGGAGTCGCTGAATTTTGGACTAGTATGGTGACAAAAAGCTCCAAACACACCCCATGCACAACTCCACCGGGGAAGGTGCCAGACAAGAGTTCTGTTGGTAGTTTTTACATTGCTCCGGTAGGCATCAAAAAGATACAACAAAAGTTGTTCTACCTGCTTTCTGGGCTGAGATGGGGAACCGCTGAATTTTGGACTCGGCTGGTGACAAAATGTTCCAAACACACCCCATGCACAACTCCACTAGGGAAGGTGCCAGAAAGGAGTTCTGTTAGTAGTTTTTACATTGCTCCGGTAGGCACCTCAAAGGCACCACAAAAGTTGATCTACCTGCTTTCTGGGCTGAGATGGGGAACCGCTGAATTTTGGACTCGGCTGGTGACAAAATGTTTCAAACACACCCCATGCACAATTCCACTAGGGAAGGTGCCAGAAAATAGTTTTCTTGATAGTGTTTACATTGCTCTGGTAGGCAGCTGAAAGGCAGGAGAAAACTTGTTCTACCTGCTTTCCGGGCTGAGATGGGGAACAGCTGAATTTTGGACTCGGCCGGTGACAAAATGTTCCAAACACACCCCATGCACAACTCCACTAGGGAAAGTGCCAGAAATGAGTTCTGGTGATAGTTTTTACACTAACCTGGTAGGCACCTGAAAGACACCACAAAACTTGTTTGACCTGCTTTCTGGGCTGAGATGGGGAACCGCTGAGTTTTGGAGTCGGCCGGTGACAAAATGTTCCAAACACACCCCATGCACAACTCCACCGGGGAAGGTGCCAGACAAGAGTTCTGTTGGTAGTTTTTACATTGCTCTTGTAGGCATCTGAAAGGCACCAAAAAGGTTTTTCTACCTGCTTACTGGGCTGAGGTGGGGAGCCGCTGAATTTTGGACTAGTATGGTGACAAAAAGCTCCAAACACACCCCATGCACAACTCCACCGGGGAAGGTGCCAGACAAGAGTTCTGTTGGTAGTTTTTACATTGCTTTGGTAGGCAGCTGAGAGGCACCACAAAAGTTGTTCTACCTGCTTTCTGGGCTGAGATGGGGAACTGCTGAATTTTGGACTCGGCCGGTGACAAAATGTTCCAAACACACCCCATGCACAACTCCACCGGGGAAAGTGCCAGACAAGAGTTCTGTTGATAGTTTTTACACTAACCTGGTAGGCACCTGAAAGACAGCACAAAACTTGTTCTACCTGCTTTCTGGGCTGAGATGGGGAACGGCTGAATTTTGGACTCGGCCGGTGACAAAATGTTCCAAACACACCCCATGCACAACTCCACCGGGGAAGGTGCCAGAAAGGAGTTCTGTTGATAATTTTTACACTACCTTGGTAGGCACCTGAAAGACACCGCAAAAGTTGTTCTACCTGCTTTCTGGGCTGAGATGGGGAACCGCTGAATTTTGGAGTCGGCCGGTGACAAAATGTTCCAAAAACACCCCATGCACAACTCCACCGGGGAAGGCGCCAGAAAGGAGTTCTGGTGATAGTTTTTACATTGCTCTTGTAGGCATCTGAAAGGCACCAAAAAGGTTTTTCTACCTGCTTACTGGGCTGAGGTGGGGAGTCGCTGAATTTTGGACTAGTATGGTGACAAAAAGCTCCAAACACACCCCATGCACAACTCCACCGGGGAAGGTGCCAGAAAGGAGTTTTCTTGATAGTGTTTACATTGCTCTGGTAGGCAGCTGAAAGGCAGGAGAAAACTTGTTCTACCTGCTTTCTGGGCTGAGATGGGGAACCGCTGAATTTTGGAGTCGGCAGGTGACAAAATGTTCCAAACACACCCCATGCACAACTCCACCGGGGAAGGTGCCAGACAAGAGTTCTGTTGGTAGTTTTTACATTGCTTTGGTAGGCAGCTGAAAGGCACCACAAAAGTTGATCTACCTGCTTTCTGGGCTGAGATGGGGAACTGCTGAATTTTGGACTCGGCCGGTGACTAAATATTCCAAACACACCCCATGCACAACTCCACCGGGGAAGGTGCCAGAAAAGAGTTCTGTTGGTAGTTTTTACATTGTCCGGTAGGCATCAAAAAGACACCACAAAAGTTGTTCTACCTGCTTTCTGGGCTGAGATGGGGAACCGCTGAATATTGGACTCGGCCGGTGACAAAATGTTCCAAACACACCCCAAGCACAACTCCATCGGGAAAGGTGCCAGAAACGAGTTCTCCTGGTAGTTTTGACCTTGCTCCGGTACGCAGCTGAAAGGCACCACAAAAGTTGTTCTATCTGCATTCTGGGCTGAGATGGGGAACCGCTGAATTTTGGACTCGGCTGGTGACAAAATGTTCCAAACACACCCCATGCACAACTCCACTAGGGAAGGTGCCAGAAAGGAGTTTTCTTGATAGTGTTTACATTGCTCTGGTAGGCAGCTGAAAGGCAGTAGAAAACTTGTTCTACCTGCTTTCCGGGCTGAGATGGGGAACGGCTGAATTTTGGACTCGGCCGGTGACAAAATGTTCCAAAAACACCCCATGCACAACTCCACCGGGGAAGGTGCCAGAAAGGAGTTCTGTTGATAATTTTTACACTACCTTGGTAGGCACCTGAAAGACACCGCAAAAGTTGTTCTACCTGCTTTCTGGGCTGAGATGGGGAACCGCTGAATTTTGGAGTCGGCCGGTGACAAAATGTTCCAAAAACACCCCATGCACAACTCCACCGGGGAAGGCGCCAGAAAGGAGTTCTGGTGATAGTTTTTACATTGCTCTTGTAGGCATCTGAAAGGCACCAAAAAGGTTTTTCTACCTGCTTACTGGGCTGAGGTGGGGAGTCGCTGAATTTTGGACTAGTATGGTGACAAAAAGCTCCAAACACACCCCATGCACAACTCCACCGGGGAAGGTGCCAGACAAGAGTTCTGTTGGTAGTTTTTACATTGCTCTTGTAGGCATCTGAAAGGCACCAAAAAGGTTTTTCTACCTGCTTACTGGGCTGAGGTGGGGAGTCGCTGAATTTTGGACTAGTATGGTGACAAAAAGCTCCAAACACACCCCATGCACAACTCCACCGGGGAAGGTGCCAGACAAGAGTTCTGTTGGTAGTTTTTACATTGCTCCGGTAGGCATCAAAAAGATACAACAAAAGTTGTTCTACCTGCTTTCTGGGCTGAGATGGGGAACCGCTGAATTTTGGAGTCGGCCGGTGACAAAATGTTCCAAAAACACCCCATGCACAACTCCACCGGGGAAGGCGCCAGAAAGGAGTTCTGTTAGTAGTTTTTACATTGCTCCGGTAGGCACCTCAAAGGCACCACAAAAGTTGATCTACCTGCTTTCTGGGCTGAGATGGGGAACCGCTGAATTTTGGACTCGGCTGGTGACAAAATGTTTCAAACACACCCCATGCACAATTCCACTAGGGAAGGTGCCAGAAAATAGTTTTCTTGATAGTGTTTACATTGCTCTGGTAGGCAGCTGAAAGGCAGGAGAAAACTTGTTCTACCTGCTTTCCGGGCTGAGATGGGGAACAGCTGAATTTTGGACTCGGCCGGTGACAAAATGTTCCAAACACACCCCATGCACAACTCCACTAGGGAAAGTGCCAGAAATGAGTTCTGGTGATAGTTTTTACACTAACCTGGTAGGCACCTGAAAGACACCACAAAACTTGTTTGACCTGCTTTCTGGGCTGAGATGGGGAACCGCTGAGTTTTGGAGTCGGCCGGTGACAAAATGTTCCAAACACACCCCATGCACAACTCCACCGGGGAAGGTGCCAGACAAGAGTTCTGTTGGTAGTTTTTACATTGCTCCTGTAGGCATCTGAAAGGCACCAAAAAGGTTTTTCTACCTGCTTATTGGGCTGAGGTGGGGAGTCGCTGAATTTTGGACTAGTATGGTGACAAAAAGCTCCAAACACACCCCATGCACAACTCCACCGGGGAAGGTGCCAGAAACGAGTTCTCCTGGTAGTTTTGACCTTGCTCCGGTACGCAGCTGAAAGGCACCACAAAAGTTGTTCTATCTGCATTCTGGGCTGAGATGGGGAACCGCTGAATTTTGGACTCGGCTGGTGACAAAATGTTCCAAACACACCCCATGCACAACTCCACTAGGGAAGGTGCCAGAAAGGAGTTTTCTTGATAGTGTTTACATTGCTCTGGTAGGCAGCTGAAAGGCAGTAGAAAACTTGTTCTACCTGCTTTCCGGGCTGAGATGGGGAACGGCTGAATTTTGGAGTCGGCCGGTGACAAAATGTTCCAAAAACACCCCATGCACAACTCCACCGGGGAAGGTGCCAGACAGGAGTTCTGTTGGTAGTTTTTACATTGCTCTTGTAGGCATCTGAAAGGCACCAAAAAGGTTTTTCTACCTGCTTACTGGGCTGAGGTGGGGAGTCGCTGAATTTTGGACTAGTATGGTGACAAAAAGCTCCAAACACACCCCATGCACAACTCCACCGGGGAAGGTGCCAGACAAGAGTTCTGTTGGTAGTTTTTACATTGCTCCGGTAGGCATCAAAAAGATACAACAAAAGTTGTTCTACCTGCTTTCTGGGCTGAGATGGGGAACCGCTGAATTTTGGACTCGGCTGGTGACAAAATGTTCCAAACACACCCCATGCACAACTCCACTAGGGAAGGTGCCAGAAAGGAGTTCTGTTAGTAGTTTTTACATTGCTCCGGTAGGCACCTCAAAGGCACCACAAAAGTTGATCTACCTGCTTTCTGGGCTGAGATGGGGAACCGCTGAATTTTGGACTCGGTTGGTGACAAAATGTTTCAAACACACCCCATGCACAATTCCACTAGGGAAGGTGCCAGAAAATAGTTTTCTTGATAGTGTTTACATTGCTCTGGTAGGCAGCTGAAAGGCAGGAGAAAACTTGTTCTACCTGCTTTCCGGGCTGAGATGGGGAACAGCTGAATTTTGGAGTCGGCCGGTGACAAAATGTTCCAAACACACCCCATGCACAACTCCACTAGGGAAAGTGCCAGAAATGAGTTCTGGTGATAGTTTTTACACTAACCTGGTAGGCACCTGAAAGACACCACAAAACTTGTTTGACCTGCTTTCTGGGCTGAGATGGGGAACCGCTGAGTTTTGGAGTCGGCCGGTGACAAAATGTTCCAAACACACCCCATGCACAACTCCACCGGGGAAGGTGCCAGACAAGAGTTCTGTTGGTAGTTTTTACATTGCTCCTGTAGGCATCTGAAAGGCACCAAAAAGGTTTTTCTACCTGCTTATTGGGCTGAGGTGGGGAGTCGCTGAATTTTGGACTAGTATGGTGACAAAAAGCTCCAAACACACCCCATGCACAACTCCACCGGGGAAGGTGCCAGACAAGAGTTCTGTTGGTAGTTTTTACATTGTCCGGTAGGCATCAAAAAGACAGCACAAAAGTTGTTCTACCTGCTTTCTGGGCTGAGATGGGGAACCGCTGAATATTGGACTCGGCCGGTGACAAAATGTTCCAAACACACCCCATGCACAACTCCATCGGGAAAGGTGCCAGAAACGAGTTCTCCTGGTAGTTTTGACCTTGCTCCGGTACGCAGCTGAAAGGCACCACAAAAGTTGTTCTATCTGCATTCTGGGCTGAGATGGGGAACCGCTGAATTTTGGACTCGGCTGGTGACAAAATGTTCCAAACACACCCCATGCACAACTCCACTAGGGAAGGTGCCAGAAAGGAGTTTTCTTGATAGTGTTTACATTGCTCTGGTAGGCAGCTGAAAGGCAGTAGAAAACTTGTTCTACCTGCTTTCCGGGCTGAGATGGGGAACGGCTGAATTTTGGAGTCGGCCGGTGACAAAATGTTCCAAAAACACCCCATGCACAACTCCACCGGGGAAGGTGCCAGACAGGAGTTCTGTTGGTAGTTTTTACATTGCTCTTGTAGGCATCTGAAAGGCACCAAAAAGGTTTTTCTACCTGCTTACTGGGCTGAGGTGGGGAGTCGCTGAATTTTGGACTAGTATGGTGACAAAAAGCTCCAAACACACCCCATGCACAACTCCACCGGGGAAGGTGCCAGACAAGAGTTCTGTTGGTAGTTTTTACATTGCTCCGGTAGGCATCAAAAAGATACAACAAAAGTTGTTCTACCTGCTTTCTGGGCTGAGATGGGGAACCGCTGAATTTTGGACTCGGCTGGTGACAAAATGTTCCAAACACACCCCATGCACAACTCCACTAGGGAAGGTGCCAGAAAGGAGTTCTGTTAGTAGTTTTTACATTGCTCCGGTAGGCACCTCAAAGGCACCACAAAAGTTGATCTACCTGCTTTCTGGGCTGAGATGGGGAACCGCTGAATTTTGGACTCGGCTGGTGACAAAATGTTCCAAACACACCCCATGCACAACTCCACTAGGGAAAGTGCCAGAAATGAGTTCTGGTGATAGTTTTTACACTAACCTGGTAGGCACCTGAAAGACACCACAAAACTTGTTTGACCTGCTTTCTGGGCTGAGATGGGGAACCGCTGAGTTTTGGAGTCGGCCGGTGACAAAATGTTCCAAACACACCCCATGCACAACTCCACCGGGGAAGGTGCCAGAAAGGAGTTTTCTTGATAGTGTTTACATTGCTCTGGTAGGCAGCTGAAAGGCAGGAGAAAACTTGTTCTACCTGCTTTCCGGGCTGAGATGGGGAACAGCTGAATTTTGGACTCGGCCGGTGACAAAATGTTCCAAACACACCCCATGCACAACTCCACTAGGGAAAGTGCCAGAAATGAGTTCTGGTGATAGTTTTTACACTAACCTGGTAGGCACCTGAAAGACACCACAAAACTTGTTTGACCTGCTTTCTGGGCTGAGATGGGGAACCGCTGAGTTTTGGAGTCGGCCGGTGACAAAATGTTCCAAACACACCCCATGCACAACTCCACCGGGGAAGGTGCCAGAAAAGACTTCTTTTGGTAGTTTTTACATTGCTTTGGTAGGCAGCTGAGAGGCACCACAAAAGTTGTTCTACCTGCTTTCTGGGCTGAGATGGGGAACGGCTGAATTTTGGACTCGGCCGGTGACAAAATGTTCCAAACACACCCCATGCACAACTCCACCGGGGAAGGTGCCAGAAAGGAGTTCTGTTGATAATTTTTACACTACCTTGGTAGGCACCTGAAAGACATCGCAAAAGTTGTTCTACCTGCTTCCTGGGTGAGATGGGGAACAGCTGAATTTTGGAGTCGGCCGGTGACAAAATGTTCCAAACACACCCCATGCACAACTCCACCGGGGAAGGTGCCAGAAAAGACTTCTTTTGGTAGTTTTTACATTGCTTTGGTAGGCAGCTGAGAGGCACCACAAAAGTTGTTCTACCTGCTTTCTGGGCTGAGATGGGGAACGGCTGAATTTTGGACTCGGCCGGTGACTAAATATTCGAAACACACCCCATGCACAACTCCACCGGGGAAGGTGCCAGACAGGAGTTCTGTTGGTAGTTTTTACATTGCTCCTGTAGGCATCTGAAAGGCACCAAAAAGGTTTTTCTACCTGCTTATTGGGCTGAGGTGGGGAGTCGCTGAATTTTGGACTAGTATGGTGACAAAAAGCTCCAAACACACCCCATGCACAACTCCACCGGGGAAGGTGCCAGACAAGAGTTCTGTTGGTAGTTTTTACATTGCTTTGGTAGGCAGCTGAAAGGCACCACAAAAGTTGTTCTTCCTGCTTTCTGGGCTGAGATGGGGAACTGCTGAATTTTGGACTCGGCCGGTGACTAAATATTCCAAACACACCCCATGCACAACTCCACCGGGGAAGGTGCCAGACAAGAGTTCTGTTGGTAGTTTTTACATTGCTTTGGTAGGCAGCTGAAAGGCAGTAGAAAACTTGTTCTACCTGCTTTCCGAGCTGAGATGGGGAACGGCTGAATTTTGGACTCGGCCGGTGACAAAATGTTCCAAACACACCCCATGCACAACTCCACCGGGGAAGGTGCCAGAAAGGAGTTCTGTTGATAGTTTTTACACTACCTTGTTAGGCACCTGAAAGAAATCGCAAAAGTTTTTCTACCTGCTTTCTGGGCTGAGATGGGGAACGGCTGAATTTTGGAGTCGGCCGGTGACAAAATGTTCCAAACACACCCCATGCACAACTCCACCGGGGAAGGTGCCAGAAAGGAGTTTTCTTGATAGTGTTTACATTGCTCTGGTAGGCAGCTGAAAGGCAGGAGAAAACTTGTTCTACCTGCTTTCTGGGCTGAGATGGGGAACCGCTGAATTTTGGAGTCGGCCGGTGACAAAATGTTCCAAACACACCCCATGCACAACTCCACCGGGGAAGGTGCCAGACAAGAGTTCTTTTGGTAGTTTTTACATTGCTCCGGTAGGCAGCTGAAAGGCACCACAAAAGTTGTTCTTCCTGCTTTCTGGGCTGAGATGGGGAACCGCTGAATTTTGGACTCGCCTGGTGACAAATTTTCCAAAAACACCCCATGCACAACTCCACCGGGGAAGGTGCCAGAAAGGAGTTCTGTTGATAGTTTTTACATTGCTCCGATACGCAGCTGAAAGGCACCACAAAAGTTGTTCTATCTGCATTCTGGGCTGAGATGGGGAACCGCTGAATTTTGGACTCGGCTGGTGACAAAATGTTCCAAACACACCCCATGCACAACTCCACCGGGGAAGGTGCCAGACAGGAGTTCTCGTGGTAGATTTTACATTGCTTTGGTAGGCAGCTGAAAGGCACCACAAAAGTTGTTCTTCCTGCTTTCTGGGCTGAGATGGGGAACTGCTGAATTTTGGACTCGGCCGGTGACTAAATATTCCAAACACACCCCATGCACAACTCCACCGGGGAAGGTGCCAGAAAAGAGTTCTGTTGGTAGTTTTTACATTGCTTTGGTAGGCATCTGAAAGGCACCGCAAAAGTTGTTCTTCCTGCTTTCTGGGCTGAGATGGGGAACTGCTGAATTTTGGACTCGGCCGGTGACTAAGTATTCCAAACACACCCCATGCACAACTCCATCGGGGAAGGTGCCAGAAAAGAGTTCTGTTGGTAGTTTTTACATTGCTTTGGTAGGCAGCTGAGAGGCACCACAAAAGTTGTTCTACCTGCTTTCTGGGCTGAGATGGGGAACTACTGAATTTTGGACTCGGCCGGTGACAAAATGTTCCAAACACACCCCATGCACAACTCCACCGGGGAAGGTGCCAGAAAGGAGTTCCGTTGATAATTTTTACACTACCTTGGTAGGCACCTGAAAGACATCGCAAAAGTTGTTCTACCTGCTTCCTGGGCTGAGATGGGGAACAGCTGAATTTTGGAGTCGGCCGGTGACAAAATGTTCCAAACACACCCCATTCACAACTCCACCGGGGAAGGTGCCAGACAGGAGTTCTGTTGGTAGTTTTTACATTGCTCTTGTAGGCATCTGAAAGGCACCAAAAAAGTTTTTCTACCTGCTTACTGGGCTGAGGTGGGGAGTCGCTGAATTTTGGACTAGTATGGTGACAAAAAGCTCCAAACACACCCCATGCACAACTCCACCGGGGAAGGTGCCAGACAAGAGTTCTGTTGGTAGTTTTTACATTGCTTTGGTAGGCAGCTGAGAGGCACCACAAAAGTTGTTCTACCTGCTTTCTGGGCTGAGATGGGGAACTGCTGAATTTTGGACTCGGCCGGTGACAAAATGTTCCAAACACACCCCATGCACAACTCCACTAGGGAAAGTGCCAGAAAGGAGTTCTGGTGATAGTTTTTACACTAACCTGGTAGGCACCTGAAAGACAGCACAAAACTTGTTCTACCTGCTTTCTGGGCTGAGATGGGGAACGGCTGAATTTTGGAGTCGGCCGGTGACAAAATGTTCCAAAAACACCCCATGCACAACTCCACCGGGGAAGGTGCCAGACAGGAGTTCTGTTGGTAGTTTTTACATTGCTCCTGTAGGCATCTGAAAGGCACCAAAAAGGTTTTTCTACCTGCTTTCTGGGCTGAGATGGGGAACCGCTGAATTTTGGAGTCGGCAGGTGACAAAATGTTCCAAACACACCCCATGCACAACTCCACCGGGGAAGGTGCCAGACAAGAGTTCTGTTGGTAGTTTTTACATTGCTTTGGTAGGCAGCTGAAAGGCACCACAAAAGTTGATCTACCTGCTTTCTGGGCTGAGATGGGGAAGTGCTGAATTTTGGACTCGGCCGGTGACTAAATATTCCAAACACACCCCATGCACAACTCCACCGGGGAAGGTGCCAGAAAAGAGTTCTGTTGGTAGTTTTTACATTGCTTTGGTAGGCAGCTGAAAGGCAGTAGAAAACTTGTTCTACCTGCTTTCCGAGCTGAGATGGGGAACGGCTGAATTTTGGACTCGGCCGGTGACAAAATGTTCCAAACACACCCCATGCACAACTCCACCGGGGAAGGTGCCAGAAAGGAGTTCCGTTGATAATTTTTACACTACCTTGTTAGGCACCTGAAAGAAATCGCAAAAGTTTTTCTACCTGCTTTCTGGGCTGAGATGGGGAACTGCTGAATTTTGGAGTCGGCCGGTGACAAAATGTTCCAAACACACCCCATGCACAACTCCACTAGGGAAAGTGCCAGAAAGGAGTTCTGGTGATAGTTTTTACACTAACCTGGTAGGCACCTGAAAGACAGCACAAAACTTGTTCTACCTGCTTTCTGGGCTGAGATGGGGAACGGCTGAATTTTGGACTCGGCCGGTGACAAAATGTTCCAAAAACACCCCATGCACAACTCCACCGGGGAAGGTGCCAGACAGGAGTTCTGTTGGTAGTTTTTACATTGCTCCTGTAGGCATCTGAAAGGCACCAAAAAGGTTTTTCTACCTGCTTACTGGGCTGAGGTGGGGAGTCGCTGAATTTTGGACTAGTATGGTGACAAAAAGCTCCAAACACACCCCATGCACAACTCCACCGGGGAAGGTGCCAGAAAGGAGTTTTCTTGATAGTGTTTACATTGCTCTGGTAGGCAGCTGAAAGGCAGGAGAAAACTTGTTCTACCTGCTTTCTGGGCTGAGATGGGGAACCGCTGAATTTTGGAGTCGGCAGGTGACAAAATGTTCCAAACACACCCCATGCACAACTCCACCGGGGAAGGTGCCAGAAAGGAGTTCCGTTGACAATTTTTACACTACCTTGGTAGGCACCTGAAAGACATCGCAAAAGTTGTTCTACCTGCTTCCTGGGTGAGATGGGGAACAGCTGAATTTTGGAGTCGGCCGGTGACAAAATGTTCCAAACACACCCCATGCACAACTCCACCGGGGAAGGTGCCAGAAAAGACTTCTTTTGGTAGTTTTTACATTGCTTTGGTAGGCAGCTGAGAGGCACCACAAAAGTTGTTCTACCTGCTTTCTGGGCTGAGATGGGGAACGGCTGAATTTTGGACTCGGCCGGTGACTAAATATTCGAAACACACCCCATGCACAACTCCACCGGGGAAGGTGCCAGACAGGAGTTCTGTTGGTAGTTTTTACATTGCTCCTGTAGGCATCTGAAAGGCACCAAAAAGGTTTTTCTACCTGCTTATTGGGCTGAGGTGGGGAGTCGCTGAATTTTGGACTAGTATGGTGACAAAAAGCTCCAAACACACCCCATGCACAACTCCACCGGGGAAGGTGCCAGACAAGAGTTCTGTTGGTAGTTTTTACATTGCTTTGGTAGGCAGCTGAGAGGCACCACAAAAGTTGTTCTACCTGCTTTCTGGGCTGAGATGGGGAACTGCTGAATTTTGGACTCGGCCGGTGACAAAATGTTCCAAACACACCCCATGCACAACTCCACCGGGGAAGGTGCCAGAAAGGAGTTCTGTTGATAATTTTTACACTACCTTGGTAGGCACCTGAAAGACACCGCAAAAGTTGTTCTACCTGCTTCCTGGGCTGAGATGGGGAACAGCTGAATTTTGGACTCGGCCGGTGACAAAATGTTCCAAACACACCCCATGCACAACTCCACTAGGGAAAGTGCCAGAAAGAAGTTCTGGTGATAGTTTTTACACTAACCTGGTAGGCACCTGAAAGACATCGCAAAAGTTGTTCTACCTGCTTCCTGGGCTGAGATGGGGAACAGCTGAATTTTGGAGTCGGCCGGTGACAAAATGTTCCAAACACACCCCATGCACAACTCCACCGGGGAAGGTGCCAGAAAAGAGTTCTTTTGGTAGTTTTTACATTGCTTTGGTAGGCAGCTGAGAGGCACCACAAAAGTTGTTCTACCTGCTTTCTGGGCTGAGATGGGGAACGGCTGAATTTTGGACTCGGCCGGTGACTAAATATTCGAAACACACCCCATTCACAACTCCACCGGGGAAGGTGCCAGACAGGAGTTCTGTTGGTAGTTTTTACATTGCTCCTGTAGGCATCTGAAAGGCACCAAAAAAGTTTTTCTACCTGCTTACTGGGCTGAGGTGGGGAGTCGCTGAATTTTGGACTAGTATGGTGACAAAAAGCTCCAAACACACCCCATGCACAACTCCACCGGGGAAGGTGCCAGACAAGAGTTCTGTTGGTAGTTTTTACATTGCTCTTGTAGGCATCTGAAAGGCACCAAAAAGGTTTTTCTACCTGCTTACTGGGCTGAGGTGGGGAGCCGCTGAATTTTGGACTAGTATGGTGACAAAAAGCTCCAAACACACCCCATGCACAACTCCACCGGGGAAGGTGCCAGACAAGAGTTCTGTTGGTAGTTTTTACATTGCTTTGGTAGGCAGCTGAGAGGCACCACAAAAGTTGTTCTACCTGCTTTCTGGGCTGAGATGGGGAACTGCTGAATTTTGGACTCGGCCGGTGACAAAATGTTCCAAACACACCCCATGCACAACTCCACCGGGGAAAGTGCCAGAAAGGAGTTCTGTTGATAGTTTTTACACTAACCTGGTAGGCACCTGAAAGACAGCACAAAACTTGTTCTACCTGCTTTCTGGGCTGAGATGGGGAACGGCTGAATTTTGGACTCGGCCGGTGACAAAATGTTCCAAACACACCCCATGCACAACTCCACCGGGGAAGGTGCCAGAAAGGAGTTCTGTTGATAATTTTTACACTACCTTGGTAGGCACCTGAAAGACACCGCAAAAGTTGTTCTACCTGCTTTCTGGGCTGAGATGGGGAACCGCTGAATTTTGGAGTCGGCCGGTGACAAAATGTTCCAAAAACACCCCATGCACAACTCCACCGGGGAAGGCGCCAGAAAGGAGTTCTGGTGATAGTTTTTACATTGCTCTTGTAGGCATCTGAAAGGCACCAAAAAAGTTTTTCTACCTGCTTACTGGGCTGAGGTGGGGAGTCGCTGAATTTTGGACTAGTATGGTGACAAAAAGCTCCAAACACACCCCATGCACAACTCCACCGGGGAAGGTGCCAGAAAGGAGTTTTCTTGATAGTGTTTACATTGCTCTGGTAGGCAGCTGAAAGGCAGGAGAAAACTTGTTCTACCTGCTTTCTGGGCTGAGATGGGGAACCGCTGAATTTTGGAGTCGGCAGGTGACAAAATGTTCCAAACACACCCCATGCACAACTCCACCGGGGAAGGTGCCAGACAAGAGTTCTGTTGGTAGTTTTTACATTGCTTTGGTAGGCAGCTGAAAGGCACCACAAAAGTTGTTCTTCCTGCTTTCTGGGCTGAGATGGGGAACTGCTGAATTTTGGACTCGGCCGGTGACTAAATATTCCAAACACACCCCATGCACAACTCCACCGGGGAAGGTGCCAGAAAAGAGTTCTGTTGGTAGTTTTTACATTGCTTTGGTAGGCAGCTGAAAGGCAGTAGAAAACTTGTTCTACCTGCTTTCCGAGCTGAGATGGGGAACGGCTGAATTTTGGACTCGGCCGGTGACAAAATGTTCCAAACACACCCCATGCACAACTCCACCGGGGAAGGTGCCAGAAAGGAGTTCCGTTGATAATTTTTACACTACCTTGTTAGGCACCTGAAAGAAATCGCAAAAGTTTTTCTACCTGCTTTCTGGGCTGAGATGGGGAACGGCTGAATTTTGGAGTCGGCCGGTGACAAAATGTTCCAAACACACCCCATGCACAACTCCACCGGGGAAGGTGCCAGAAAGGAGTTCCGTTGATAATTTTTACACTACCTTGGTAGGCACCTGAAAGACATCGCAAAAGTTGTTCTACCTGCTTCCTGGGCTGAGATGGGGAACAGCTGAATTTTGGAGTCGGCAGGTGACAAAATGTTCCAAACACACCCCATGCAAAACTCCACCGGGGAAGGTGCCAGACAAGAGTTCTGTTGGTAGTTTTTACATTGCTCTTGTAGGCATCTGAAAGGCACCAAAAAGGTTTTTCTACCTGCTTATTGGGCTGAGGTGGGGAGTCGCTGAATTTTGGACTAGTATGGTGACAAAAAGCTCCAAACACACCCCATGCACAACTCCACCGGGGAAGGTGCCAGACAAGAGTTCTGTTGGTAGTTTTTACATTGTCCGGTAGGCATCAAAAAGACACCACAAAAGTTGTTCTACCTGCTTTCTGGGCTGAGATGGGGAACCGCTGAATTTTGGACTCGGCTGGTGACAAAATGTTCCAAACACACCCCATGCACAACTCCACTAGGGAAGGTGCCAGAAAGGAGTTTTCTTGATAGTGTTTACATTGCTCTGGTAGGCAGCTGAAAGGCAGTAGAAAACTTGTTCTACCTGCTTTCCGGGCTGAGATGGGGAACGGCTGAATTTTGGACTCGGCCGGTGACAAAATGTTCCAAAAACACCCCATGCACAACTCCACCGGGGAAGGTGCCAGAAAGGAGTTCTGTTGATAATTTTTACACTACCTTGGTAGGCACCTGAAAGACACCGCAAAAGTTGTTCTACCTGCTTTCTGGGCTGAGATGGGGAACCGCTGAATTTTGGAGTCGGCCGGTGACAAAATGTTCCAAAAACACCCCATGCACAACTCCACCGGGGAAGGCGCCAGAAAGGAGTTCTGGTGATAGTTTTTACATTGCTCTTGTAGGCATCTGAAAGGCACCAAAAAGGTTTTTCTACCTGCTTACTGGGCTGAGGTGGGGAGTCGCTGAATTTTGGACTAGTATGGTGACAAAAAGCTCCAAACACACCCCATGCACAACTCCACCGGGGAAGGTGCCAGACAAGAGTTCTGTTGGTAGTTTTTACATTGCTCTTGTAGGCATCTGAAAGGCACCAAAAAGGTTTTTCTACCTGCTTACTGGGCTGAGGTGGGGAGTCGCTGAATTTTGGACTAGTATGGTGACAAAAAGCTCCAAACACACCCCATGCACAACTCCACCGGGGAAGGTGCCAGACAAGAGTTCTGTTGGTAGTTTTTACATTGCTCCGGTAGGCACCTGAAAGACACCGCAAAAGTTGTTCTACCTGCTTTCTGGGCTGAGATGGGGAACCGCTGAATTTTGGAGTCGGCCGGTGACAAAATGTTCCAAAAACACCCCATGCACAACTCCACCGGGGAAGGCGCCAGAAAGGAGTTCTGTTAGTAGTTTTTACATTGCTCCGGTAGGCACCTCAAAGGCACCACAAAAGTTGATCTACCTGCTTTCTGGGCTGAGATGGGGAACCGCTGAATTTTGGACTCGGCTGGTGACAAAATGTTTCAAACACACCCCATGCACAACTCCACCGGGGAAGGTGCCAGAAAATAGTTTTCTTGATAGTGTTTACATTGCTCTGGTAGGCAGCTGAAAGGCAGGAGAAAACTTGTTCTACCTGCTTTCCGGGCTGAGATGGGGAACAGCTGAATTTTGGACTCGGCCGGTGACAAAATGTTCCAAACACACCCCATGCACAACTCCACTAGGGAAAGTGCCAGAAATGAGTTCTGGTGATAGTTTTTACACTAACCTGGTAGGCACCTGAAAGACACCACAAAACTTGTTTGACCTGCTTTCTGGGCTGAGATGGGGAACGGCTGAATTTTGGAGTCGGCCGGTGACAAAATGTTCCAAAAACACCCCATGCACAACTCCACCGGGGAAGGTGCCAGACAGGAGTTCTGTTGGTAGTTTTTACATTGCTCTTGTAGGCATCTGAAAGGCACCAAAAAGGTTTTTCTACCTGCTTACTGGGCTGAGGTGGGGAGTCGCTGAATTTTGGACTAGTATGGTGACAAAAAGCTCCAAACACACCCCATGCACAACTCCACCGGGGAAGGTGCCAGACAGGAGTTCTGTTGGTAGTTTTTACATTGCTCTTGTAGGCATCTGAAAGGCACCAAAAAGGTTTTTCTACCTGCTTACTGGGCTGAGGTGGGGAGCCGCTGAATTTTGGACTAGTATGGTGACAAAAAGCTCCAAACACACCCCATGCACAACTCCACCGGGGAAGGTGCCAGACAAGAGTTCTGTTGGTAGTTTTTACATTGCTTTGGTAGGCAGCTGAGAGGCACCACAAAAGTTGTTCTACCTGCTTTCTGGGCTGAGATGGGGAACTGCTGAATTTTGGACTAGTATGGTGACAAAATGTTCCAAACACACCCCATGCACAACTCCACCGGGGAAAGTGCCAGAAAGGAGTTCTGTTGATAGTTTTTACACTAACCTGGTAGGCACCTGAAAGACAGCACAAAACTTGTTCTACCTGCTTTCTGGGCTGAGATGGGGAACGGCTGAATTTTGGACTCGGCCGGTGACAAAATGTTCCAAACACACCCCATGCACAACTCCACCGGGGAAGGTGCCAGAAAGGAGTTCTGTTGATAATTTTTACACTACCTTGGTAGGCACCTGAAAGACACCGCAAAAGTTGTTCTACCTGCTTTCTGGGCTGAGATGGGGAACCGCTGAATTTTGGAGTCGGCCGGTGACAAAATGTTCCAAAAACACCCCATGCACAACTCCACCGGGGAAGGCGCCAGAAAGGAGTTCTGGTGATAGTTTTTACATTGCTCTTGTAGGCATCTGAAAGGCACCAAAAAAGTTTTTCTACCTGCTTACTGGGCTGAGGTGGGGAGTCGCTGAATTTTGGACTAGTATGGTGACAAAAAGCTCCAAACACACCCCATGCACAACTCCACCGGGGAAGGTGCCAGAAAGGAGTTTTCTTGATAGTGTTTACATTGCTCTGGTAGGCAGCTGAAAGGCAGGAGAAAACTTGTTCTACCTGCTTTCTGGGCTGAGATGGGGAACCGCTGAATTTTGGAGTCGGCAGGTGACAAAATGTTCCAAACACACCCCATGCACAACTCCACCGGGGAAGGTGCCAGACAAGAGTTCTGTTGGTAGTTTTTACATTGCTTTGGTAGGCAGCTGAAAGGCACCACAAAAGTTGATCTACCTGCTTTCTGGGCTGAGATGGGGAACTGCTGAATTTTGGACTCGGCCGGTGACTAAATATTCCAAACACACCCCATGCACAACTCCACCGGGGAAGGTGCCAGAAAAGAGTTCTGTTGGTAGTTTTTACATTGTCCGGTAGGCATCAAAAAGACACCACAAAAGTTGTTCTACCTGCTTTCTGGGCTGAGATGGGGAACCGCTGAATATTGGACTCGGCCGGTGACAAAATGTTCCAAACACACCCCAAGCACAACTCCATCGGGAAAGGTGCCAGAAACGAGTTCTCCTGGTAGTTTTGACCTTGCTCCGGTACGCAGCTGAAAGGCACCACAAAAGTTGTTCTATCTGCATTCTGGGCTGAGATGGGGAACCGCTGAATTTTGGACTCGGCTGGTGACAAAATGTTCCAAACACACCCCATGCACAACTCCACTAGGGAAGGTGCCAGAAAGGAGTTTTCTTGATAGTGTTTACATTGCTCTGGTAGGCAGCTGAAAGGCAGTAGAAAACTTGTTCTACCTGCTTTCCGGGCTGAGATGGGGAACGGCTGAATTTTGGACTCGGCCGGTGACAAAATGTTCCAAAAACACCCCATGCACAACTCCACCGGGGAAGGTGCCAGAAAGGAGTTCTGTTGATAATTTTTACACTACCTTGGTAGGCACCTGAAAGACACCGCAAAAGTTGTTCTACCTGCTTTCTGGGCTGAGATGGGGAACCGCTGAATTTTGGAGTCGGCCGGTGACAAAATGTTCCAAAAACACCCCATGCACAACTCCACCGGGGAAGGCGCCAGAAAGGAGTTCTGGTGATAGTTTTTACATTGCTCTTGTAGGCATCTGAAAGGCACCAAAAAGGTTTTTCTACCTGCTTACTGGGCTGAGGTGGGGAGTCGCTGAATTTTGGACTAGTATGGTGACAAAAAGCTCCAAACACACCCCATGCACAACTCCACCGGGGAAGGTGCCAGACAAGAGTTCTGTTGGTAGTTTTTACATTGCTCTTGTAGGCATCTGAAAGGCACCAAAAAGGTTTTTCTACCTGCTTACTGGGCTGAGGTGGGGAGTCGCTGAATTTTGGACTAGTATGGTGACAAAAAGCTCCAAACACACCCCATGCACAACTCCACCGGGGAAGGTGCCAGACAAGAGTTCTGTTGGTAGTTTTTACATTGCTCCGGTAGGCACCTGAAAGACACCGCAAAAGTTGTTCTACCTGCTTTCTGGGCTGAGATGGGGAACCGCTGAATTTTGGAGTCGGCCGGTGACAAAATGTTCCAAAAACACCCCATGCACAACTCCACCGGGGAAGGCGCCAGAAAGGAGTTCTGTTAGTAGTTTTTACATTGCTCCGGTAGGCACCTCAAAGGCACCACAAAAGTTGATCTACCTGCTTTCTGGGCTGAGATGGGGAACCGCTGAATTTTGGACTCGGCTGGTGACAAAATGTTTCAAACACACCCCATGCACAACTCCACCGGGGAAGGTGCCAGAAAATAGTTTTCTTGATAGTGTTTACATTGCTCTGGTAGGCAGCTGAAAGGCAGGAGAAAACTTGTTCTACCTGCTTTCCGGGCTGAGATGGGGAACAGCTGAATTTTGGACTCGGCCGGTGACAAAATGTTCCAAACACACCCCATGCACAACTCCACTAGGGAAAGTGCCAGAAATGAGTTCTGGTGATAGTTTTTACACTAACCTGGTAGGCACCTGAAAGACACCACAAAACTTGTTTGACCTGCTTTCTGGGCTGAGATGGGGAACGGCTGAATTTTGGAGTCGGCCGGTGACAAAATGTTCCAAAAACACCCCATGCACAACTCCACCGGGGAAGGTGCCAGACAGGAGTTCTGTTGGTAGTTTTTACATTGCTCTTGTAGGCATCTGAAAGGCACCAAAAAGGTTTTTCTACCTGCTTACTGGGCTGAGGTGGGGAGTCGCTGAATTTTGGACTAGTATGGTGACAAAAAGCTCCAAACACACCCCATGCACAACTCCACCGGGGAAGGTGCCAGACAGGAGTTCTGTTGGTAGTTTTTACATTGCTCTTGTAGGCATCTGAAAGGCACCAAAAAGGTTTTTCTACCTGCTTACTGGGCTGAGGTGGGGAGCCGCTGAATTTTGGACTAGTATGGTGACAAAAAGCTCCAAACACACCCCATGCACAACTCCACCGGGGAAGGTGCCAGACAAGAGTTCTGTTGGTAGTTTTTACATTGCTTTGGTAGGCAGCTGAGAGGCACCACAAAAGTTGTTCTACCTGCTTTCTGGGCTGAGATGGGGAACTGCTGAATTTTGGACTCGGCCGGTGACAAAATGTTCCAAACACACCCCATGCACAACTCCACCGGGGAAAGTGCCAGAAAGGAGTTCTGTTGATAGTTTTTACACTAACCTGGTAGGCACCTGAAAGACAGCACAAAACTTGTTCTACCTGCTTTCTGGGCTGAGATGGGGAACGGCTGAATTTTGGACTCGGCCGGTGACAAAATGTTCCAAACACACCCCATGCACAACTCCACCGGGGAAGGTGCCAGAAAGGAGTTCTGTTGATAATTTTTACACTACCTTGGTAGGCACCTGAAAGACACCGCAAAAGTTGTTCTACCTGCTTTCTGGGCTGAGATGGGGAACCGCTGAATTTTGGAGTCGGCCGGTGACAAAATGTTCCAAAAACACCCCATGCACAACTCCACCGGGGAAGGCGCCAGAAAGGAGTTCTGGTGATAGTTTTTACATTGCTCTTGTAGGCATCTGAAAGGCACCAAAAAAGTTTTTCTACCTGCTTACTGGGCTGAGGTGGGGAGTCGCTGAATTTTGGACTAGTATGGTGACAAAAAGCTCCAAACACACCCCATGCACAACTCCACCGGGGAAGGTGCCAGAAAGGAGTTTTCTTGATAGTGTTTACATTGCTCTGGTAGGCAGCTGAAAGGCAGGAGAAAACTTGTTCTACCTGCTTTCTGGGCTGAGATGGGGAACCGCTGAATTTTGGAGTCGGCAGGTGACAAAATGTTCCAAACACACCCCATGCACAACTCCACCGGGGAAGGTGCCAGACAAGAGTTCTGTTGGTAGTTTTTACATTGCTTTGGTAGGCAGCTGAAAGGCACCACAAAAGTTGATCTACCTGCTTTCTGGGCTGAGATGGGGAACTGCTGAATTTTGGACTCGGCCGGTGACTAAATATTCCAAACACACCCCATGCACAACTCCACCGGGGAAGGTGCCAGAAAAGAGTTCTGTTGGTAGTTTTTACATTGTCCGGTAGGCATCAAAAAGACACCACAAAAGTTGTTCTACCTGCTTTCTGGGCTGAGATGGGGAACCGCTGAATATTGGACTCGGCCGGTGACAAAATGTTCCAAACACACCCCAAGCACAACTCCATCGGGAAAGGTGCCAGAAACGAGTTCTCCTGGTAGTTTTGACCTTGCTCCGGTACGCAGCTGAAAGGCACCACAAAAGTTGTTCTATCTGCATTCTGGGCTGAGATGGGGAACCGCTGAATTTTGGACTCGGCTGGTGACAAAATGTTCCAAACACACCCCATGCACAACTCCACTAGGGAAGGTGCCAGAAAGGAGTTTTCTTGATAGTGTTTACATTGCTCTGGTAGGCAGCTGAAAGGCAGTAGAAAACTTGTTCTACCTGCTTTCCGGGCTGAGATGGGGAACGGCTGAATTTTGGACTCGGCCGGTGACAAAATGTTCCAAAAACACCCCATGCACAACTCCACCGGGGAAGGTGCCAGAAAGGAGTTCTGTTGATAATTTTTACACTACCTTGGTAGGCACCTGAAAGACACCGCAAAAGTTGTTCTACCTGCTTTCTGGGCTGAGATGGGGAACCGCTGAATTTTGGAGTCGGCCGGTGACAAAATGTTCCAAAAACACCCCATGCACAACTCCACCGGGGAAGGCGCCAGAAAGGAGTTCTGGTGATAGTTTTTACATTGCTCTTGTAGGCATCTGAAAGGCACCAAAAAGGTTTTTCTACCTGCTTACTGGGCTGAGGTGGGGAACAGCTGAATTTTGGACTAGTATGGTGACAAAAAGCTCCAAACACACCCCATGCACAACTCCACCGGGGAAGGTGCCAGACAAGAGTTCTGTTGGTAGTTTTTACATTGCTCTTGTAGGCATCTGAAAGGCACCAAAAAGGTTTTTCTACCTGCTTACTGGGCTGAGGTGGGGAGTCGCTGAATTTTGGACTAGTATGGTGACAAAAAGCTCCAAACACACCCCATGCACAACTCCACCGGGGAAGGTGCCAGACAAGAGTTCTGTTGGTAGTTTTTACATTGCTCCGGTAGGCATCAAAAAGATACAACAAAAGTTGTTCTACCTGCTTTCTGGGCTGAGATGGGGAACCGCTGAATTTTGGACTCGGCTGGTGACAAAATGTTCCAAACACACCCCATGCACAACTCCACTAGGGAAGGTGCCAGAAAGGAGTTCTGTTAGTAGTTTTTACATTGCTCCGGTAGGCACCTCAAAGGCACCACAAAAGTTGATCTACCTGCTTTCTGGGCTGAGATGGGGAACCGCTGAATTTTGGACTCGGCTGGTGACAAAATGTTTCAAACACACCCCATGCACAATTCCACTAGGGAAGGTGCCAGAAAATAGTTTTCTTGATAGTGTTTACATTGCTCTGGTAGGCAGCTGAAAGGCAGGAGAAAAACTTGTTCTACCTGCTTTCCGGGCTGAGATGGGGAACAGCTGAATTTTGGACTCGGCCGGTGACAAAATGTTCCAAACACACCCCATGCACAACTCCACTAGGGAAAGTGCCAGAAATGAGTTCTGGTGATAGTTTTTACACTAACCTGGTAGGCACCTGAAAGACACCACAAAACTTGTTTGACCTGCTTTCTGGGCTGAGATGGGGAACCGCTGAGTTTTGGAGTCGGCCGGTGACAAAATGTTCCAAAAACACCCCATGCACAACTCCACCGGGGAAGGTGCCAGACAAGAGTTCTGTTGGTAGTTTTTACATTGCTCTTGTAGGCATCTGAAAGGCACCAAAAAGGTTTTTCTACCTGCTTACTGGGCTGAGGTGGGGAGCCGCTGAATTTTGGACTAGTATGGTGACAAAAAGCTCCAAACACACCCCATGCACAACTCCACCGGGGAAGGTGCCAGACAAGAGTTCTGTTGGTAGTTTTTACATTGCTTTGGTAGGCAGCTGAGAGGCACCACAAAAGTTGTTCTACCTGCTTTCTGGGCTGAGATGGGGAACTGCTGAATTTTGGACTCGGGCCGGTGACAAAATGTTCCAAACACACCCCATGCACAACTCCACCGGGGAAAGTGCCAGACAAGAGTTCTGTTGATAGTTTTTACACTAACCTGGTAGGCACCTGAAAGACAGCACAAAACTTGTTCTACCTGCTTTCTGGGCTGAGATGGGGAACGGCTGAATTTTGGACTCGGCCGGTGACAAAATGTTCCAAACACACCCCATGCACAACTCCACCGGGGAAGGTGCCAGAAAGGAGTTCTGTTGATAATTTTTACACTACCTTGGTAGGCACCTGAAAGACACCGCAAAAGTTGTTCTACCTGCTTTCTGGGCTGAGATGGGGAACCGCTGAATTTTGGAGTCGGCGCCGGTGACAAAATGTTCCAAAAACACACCCATGCACAACTCCACCGGGGAAGGCGCCAGAAAGGAGTTCTGGTGATAGTTTTTACATTGCTCTTGTAGGCATCTGAAAGGCACCAAAAAAGTTTTTCTACCTGCTTACTGGGCTGAGGTGGGGAGTCGCTGAATTTTGGACTAGTATGGTGACAAAAAGCTCCAAACACACCCCATGCACAACTCCACCGGGGAAGGTGCCAGAAAGGAGTTTTTCTTGATAGTGTTTACATTGCTCTGGTAGGCAGCTGAAAGGCAGGAGAAAACTTGTTCTACCTGCTTTCTGGGCTGAGATGGGGAACCGCTGAATTTTGGAGTCGGCAGGTGACAAAATGTTCCAAACACACCCCATGCACAACTCCACCGGGGAAGGTGCCAGACAAGAGTTCTGTTGGTAGTTTTTACATTGCTTTGGTAGGCAGCTGAAAGGCACCACAAAAGTTGATCTACCTGCTTTCTGGGCTGAGATGGGGGAACTGCTGAATTTTGGACTCGGCCGGTGACTAAATATTCCAAACACACCCCATGCACAACTCCACCGGGGAAGGTGCCAGAAAAGAGTTCTGTTGGTAGTTTTTACATTGTCCGGTAGGCATCAAAAAGACACCACAAAAGTTGTTCTACCTGCTTTCTGGGCTGAGATGGGGAACCGCTGAATATTGGACTCGGCCGGTGACAAAATGTTCCAAACACACCCCAAGCACAACTCCATCGGGAAAGGTGCCAGAAACGAGTTCTCCTGGTAGTTTTGACCTTGCTCCGGTACGCAGCTGAAAGGCACCACAAAAGTTGTTCTATCTGCATTCTGGGCTGAGATGGGGAACCGCTGAATTTTGGACTCGGCTGGTGACAAAATGTTCCAAACACACCCCATGCACAACTCCACTAGGGAAGGTGCCAGAAAGGAGTTTTCTTGATAGTGTTTACATTGCTCTGGTAGGCAGCTGAAAGGCAGTAGAAAACTTGTTCTACCTGCTTTCCGGGCTGAGATGGGGAACGGCTGAATTTTGGACTCGGCCGGTGACAAAATGTTCCAAAAACACCCCATGCACAACTCCACCGGGGAAGGTGCCAGAAAGGAGTTCTGTTGATAATTTTTACACTACCTTGGTAGGCACCTGAAAGACACCGCAAAAGTTGTTCTACCTGCTTTCTGGGCTGAGATGGGGAACCGCTGAATTTTGGAGTCGGCCGGTGACAAAATGTTCCAAAAACACCCCCATGCACAACTCCACTAGGGAAAGTGCCAGAAATGAGTTCTGGTGATAGTTTTTTACACTAACCTGGTAGGGCACCTGAAAGACACCACAAAACTTGTTTGACCTGCTTTCTGGGCTGAGATGGGGAACCGCTGAGTTTTGGAGTCGGCCGGTGACAAAATGTTCCAAACACACCCCATGCACAACTCCACCGGGGAAGGCGCCAGAAAGGAGTTCTGGTGATAGTTTTTACATTGCTCTTGTAGGCATCTGAAAGGCACCAAAAAAGTTTTTCTACCTGCTTACTGGGCTGAGGTGGGGAGTCGCTGAATTTTGGACTAGTATGGTGACAAAAAGCTCCAAACACACCCCATGCACAACTCCACCGGGGAAGGTGCCAGACAAGAGTTCTGTTGGTAGTTTTTACATTGCTCCGGTAGGCATCAAAAAGATACAACAAAAGTTGTTCTACCTGCTTTCTGGGCTGAGATGGGGAACCGCTGAATTTTGGACTCGGCTGGTGACAAAATGTTCCAAACACACCCCATGCACAACTCCACTAGGGAAGGTGCCAGAAAGGAGTTCTGTTAGTAGTTTTTACATTGCTCCGGTAGGCACCTCAAAGGCACCACAAAAGTTGATCTACCTGCTTTCTGGGCTGAGATGGGGAACCGCTGAATTTTGGACTCGGCTGGTGACAAAATGTTTCAAACACACCCCATGCACAATTCCACTAGGGAAGGTGCCAGAAAATAGTTTTCTTGATAGTGTTTACATTGCTCTGGTAGGCAGCTGAAAGGCAGGAGAAAACTTGTTCTACCTGCTTTCCGGGCTGAGATGGGGAACAGCTGAATTTTGGACTCGGCCGGTGACAAAATGTTCCAAACACACCCCATGCACAACTCCACTAGGGAAAGTGCCAGAAATGAGTTCTGGTGATAGTTTTTACACTAACCTGGTAGGCACCTGAAAGACACCACAAAACTTGTTTGACCTGCTTTCTGGGCTGAGATGGGGAACCGCTGAGTTTTGGAGTCGGCCGGTGACAAAATGTTCCAAACACACCCCATGCACAACTCCACCGGGGAAGGTGCCAGACAAGAGTTCTGTTGGTAGTTTTTACATTGCTCTTGTAGGCATCTGAAAGGCACCAAAAAGGTTTTTCTACCTGCTTACTGGGCTGAGGTGGGGAGCCGCTGAATTTTGGACTAGTATGGTGACAAAAAGCTCCAAACACACCCCATGCACAACTCCACCGGGGAAGGTGCCAGACAAGAGTTCTGTTGGTAGTTTTTACATTGCTTTGGTAGGCAGCTGAGAGGCACCACAAAAGTTGTTCTACCTGCTTTCTGGGCTGAGATGGGGAACTGCTGAATTTTGGACTCGGCCGGTGACAAAATGTTCCAAACACACCCCATGCACAACTCCACCGGGGAAAGTGCCAGAAAGGAGTTCTGTTGATAGTTTTTACACTAACCTGGTAGGCACCTGAAAGACAGCACAAAACTTGTTCTACCTGCTTTCTGGGCTGAGATGGGGAACGGCTGAATTTTGGACTCGGCCGGTGACAAAATGTTCCAAACACACCCCATGCACAACTCCACCGGGGAAGGTGCCAGAAAGGAGTTCTGTTGATAATTTTTACACTACCTTGGTAGGCACCTGAAAGACACCGCAAAAGTTGTTCTACCTGCTTTCTGGGCTGAGATGGGGAACCGCTGAATTTTGGAGTCGGCCGGTGACAAAATGTTCCAAAAACACCCCATGCACAACTCCACCGGGGAAGGCGCCAGAAAGGAGTTCTGGTGATAGTTTTTACATTGCTCTTGTAGGCATCTGAAAGGCACCAAAAAAGTTTTTCTACCTGCTTACTGGGCTGAGGTGGGGAGTCGCTGAATTTTGGACTAGTATGGTGACAAAAAGCTCCAAACACACCCCATGCACAACTCCACCGGGGAAGGTGCCAGAAAGGAGTTTTCTTGATAGTGTTTACATTGCTCTGGTAGGCAGCTGAAAGGCAGGAGAAAACTTGTTCTACCTGCTTTCTGGGCTGAGATGGGGAACCGCTGAATTTTGGAGTCGGCAGGTGACAAAATGTTCCAAACACACCCCATGCACAACTCCACCGGGGAAGGTGCCAGACAAGAGTTCTGTTGGTAGTTTTTACATTGCTTTGGTAGGCAGCTGAAAGGCACCACAAAAGTTGATCTACCTGCTTTCTGGGCTGAGATGGGGAACTGCTGAATTTTGGACTCGGCCGGTGACTAAATATTCCAAACACACCCCATGCACAACTCCACCGGGGAAGGTGCCAGAAAAGAGTTCTGTTGGTAGTTTTTACATTGTCCGGTAGGCATCAAAAAGACACCACAAAAGTTGTTCTACCTGCTTTCTGGGCTGAGATGGGGAACCGCTGAATATTGGACTCGGCCGGTGACAAAATGTTCCAAACACACCCCAAGCACAACTCCATCGGGAAAGGTGCCAGAAACGAGTTCTCCTGGTAGTTTTGACCTTGCTCCGGTACGCAGCTGAAAGGCACCACAAAAGTTGTTCTATCTGCATTCTGGGCTGAGATGGGGAACCGCTGAATTTTGGACTCGGCTGGTGACAAAATGTTCCAAACACACCCCATGCACAACTCCACTAGGGAAGGTGCCAGAAAGGAGTTTTCTTGATAGTGTTTACATTGCTCTGGTAGGCAGCTGAAAGGCAGTAGAAAACTTGTTCTACCTGCTTTCCGGGCTGAGATGGGGAACGGCTGAATTTTGGACTCGGCCGGTGACAAAATGTTCCAAAAACACCCCATGCACAACTCCACCGGGGAAGGTGCCAGAAAGGAGTTCTGTTGATAATTTTTACACTACCTTGGTAGGCACCTGAAAGACACCGCAAAAGTTGTTCTACCTGCTTTCTGGGCTGAGATGGGGAACCGCTGAATTTTGGAGTCGGCCGGTGACAAAATGTTCCAAAAACACCCCATGCACAACTCCACCGGGGAAGGCGCCAGAAAGGAGTTCTGGTGATAGTTTTTACATTGCTCTTGTAGGCATCTGAAAGGCACCAAAAAGGTTTTTCTACCTGCTTACTGGGCTGAGGTGGGGAGTCGCTGAATTTTGGACTAGTATGGTGACAAAAAGCTCCAAACACACCCCATGCACAACTCCACCGGGGAAGGTGCCAGACAAGAGTTCTGTTGGTAGTTTTTACATTGCTCTTGTAGGCATCTGAAAGGCACCAAAAAGGTTTTTCTACCTGCTTACTGGGCTGAGGTGGGGAGTCGCTGAATTTTGGACTAGTATGGTGACAAAAAGCTCCAAACACACCCCATGCACAACTCCACCGGGGAAGGTGCCAGACAAGAGTTCTGTTGGTAGTTTTTACATTGCTCCGGTAGGCATCAAAAAGATACAACAAAAGTTGTTCTACCTGCTTTCTGGGCTGAGATGGGGAACCGCTGAATTTTGGACTCGGCTGGTGACAAAATGTTCCAAACACACCCCATGCACAACTCCACTAGGGAAGGTGCCAGAAAGGAGTTCTGTTAGTAGTTTTTACATTGCTCCGGTAGGCACCTCAAAGGCACCACAAAAGTTGATCTACCTGCTTTCTGGGCTGAGATGGGGAACCGCTGAATTTTGGACTCGGCTGGTGACAAAATGTTTCAAACACACCCCATGCACAATTCCACTAGGGAAGGTGCCAGAAAATAGTTTTCTTGATAGTGTTTACATTGCTCTGGTAGGCAGCTGAAAGGCAGGAGAAAACTTGTTCTACCTGCTTTCCGGGCTGAGATGGGGAACAGCTGAATTTTGGACTCGGCCGGTGACAAAATGTTCCAAACACACCCCATGCACAACTCCACTAGGGAAAGTGCCAGAAATGAGTTCTGGTGATAGTTTTTACACTAACCTGGTAGGCACCTGAAAGACACCACAAAACTTGTTTGACCTGCTTTCTGGGCTGAGATGGGGAACCGCTGAGTTTTGGAGTCGGCCGGTGACAAAATGTTCCAAACACACCCCATGCACAACTCCACCGGGGAAGGTGCCAGACAAGAGTTCTGTTGGTAGTTTTTACATTGCTCCTGTAGGCATCTGAAAGGCACCAAAAAGGTTTTTCTACCTGCTTATTGGGCTGAGGTGGGGAGTCGCTGAATTTTGGACTAGTATGGTGACAAAAAGCTCCAAACACACCCCATGCACAACTCCACCGGGGAAGGTGCCAGACAAGAGTTCTGTTGGTAGTTTTTACATTGTCCGGTAGGCATCAAAAAGACAGCACAAAAGTTGTTCTACCTGCTTTCTGGGCTGAGATGGGGAACCGCTGAATATTGGACTCGGCCGGTGACAAAATGTTCCAAACACACCCCATGCACAACTCCATCGGGAAAGGTGCCAGAAACGAGTTCTCCTGGTAGTTTTGACCTTGCTCCGGTACGCAGCTGAAAGGCACCACAAAAGTTGTTCTATCTGCATTCTGGGCTGAGATGGGGAACCGCTGAATTTTGGACTCGGCTGGTGACAAAATGTTCCAAACACACCCCATGCACAACTCCACTAGGGAAGGTGCCAGAAAGGAGTTTTCTTGATAGTGTTTACATTGCTCTGGTAGGCAGCTGAAAGGCAGTAGAAAACTTGTTCTACCTGCTTTCCGGGCTGAGATGGGGAACGGCTGAATTTTGGAGTCGGCCGGTGACAAAATGTTCCAAAAACACCCCATGCACAACTCCACCGGGGAAGGTGCCAGACAGGAGTTCTGTTGGTAGTTTTTACATTGCTCTTGTAGGCATCTGAAAGGCACCAAAAAGGTTTTTCTACCTGCTTACTGGGCTGAGGTGGGGAGTCGCTGAATTTTGGACTAGTATGGTGACAAAAAGCTCCAAACACACCCCATGCACAACTCCACCGGGGAAGGTGCCAGACAAGAGTTCTGTTGGTAGTTTTTACATTGCTCCGGTAGGCATCAAAAAGATACAACAAAAGTTGTTCTACCTGCTTTCTGGGCTGAGATGGGGAACCGCTGAATTTTGGACTCGGCTGGTGACAAAATGTTCCAAACACACCCCATGCACAACTCCACTAGGGAAGGTGCCAGAAAGGAGTTCTGTTAGTAGTTTTTACATTGCTCCGGTAGGCACCTCAGAGGCACCACAAAAGTTGATCTACCTGCTTTCTGGGCTGAGATGGGGAACCGCTGAATTTTGGACTCGGCTGGTGACAAAATGTTTCAAACACACCCCATGCACAATTCCACTAGGGAAGGTGCCAGAAAATAGTTTTCTTGATAGTGTTTACATTGCTCTGGTAGGCAGCTGAAAGGCAGGAGAAAACTTGTTCTACCTGCTTTCCGGGCTGAGATGGGGAACAGCTGAATTTTGGACTCGGCCGGTGACAAAATGTTCCAAACACACCCCATGCACAACTCCACTAGGGAAAGTGCCAGAAATGAGTTCTGGTGATAGTTTTTACACTAACCTGGTAGGCACCTGAAAGACACCACAAAACTTGTTTGACCTGCTTTCTGGGCTGAGATGGGGAACCGCTGAGTTTTGGAGTCGGCCGGTGACAAAATGTTCCAAACACACCCCATGCACAACTCCACCGGGGAAGGTGCCAGAAAAGACTTCTTTTGGTAGTTTTTACATTGCTTTGGTAGGCAGCTGAGAGGCACCACAAAAGTTGTTCTACCTGCTTTCTGGGCTGAGATGGGGAACGGCTGAATTTTGGACTCGGCCGGTGACAAAATGTTCCAAACACACCCCATGCACAACTCCACCGGGGAAGGTGCCAGAAAGGAGTTCTGTTGATAATTTTTACACTACCTTGGTAGGCACCTGAAAGACATCGCAAAAGTTGTTCTACCTGCTTCCTGGGTGAGATGGGGAACAGCTGAATTTTGGAGTCGGCCGGTGACAAAATGTTCCAAACACACCCCATGCACAACTCCACCGGGGAAGGTGCCAGAAAAGACTTCTTTTGGTAGTTTTTACATTGCTTTGGTAGGCAGCTGAGAGGCACCACAAAAGTTGTTCTACCTGCTTTCTGGGCTGAGATGGGGAACGGCTGAATTTTGGACTCGGCCGGTGACTAAATATTCGAAACACACCCCATGCACAACTCCACCGGGGAAGGTGCCAGACAGGAGTTCTGTTGGTAGTTTTTACATTGCTCCTGTAGGCATCTGAAAGGCACCAAAAAGGTTTTTCTACCTGCTTATTGGGCTGAGGTGGGGAGTCGCTGAATTTTGGACTAGTATGGTGACAAAAAGCTCCAAACACACCCCATGCACAACTCCACCGGGGAAGGTGCCAGACAAGAGTTCTGTTGGTAGTTTTTACATTGCTTTGGTAGGCAGCTGAGAGGCACCACAAAAGTTGTTCTACCTGCTTTCTGGGCTGAGATGGGGAACTGCTGAATTTTGGAGTCGGCCGGTGACAAAATGTTCCAAACACACCCCATGCACAACTCCACCGGGGAAGGTGCCAGAAAGGAGTTCTGTTGATAATTTTTACACTACCTTGGTAGGCACCTGAAAGACACCGCAAAAGTTGTTCTACCTGCTTCCTGGGCTGAGATGGGGAACAGCTGAATTTTGGACTCGGCCGGTGACAAAATGTTCCAAACACACCCCATGCACAACTCCACTAGGGAAAGTGCCAGAAAGAAGTTCTGGTGATAGTTTTTACACTAACCTGGTAGGCACCTGAAAGACATCGCAAAAGTTGTTCTACCTGCTTCCTGGGCTGAGATGGGGAACAGCTGAATTTTGGAGTCGGCCGGTGACAAAATGTTCCAAACACACCCCATGCACAACTCCACCGGGGAAGGTGCCAGAAAAGAGTTCTTTTGGTAGTTTTTACATTGCTTTGGTAGGCAGCTGAGAGGCACCACAAAAGTTGTTCTACCTGCTTTCTGGGCTGAGATGGGGAACGGCTGAATTTTGGACTCGGCCGGTGACTAAATATTCGAAACACACCCCATTCACAACTCCACCGGGGAAGGTGCCAGACAGGAGTTCTGTTGGTAGTTTTTACATTGCTCCTGTAGGCATCTGAAAGGCACCAAAAAAGTTTTTCTACCTGCTTACTGGGCTGAGGTGGGGAGTCGCTGAATTTTGGACTAGTATGGTGACAAAAAGCTCCAAACACACCCCATGCACAACTCCACCGGGGAAGGTGCCAGACAAGAGTTCTGTTGGTAGTTTTTACATTGCTCTTGTAGGCATCTGAAAGGCACCAAAAAGGTTTTTCTACCTGCTTACTGGGCTGAGGTGGGGAGCCGCTGAATTTTGGACTAGTATGGTGACAAAAAGCTCCAAACACACCCCATGCACAACTCCACCGGGGAAGGTGCCAGACAAGAGTTCTGTTGGTAGTTTTTACATTGCTTTGGTAGGCAGCTGAGAGGCACCACAAAAGTTGTTCTACCTGCTTTCTGGGCTGAGATGGGGAACTGCTGAATTTTGGACTCGGCCGGTGACAAAATGTTCCAAACACACCCCATGCACAACTCCACCGGGGAAAGTGCCAGAAAGGAGTTCTGTTGATAGTTTTTACACTAACCTGGTAGGCACCTGAAAGACAGCACAAAACTTGTTCTACCTGCTTTCTGGGCTGAGATGGGGAACGGCTGAATTTTGGACTCGGCCGGTGACAAAATGTTCCAAACACACCCCATGCACAACTCCACCGGGGAAGGTGCCAGAAAGGAGTTCTGTTGATAATTTTTACACTACCTTGGTAGGCACCTGAAAGACACCGCAAAAGTTGTTCTACCTGCTTTCTGGGCTGAGATGGGGAACCGCTGAATTTTGGAGTCGGCCGGTGACAAAATGTTCCAAAAACACCCCATGCACAACTCCACCGGGGAAGGCGCCAGAAAGGAGTTCTGGTGATAGTTTTTACATTGCTCTTGTAGGCATCTGAAAGGCACCAAAAAAGTTTTTCTACCTGCTTACTGGGCTGAGGTGGGGAGTCGCTGAATTTTGGACTAGTATGGTGACAAAAAGCTCCAAACACACCCCATGCACAACTCCACCGGGGAAGGTGCCAGAAAGGAGTTTTCTTGATAGTGTTTACATTGCTCTGGTAGGCAGCTGAAAGGCAGGAGAAAACTTGTTCTACCTGCTTTCTGGGCTGAGATGGGGAACCGCTGAATTTTGGAGTCGGCAGGTGACAAAATGTTCCAAACACACCCCATGCACAACTCCACCGGGGAAGGTGCCAGACAAGAGTTCTGTTGGTAGTTTTTACATTGCTTTGGTAGGCAGCTGAAAGGCACCACAAAAGTTGTTCTTCCTGCTTTCTGGGCTGAGATGGGGAACTGCTGAATTTTGGACTCGGCCGGTGACTAAATATTCCAAACACACCCCATGCACAACTCCACCGGGGAAGGTGCCAGAAAAGAGTTCTGTTGGTAGTTTTTACATTGCTTTGGTAGGCAGCTGAAAGGCAGTAGAAAACTTGTTCTACCTGCTTTCCGAGCTGAGATGGGGAACGGCTGAATTTTGGACTCGGCCGGTGACAAAATGTTCCAAACACACCCCATGCACAACTCCACCGGGGAAGGTGCCAGAAAGGAGTTCCGTTGATAATTTTTACACTACCTTGTTAGGCACCTGAAAGAAATCGCAAAAGTTTTTCTACCTGCTTTCTGGGCTGAGATGGGGAACGGCTGAATTTTGGAGTCGGCCGGTGACAAAATGTTCCAAACACACCCCATGCACAACTCCACCGGGGAAGGTGCCAGAAAGGAGTTCCGTTGATAATTTTTACACTACCTTGGTAGGCACCTGAAAGACATCGCAAAAGTTGTTCTACCTGCTTCCTGGGCTGAGATGGGGAACAGCTGAATTTTGGAGTCGGCCGGTGACAAAATGTTCCAAACACACCCCATGCACAACTCCACCGGGGAAGGTGCCAGACAAGAGTTCTGTTGGTAGTTTTTACATTGCTCTTGTAGGCATCTGAAAGGCACCAAAAAGGTTTTTCTACCTGCTTATTGGGCTGAGGTGGGGAGTCGCTGAATTTTGGACTAGTATGGTGACAAAAAGCTCCAAACACACCCCATGCACAACTCCACCGGGGAAGGTGCCAGACAAGAGTTCTGTTGGTAGTTTTTACATTGTCCGGTAGGCATCAAAAAGACACCACAAAAGTTGTTCTACCTGCTTTCTGGGCTGAGATGGGGAACCGCTGAATTTTGGAGTCGGCCGGTGACAAAATGTTCCAAACACACCCCAAGCACAACTCCATCGGGAAAGGTGCCAGAAACGAGTTCTCCTGGTAGTTTTGACCTTGCTCCGGTACGCAGCTGAAAGGCACCACAAAAGTTGTTCTATCTGCATTCTGGGCTGAGATGGGGAACCGCTGAATTTTGGACTCGGCTGGTGACAAAATGTTCCAAACACACCCCATGCACAACTCCACTAGGGAAGGTGCCAGAAAGGAGTTTTCTTGATAGTGTTTACATTGCTCTGGTAGGCAGCTGAAAGGCAGTAGAAAACTTGTTCTACCTGCTTTCCGGGCTGAGATGGGGAACGGCTGAATTTTGGACTCGGCCGGTGACAAAATGTTCCAAAAACACCCCATGCACAACTCCACCGGGGAAGGTGCCAGAAAGGAGTTCTGTTGATAATTTTTACACTACCTTGGTAGGCACCTGAAAGACACCGCAAAAGTTGTTCTACCTGCTTTCTGGGCTGAGATGGGGAACCGCTGAATTTTGGAGTCGGCCGGTGACAAAATGTTCCAAAAACACCCCATGCACAACTCCACCGGGGAAGGCGCCAGAAAGGAGTTCTGGTGATAGTTTTTACATTGCTCTTGTAGGCATCTGAAAGGCACCAAAAAGGTTTTTCTACCTGCTTACTGGGCTGAGGTGGGGAGTCGCTGAATTTTGGACTAGTATGGTGACAAAAAGCTCCAAACACACCCCATGCACAACTCCACCGGGGAAGGTGCCAGACAAGAGTTCTGTTGGTAGTTTTTACATTGCTCTTGTAGGCATCTGAAAGGCACCAAAAAGGTTTTTCTACCTGCTTACTGGGCTGAGGTGGGGAGTCGCTGAATTTTGGACTAGTATGGTGACAAAAAGCTCCAAACACACCCCATGCACAACTCCACCGGGGAAGGTGCCAGACAAGAGTTCTGTTGGTAGTTTTTACATTGCTCCGGTAGGCATCAAAAAGATACAACAAAAGTTGTTCTACCTGCTTTCTGGGCTGAGATGGGGAACCGCTGAATTTTGGACTCGGCTGGTGACAAAATGTTCCAAACACACCCCATGCACAACTCCACTAGGGAAGGTGCCAGAAAGGAGTTCTGTTAGTAGTTTTTACATTGCTCCGGTAGGCACCTCAAAGGCACCACAAAAGTTGATCTACCTGCTTTCTGGGCTGAGATGGGGAACAGCTGAATTTTGGACTCGGCTGGTGACAAAATGTTCCAAACACACCCCATGCACAACTCCACTAGGGAAAGTGCCAGAAATGAGTTCTGGTGATAGTTTTTACACTAACCTGGTAGGCACCTGAAAGACACCACAAAACTTGTTTGACCTGCTTTCTGGGCTGAGATGGGGAACGGCTGAATTTTGGAGTCGGCCGGTGACAAAATGTTCCAAAAACACCCCATGCACAACTCCACCGGGGAAGGTGCCAGACAGGAGTTCTGTTGGTAGTTTTTACATTGCTCTTGTAGGCATCTGAAAGGCACCAAAAAGGTTTTTCTACCTGCTTACTGGGCTGAGGTGGGGAGTCGCTGAATTTTGGACTAGTATGGTGACAAAAAGCTCCAAACACACCCCATGCACAACTCCACCGGGGAAGGTGCCAGACAAGAGTTCTGTTGGTAGTTTTTACATTGCTTTGGTAGGCAGCTGAGAGGCACCACAAAAGTTGTTCTACCTGCTTTCTGGGCTGAGATGGGGAACTGCTGAATTTTGGACTCGGCCGGTGACAAAATGTTCCAAACACACCCCATGCACAACTCCACCGGGGAAAGTGCCAGAAAGGAGTTCTGTTGATAGTTTTTACACTAACCTGGTAGGCACCTGAAAGACAGCACAAAACTTGTTCTACCTGCTTTCTGGGCTGAGATGGGGAACGGCTGAATTTTGGACTCGGCCGGTGACAAAATGTTCCAAACACACCCCATGCACAACTCCACCGGGGAAGGTGCCAGAAAGGAGTTCTGTTGATAATTTTTACACTACCTTGGTAGGCACCTGAAAGACACCGCAAAAGTTGTTCTACCTGCTTTCTGGGCTGAGATGGGGAACCGCTGAATTTTGGAGTCGGCCGGTGACAAAATGTTCCAAAAACACCCCATGCACAACTCCACCGGGGAAGGCGCCAGAAAGGAGTTCTGGTGATAGTTTTTACATTGCTCTTGTAGGCATCTGAAAGGCACCAAAAAAGTTTTTCTACCTGCTTACTGGGCTGAGGTGGGGAGTCGCTGAATTTTGGACTAGTATGGTGACAAAAAGCTCCAAACACACCCCATGCACAACTCCACCGGGGAAGGTGCCAGAAAGGAGTTTTCTTGATAGTGTTTACATTGCTCTGGTAGGCAGCTGAAAGGCAGGAGAAAACTTGTTCTACCTGCTTTCTGGGCTGAGATGGGGAACCGCTGAATTTTGGAGTCGGCAGGTGACAAAATGTTCCAAACACACCCCATGCACAACTCCACCGGGGAAGGTGCCAGACAAGAGTTCTGTTGGTAGTTTTTACATTGCTTTGGTAGGCAGCTGAAAGGCACCACAAAAGTTGATCTACCTGCTTTCTGGGCTGAGATGGGGAACTGCTGAATTTTGGACTCGGCCGGTGACTAAATATTCCAAACACACCCCATGCACAACTCCACCGGGGAAGGTGCCAGAAAAGAGTTCTGTTGGTAGTTTTTACATTGTCCGGTAGGCATCAAAAAGACACCACAAAAGTTGTTCTACCTGCTTTCTGGGCTGAGATGGGGAACCGCTGAATATTGGACTCGGCCGGTGACAAAATGTTCCAAACACACCCCAAGCACAACTCCATCGGGAAAGGTGCCAGAAACGAGTTCTCCTGGTAGTTTTGACCTTGCTCCGGTACGCAGCTGAAAGGCACCACAAAAGTTGTTCTATCTGCATTCTGGGCTGAGATGGGGAACCGCTGAATTTTGGACTCGGCTGGTGACAAAATGTTCCAAACACACCCCATGCACAACTCCACTAGGGAAGGTGCCAGAAAGGAGTTTTCTTGATAGTGTTTACATTGCTCTGGTAGGCAGCTGAAAGGCAGTAGAAAACTTGTTCTACCTGCTTTCCGGGCTGAGATGGGGAACGGCTGAATTTTGGACTCGGCCGGTGACAAAATGTTCCAAAAACACCCCATGCACAACTCCACCGGGGAAGGTGCCAGAAAGGAGTTCTGTTGATAATTTTTACACTACCTTGGTAGGCACCTGAAAGACACCGCAAAAGTTGTTCTACCTGCTTTCTGGGCTGAGATGGGGAACCGCTGAATTTTGGAGTCGGCCGGTGACAAAATGTTCCAAAAACACCCCATGCACAACTCCACCGGGGAAGGCGCCAGAAAGGAGTTCTGGTGATAGTTTTTACATTGCTCTTGTAGGCATCTGAAAGGCACCAAAAAGGTTTTTCTACCTGCTTACTGGGCTGAGGTGGGGAGTCGCTGAATTTTGGACTAGTATGGTGACAAAAAGCTCCAAACACACCCCATGCACAACTCCACCGGGGAAGGTGCCAGACAAGAGTTCTGTTGGTAGTTTTTACATTGCTCTTGTAGGCATCTGAAAGGCACCAAAAAGGTTTTTCTACCTGCTTACTGGGCTGAGGTGGGGAGTCGCTGAATTTTGGACTAGTATGGTGACAAAAAGCTCCAAACACACCCCATGCACAACTCCACCGGGGAAGGTGCCAGACAAGAGTTCTGTTGGTAGTTTTTACATTGCTCCGGTAGGCATCAAAAAGATACAACAAAAGTTGTTCTACCTGCTTTCTGGGCTGAGATGGGGAACCGCTGAATTTTGGACTCGGCTGGTGACAAAATGTTCCAAACACACCCCATGCACAACTCCACTAGGGAAGGTGCCAGAAAGGAGTTCTGTTAGTAGTTTTTACATTGCTCCGGTAGGCACCTCAAAGGCACCACAAAAGTTGATCTACCTGCTTTCTGGGCTGAGATGGGGAACCGCTGAATTTTGGACTCGGCTGGTGACAAAATGTTTCAAACACACCCCATGCACAATTCCACTAGGGAAGGTGCCAGAAAATAGTTTTCTTGATAGTGTTTACATTGCTCTGGTAGGCAGCTGAAAGGCAGGAGAAAACTTGTTCTACCTGCTTTCCGGGCTGAGATGGGGAACAGCTGAATTTTGGACTCGGCCGGTGACAAAATGTTCCAAACACACCCCATGCACAACTCCACTAGGGAAAGTGCCAGAAATGAGTTCTGGTGATAGTTTTTACACTAACCTGGTAGGCACCTGAAAGACACCACAAAACTTGTTTGACCTGCTTTCTGGGCTGAGATGGGGAACCGCTGAGTTTTGGAGTCGGCCGGTGACAAAATGTTCCAAACACACCCCATGCACAACTCCACCGGGGAAGGTGCCAGACAAGAGTTCTGTTGGTAGTTTTTACATTGCTCCTGTAGGCATCTGAAAGGCACCAAAAAGGTTTTTCTACCTGCTTATTGGGCTGAGGTGGGGAGTCGCTGAATTTTGGACTAGTATGGTGACAAAAAGCTCCAAACACACCCCATGCACAACTCCACCGGGGAAGGTGCCAGACAAGAGTTCTGTTGGTAGTTTTTACATTGTCCGGTAGGCATCAAAAAGACAGCACAAAAGTTGTTCTACCTGCTTTCTGGGCTGAGATGGGGAACCGCTGAATATTGGACTCGGCCGGTGACAAAATGTTCCAAACACACCCCATGCACAACTCCATCGGGAAAGGTGCCAGAAACGAGTTCTCCTGGTAGTTTTGACCTTGCTCCGGTACGCAGCTGAAAGGCACCACAAAAGTTGTTCTATCTGCATTCTGGGCTGAGATGGGGAACCGCTGAATTTTGGACTCGGCTGGTGACAAAATGTTCCAAACACACCCCATGCACAACTCCACTAGGGAAGGTGCCAGAAAGGAGTTTTCTTGATAGTGTTTACATTGCTCTGGTAGGCAGCTGAAAGGCAGTAGAAAACTTGTTCTACCTGCTTTCCGGGCTGAGATGGGGAACGGCTGAATTTTGGAGTCGGCCGGTGACAAAATGTTCCAAAAACACCCCATGCACAACTCCACCGGGGAAGGTGCCAGACAGGAGTTCTGTTGGTAGTTTTTACATTGCTCTTGTAGGCATCTGAAAGGCACCAAAAAGGTTTTTCTACCTGCTTACTGGGCTGAGGTGGGGAGTCGCTGAATTTTGGACTAGTATGGTGACAAAAAGCTCCAAACACACCCCATGCACAACTCCACCGGGGAAGGTGCCAGACAAGAGTTCTGTTGGTAGTTTTTACATTGCTCCGGTAGGCATCAAAAAGATACAACAAAAGTTGTTCTACCTGCTTTCTGGGCTGAGATGGGGAACCGCTGAATTTTGGACTCGGCTGGTGACAAAATGTTCCAAACACACCCCATGCACAACTCCACTAGGGAAGGTGCCAGAAAGGAGTTCTGTTAGTAGTTTTTACATTGCTCCGGTAGGCACCTCAAAGGCACCACAAAAGTTGATCTACCTGCTTTCTGGGCTGAGATGGGGAACCGCTGAATTTTGGACTCGGCTGGTGACAAAATGTTTCAAACACACCCCATGCACAATTCCACTAGGGAAGGTGCCAGAAAGGAGTTTTCTTGATAGTGTTTACATTGCTCTGGTAGGCAGCTGAAAGGCAGGAGAAAACTTGTTCTACCTGCTTTCCGGGCTGAGATGGGGAACAGCTGAATTTTGGACTCGGCCGGTGACAAAATGTTCCAAACACACCCCATGCACAACTCCACTAGGGAAAGTGCCAGAAATGAGTTCTGGTGATAGTTTTTACACTAACCTGGTAGGCACCTGAAAGACACCACAAAACTTGTTTGACCTGCTTTCTGGGCTGAGATGGGGAACCGCTGAGTTTTGGAGTCGGCCGGTGACAAAATGTTCCAAACACACCCCATGCACAACTCCACCGGGGAAGGTGCCAGACAAGAGTTCTGTTGGTAGTTTTTACATTGCTCCTGTAGGCATCTGAAAGGCACCAAAAAGGTTTTTCTACCTGCTTATTGGGCTGAGGTGGGGAGTCGCTGAATTTTGGACTAGTATGGTGACAAAAAGCTCCAAACACACCCCATGCACAACTCCACCGGGGAAGGTGCCAGACAAGAGTTCTGTTGGTAGTTTTTACATTGTCCGGTAGGCATCAAAAAGACAGCACAAAAGTTGTTCTACCTGCTTTCTGGGCTGAGATGGGGAACCGCTGAATATTGGACTCGGCCGGTGACAAAATGTTCCAAACACACCCCATGCACAACTCCATCGGGAAAGGTGCCAGAAACGAGTTCTCCTGGTAGTTTTGACCTTGCTCCGGTACGCAGCTGAAAGGCACCACAAAAGTTGTTCTATCTGCATTCTGGGCTGAGATGGGGAACCGCTGAATTTTGGACTCGGCTGGTGACAAAATGTTCCAAACACACCCCATGCACAACTCCACTAGGGAAGGTGCCAGAAAGGAGTTTTCTTGATAGTGTTTACATTGCTCTGGTAGGCAGCTGAAAGGCAGTAGAAAACTTGTTCTACCTGCTTTCCGGGCTGAGATGGGGAACGGCTGAATTTTGGAGTCGGCCGGTGACAAAATGTTCCAAAAACACCCCATGCACAACTCCACCGGGGAAGGTGCCAGACAGGAGTTCTGTTGGTAGTTTTTACATTGCTCTTGTAGGCATCTGAAAGGCACCAAAAAGGTTTTTCTACCTGCTTACTGGGCTGAGGTGGGGAGTCGCTGAATTTTGGACTAGTATGGTGACAAAAAGCTCCAAACACACCCCATGCACAACTCCACCGGGGAAGGTGCCAGACAAGAGTTCTGTTGGTAGTTTTTACATTGCTCTTGTAGGCATCTGAAAGGCACCAAAAAGGTTTTTCTACCTGCTTACTGGGCTGAGGTGGGGAGCCGCTGAATTTTGGACTAGTATGGTGACAAAAAGCTCCAAACACACCCCATGCACAACTCCACCGGGGAAGGTGCCAGACAAGAGTTCTGTTGGTAGTTTTTACATTGCTTTGGTAGGCAGCTGAGAGGCACCACAAAAGTTGTTCTACCTGCTTTCTGGGCTGAGATGGGGAACTGCTGAATTTTGGACTCGGCCGGTGACAAAATGTTCCAAACACACCCCATGCACAACTCCACCGGGGAAAGTGCCAGAAAGGAGTTCTGTTGATAGTTTTTACACTAACCTGGTAGGCACCTGAAAGACAGCACAAAACTTGTTCTACCTGCTTTCTGGGCTGAGATGGGGAACGGCTGAATTTTGGACTCGGCCGGTGACAAAATGTTCCAAACACACCCCATGCACAACTCCACCGGGGAAGGTGCCAGAAAGGAGTTCTGTTGATAATTTTTACACTACCTTGGTAGGCACCTGAAAGACACCGCAAAAGTTGTTCTACCTGCTTTCTGGGCTGAGATGGGGAACCGCTGAATTTTGGAGTCGGCCGGTGACAAAATGTTCCAAAAACACCCCATGCACAACTCCACCGGGGAAGGCGCCAGAAAGGAGTTCTGGTGATAGTTTTTACATTGCTCTTGTAGGCATCTGAAAGGCACCAAAAAAGTTTTTCTACCTGCTTACTGGGCTGAGGTGGGGAGTCGCTGAATTTTGGACTAGTATGGTGACAAAAAGCTCCAAACACACCCCATGCACAACTCCACCGGGGAAGGTGCCAGAAAGGAGTTTTCTTGATAGTGTTTACATTGCTCTGGTAGGCATCTGAAAGGCAGGAGAAAACTTGTTCTACCTGCTTTCTGGGCTGAGATGGGGAACCGCTGAATTTTGGAGTCGGCAGGTGACAAAATGTTCCAAACACACCCCATGCACAACTCCACCGGGGAAGGTGCCAGACAAGAGTTCTGTTGGTAGTTTTTACATTGCTTTGGTAGGCAGCTGAAAGGCACCACAAAAGTTGATCTACCTGCTTTCTGGGCTGAGATGGGGAACTGCTGAATTTTGGACTCGGCCGGTGACTAAATATTCCAAACACACCCCATGCACAACTCCACCGGGGAAGGTGCCAGAAAAGAGTTCTGTTGGTAGTTTTTACATTGTCCGGTAGGCATCAAAAAGACACCACAAAAGTTGTTCTACCTGCTTTCTGGGCTGAGATGGGGAACCGCTGAATATTGGACTCGGCCGGTGACAAAATGTTCCAAACACACCCCAAGCACAACTCCATCGGGAAAGGTGCCAGAAACGAGTTCTCCTGGTAGTTTTGACCTTGCTCCGGTACGCAGCTGAAAGGCACCACAAAAGTTGTTCTATCTGCATTCTGGGCTGAGATGGGGAACCGCTGAATTTTGGACTCGGCTGGTGACAAAATGTTCCAAACACACCCCATGCACAACTCCACTAGGGAAGGTGCCAGAAAGGAGTTTTCTTGATAGTGTTTACATTGCTCTGGTAGGCAGCTGAAAGGCAGTAGAAAACTTGTTCTACCTGCTTTCCGGGCTGAGATGGGGAACGGCTGAATTTTGGACTCGGCCGGTGACAAAATGTTCCAAAAACACCCCATGCACAACTCCACCGGGGAAGGTGCCAGAAAGGAGTTCTGTTGATAATTTTTACACTACCTTGGTAGGCACCTGAAAGACACCGCAAAAGTTGTTCTACCTGCTTTCTGGGCTGAGATGGGGAACCGCTGAATTTTGGAGTCGGCCGGTGACAAAATGTTCCAAAAACACCCCATGCACAACTCCACCGGGGAAGGCGCCAGAAAGGAGTTCTGTTGATAATTTTTACACTACCTTGGTAGGCACCTGAAAGACACCGCAAAAGTTGTTCTACCTGCTTTCTGGGCTGAGATGGGGAACCGCTGAATTTTGGAGTCGGCCGGTGACAAAATGTTCCAAAAACACCCCATGCACAACTCCACCGGGGAAGGCGCCAGAAAGGAGTTCTGGTGATAGTTTTTACATTGCTCTTGTAGGCATCTGAAAGGCACCAAAAAGGTTTTTCTACCTGCTTACTGGGCTGAGGTGGGGAGTCGCTGAATTTTGGACTAGTATGGTGACAAAAAGCTCCAAACACACCCCATGCACAACTCCACCGGGGAAGGTGCCAGACAAGAGTTCTGTTGGTAGTTTTTACATTGCTCTTGTAGGCATCTGAAAGGCACCAAAAAGGTTTTTCTACCTGCTTACTGGGCTGAGGTGGGGAGTCGCTGAATTTTGGACTAGTATGGTGACAAAAAGCTCCAAACACACCCCATGCACAACTCCACCGGGGAAGGTGCCAGACAAGAGTTCTGTTGGTAGTTTTTACATTGCTCCGGTAGGCATCAAAAAGATACAACAAAAGTTGTTCTACCTGCTTTCTGGGCTGAGATGGGGAACCGCTGAATTTTGGACTCGGCTGGTGACAAAATGTTCCAAACACACCCCATGCACAACTCCACTAGGGAAGGTGCCAGAAAGGAGTTCTGTTAGTAGTTTTTACATTGCTCCGGTAGGCACCTCAAAGGCACCACAAAAGTTGATCTACCTGCTTTCTGGGCTGAGATGGGGAACCGCTGAATTTTGGACTCGGCTGGTGACAAAATGTTTCAAACACACCCCATGCACAATTCCACTAGGGAAGGTGCCAGAAAATAGTTTTCTTGATAGTGTTTACATTGCTCTGGTAGGCAGCTGAAAGGCAGGAGAAAACTTGTTCTACCTGCTTTCCGGGCTGAGATGGGGAACAGCTGAATTTTGGACTCGGCCGGTGACAAAATGTTCCAAACACACCCCATGCACAACTCCACTAGGGAAAGTGCCAGAAATGAGTTCTGGTGATAGTTTTTACACTAACCTGGTAGGCACCTGAAAGACACCACAAAACTTGTTTGACCTGCTTTCTGGGCTGAGATGGGGAACCGCTGAGTTTTGGAGTCGGCCGGTGACAAAATGTTCCAAACACACCCCATGCACAACTCCACCGGGGAAGGTGCCAGACAAGAGTTCTGTTGGTAGTTTTTACATTGCTCCTGTAGGCATCTGAAAGGCACCAAAAAGGTTTTTCTACCTGCTTATTGGGCTGAGGTGGGGAGTCGCTGAATTTTGGACTAGTATGGTGACAAAAAGCTCCAAACACACCCCATGCACAACTCCACCGGGGAAGGTGCCAGACAAGAGTTCTGTTGGTAGTTTTTACATTGCTCTTGTAGGCATCTGAAAGGCACCAAAAAGGTTTTTCTACCTGCTTACTGGGCTGAGGTGGGGAGCCGCTGAATTTTGGACTAGTATGGTGACAAAAAGCTCCAAACACACCCCATGCACAACTCCACCGGGGAAGGTGCCAGACAAGAGTTCTGTTGGTAGTTTTTACATTGCTTTGGTAGGCAGCTGAGAGGCACCACAAAAGTTGTTCTACCTGCTTTCTGGGCTGAGATGGGGAACTGCTGAATTTTGGACTCGGCCGGTGACAAAATGTTCCAAACACACCCCATGCACAACTCCACCGGGGAAAGTGCCAGAAAGGAGTTCTGTTGATAGTTTTTACACTAACCTGGTAGGCACCTGAAAGACAGCACAAAACTTGTTCTACCTGCTTTCTGGGCTGAGATGGGGAACGGCTGAATTTTGGACTCGGCCGGTGACAAAATGTTCCAAACACACCCCATGCACAACTCCACCGGGGAAGGTGCCAGAAAGGAGTTCTGTTGATAATTTTTACACTACCTTGGTAGGCACCTGAAAGACACCGCAAAAGTTGTTCTACCTGCTTTCTGGGCTGAGATGGGGAACCGCTGAATTTTGGAGTCGGCCGGTGACTAAATATTCCAAAAACACCCCATGCACAACTCCACCGGGGAAGGCGCCAGAAAGGAGTTCTGGTGATAGTTTTTACATTGCTCTTGTAGGCATCTGAAAGGCACCAAAAAAGTTTTTCTACCTGCTTACTGGGCTGAGGTGGGGAGTCGCTGAATTTTGGACTAGTATGGTGACAAAAAGCTCCAAACACACCCCATGCACAACTCCACCGGGGAAGGTGCCAGAAAGGAGTTTTCTTGATAGTGTTTACATTGCTCTGGTAGGCAGCTGAAAGGCAGGAGAAAACTTGTTCTACCTGCTTTCTGGGCTGAGATGGGGAACCGCTGAATTTTGGAGTCGGCAGGTGACAAAATGTTCCAAACACACCCCATGCACAACTCCACCGGGGAAGGTGCCAGACAAGAGTTCTGTTGGTAGTTTTTACATTGCTTTGGTAGGCAGCTGAAAGGCACCACAAAAGTTGATCTACCTGCTTTCTGGGCTGAGATGGGGAACTGCTGAATTTTGGACTCGGCCGGTGACTAAATATTCCAAACACACCCCATGCACAACTCCACCGGGGAAGGTGCCAGAAAAGAGTTCTGTTGGTAGTTTTTACATTGCTTTGGTAGGCAGCTGAAAGGCAGTAGAAAACTTGTTCTACCTGCTTTCCGAGCTGAGATGGGGAACGGCTGAATTTTGGACTCGGCCGGTGACAAAATGTTCCAAAAACACCCCATGCACAACTCCACCGGGGAAGGTGCCAGAAAGGAGTTCCGTTGATAATTTTTACACTACCTTGTTAGGCACCTGAAAGAAATCGCAAAAGTTTTTCTACCTGCTTTCTGGGCTGAGATGGGGAACGGCTGAATTTTGGAGTCGGCCGGTGACAAAATGTTCCAAACACACCCCATGCACAACTCCACCGGGGAAGGTGCCAGAAAGGAGTTCCGTTGATAATTTTTACACTACCTTGGTAGGCACCTGAAAGACATCGCAAAAGTTGTTCTACCTGCTTCCTGGGCTGAGATGGGGAACAGCTGAATTTTGGAGTCGGCCGGTGACAAAATGTTCCAAACACACCCCATGCAAAACTCCACCGGGGAAGGTGCCAGACAAGAGTTCTGTTGGTAGTTTTTACATTGCTCTTGTAGGCATCTGAAAGGCACCAAAAAGGTTTTTCTACCTGCTTATTGGGCTGAGGTGGGGAGTCGCTGAATTTTGGACTAGTATGGTGACAAAAAGCTCCAAACACACCCCATGCACAACTCCACCGGGGAAGGTGCCAGACAAGAGTTCTGTTGGTAGTTTTTACATTGTCCGGTAGGCATCAAAAAGACACCACAAAAGTTGTTCTACCTGCTTTCTGGGCTGAGATGGGGAACCGCTGAATATTGGACTCGGCCGGTGACAAAATGTTCCAAACACACCCCAAGCACAACTCCATCGGGAAAGGTGCCAGAAACGAGTTCTCCTGGTAGTTTTGACCTTGCTCCGGTACGCAGCTGAAAGGCACCACAAAAGTTGTTCTATCTGCATTCTGGGCTGAGATGGGGAACCGCTGAATTTTGGACTCGGCTGGTGACAAAATGTTCCAAACACACCCCATGCACAACTCCACTAGGGAAGGTGCCAGAAAGGAGTTTTCTTGATAGTGTTTACATTGCTCTGGTAGGCAGCTGAAAGGCAGTAGAAAACTTGTTCTACCTGCTTTCCGGGCTGAGATGGGGAACGGCTGAATTTTGGACTCGGCCGGTGACAAAATGTTCCAAAAACACCCCATGCACAACTCCACCGGGGAAGGTGCCAGAAAGGAGTTCTGTTGATAATTTTTACACTACCTTGGTAGGCACCTGAAAGACACCGCAAAAGTTGTTCTACCTGCTTTCTGGGCTGAGATGGGGAACCGCTGAATTTTGGAGTCGGCCGGTGACAAAATGTTCCAAAAACACCCCATGCACAACTCCACCGGGGAAGGCGCCAGAAAGGAGTTCTGGTGATAGTTTTTACATTGCTCTTGTAGGCATCTGAAAGGCACCAAAAAGGTTTTTCTACCTGCTTACTGGGCTGAGGTGGGGAGTCGCTGAATTTTGGACTAGTATGGTGACAAAAAGCTCCAAACACACCCCATGCACAACTCCACCGGGGAAGGTGCCAGACAAGAGTTCTGTTGGTAGTTTTTACATTGCTCTTGTAGGCATCTGAAAGGCACCAAAAAGGTTTTTCTACCTGCTTACTGGGCTGAGGTGGGGAGTCGCTGAATTTTGGACTAGTATGGTGACAAAAAGCTCCAAACACACCCCATGCACAACTCCACCAGGGAAGGTGCCAGACAAGAGTTCTGTTGGTAGTTTTTACATTGCTCCGGTAGGCATCAAAAAGATACAACAAAAGTTGTTCTACCTGCTTTCTGGGCTGAGATGGGGAACCGCTGAATTTTGGACTCGGCTGGTGACAAAATGTTCCAAACACACCCCATGCACAACTCCACTAGGGAAGGTGCCAGAAAGGAGTTCTGTTAGTAGTTTTTACATTGCTCCGGTAGGCACCTCAGAGGCACCACAAAAGTTGATCTACCTGCTTTCTGGGCTGAGATGGGGAACCGCTGAATTTTGGACTCGGCTGGTGACAAAATGTTTCAAACACACCCCATGCACAATTCCACTAGGGAAGGTGCCAGAAAATAGTTTTCTTGATAGTGTTTACATTGCTCTGGTAGGCAGCTGAAAGGCAGGAGAAAACTTGTTCTACCTGCTTTCCGGGCTGAGATGGGGAACAGCTGAATTTTGGACTCGGCCGGTGACAAAATGTTCCAAACACACCCCATGCACAACTCCACTAGGGAAAGTGCCAGAAATGAGTTCTGGTGATAGTTTTTACACTAACCTGGTAGGCACCTGAAAGACACCACAAAACTTGTTTGACCTGCTTTCTGGGCTGAGATGGGGAACCGCTGAGTTTTGGAGTCGGCCGGTGACAAAATGTTCCAAACACACCCCATGCACAACTCCACCGGGGAAGGTGCCAGACAGGAGTTCTGTTGGTAGTTTTTACATTGCTCCTGTAGGCATCTGAAAGGCACCAAAAAGGTTTTTCTACCTGCTTATTGGGCTGAGGTGGGGAGTCGCTGAATTTTGGACTAGTATGGTGACAAAAAGCTCCAAACACACCCCATGCACAACTCCACCGGGGAAGGTGCCAGACAAGAGTTCTGTTGGTAGTTTTTACATTGTCCGGTAGGCATCAAAAAGACAGCACAAAACTTGTTCTATCTGCTTCCTGGGCTGAGATGGGGATCGGCTGAATTTTGGACTCGGCCGGTGACAAAATGTTCCAAACACACCCCATGCACAACTCCATCGGGAAAGGTGCCAGAAACGAGTTCTCCTGGTAGTTTTGACCTTGCTCCGGTACGCAGCTGAAAGGCACCACAAAAGTTGTTCTATCTGCATTCTGGGCTGAGATGGGGAACCGCTGAATTTTGGACTCGGCTGGTGACAAAATGTTCCAAACACACCCCATGCACAACTCCACTAGGGAAGGTGCCAGAAAGGAGTTTTCTTGATAGTGTTTACATTGCTCTGGTAGGCAGCTGAAAGGCAGTAGAAAACTTGTTCTACCTGCTTTCCGGGCTGAGATGGGGAACGGCTGAATTTTGGAGTCGGCCGGTGACAAAATGTTCCAAAAACACCCCATGCACAACTCCACCGGGGAAGGTGCCAGACAGGAGTTCTGTTGGTAGTTTTTACATTGCTCTTGTAGGCATCTGAAAGGCACCAAAAAGGTTTTTCTACCTGCTTACTGGGCTGAGGTGGGGAGTCGCTGAATTTTGGACTAGTATGGTGACAAAAAGCTCCAAACACACCCCATGCACAACTCCACCGGGGAAGGTGCCAGACAAGAGTTATGTTGGTAGTTTTTACATTGCTCCGGTAGGCATCAAAAAGATACCACAAAAGTTGTTCTACCTGCTTTCTGGGCTGAGATGGGGAACCGCTGAATTTTGGACTCGGCTGGTGACAAAATGTTCCAAACACACCCCATGCACAACTCCACTAGGGAAGGTGCCAGAAAGGAGTTCTGTTAGTAGTTTTTACATTGCTCCGGTAGGCACCTCAAAGGCACCACAAAAGTTGATCTACCTGCTTTCTGGGCTGAGATGGGGAACCGCTGAATTTTGGACTCGGCTGGTGACAAAATGTTTCAAACACACCCCATGCACAATTCCACTAGGGAAGGTGCCAGAAAATAGTTTTCTTGATAGTGTTTACATTGCTCTGGTAGGCAGCTGAAAGGCAGGAGAAAACTTGTTCTACCTGCTTTCCGGGCTGAGATGGGGAACAGCTGAATTTTGGACTCGGCCGGTGACAAAATGTTCCAAACACACCCCATGCACAACTCCACTAGGGAAAGTGCCAGAAATGAGTTCTGGTGATAGTTTTTACACTAACCTGGTAGGCACCTGAAAGACACCACAAAACTTGTTTGACCTGCTTTCTGGGCTGAGATGGGGAACCGCTGAATTTTGGAGTCGGCCGGTGACAAAATGTTCCAAACACACCCCATGCACAACTCCACCGGGGAAGGTGCCAGAAAAGAGTTCTGTTGGTAGTTTTTACATTGTCCGGTAGGCATCAAAAAGACACCACAAAAGTTGTTCTACCTGCTTTCTGGGCTGAGATGGGGAACCGCTGAATATTGGACTCGGCCGGTGACAAAATGTTCCAAACACACCCCAAGCACAACTCCATCGGGAAAGGTGCCAGAAACGAGTTCTCCTGGTAGTTTTGACCTTGCTCCGGTACGCAGCTGAAAGGCACCACAAAAGTTGTTCTATCTGCATTCTGGGCTGAGATGGGGAACCGCTGAATTTTGGACTCGGCTGGTGACAAAATGTTCCAAACACACCCCATGCACAACTCTACTAGGGAAGGTGCCAGAAAGGAGTTTTCTTGATAGTGTTTACATTGCTCTGGTAGGCAGCTGAAAGGCAGTAGAAAACTTGTTCTACCTGCTTTCCGGGCTGAGATGGGGAACGGCTGAATTTTGGACTCGGCCGGTGACAAAATGTTCCAAAAACACCCCATGCACAACTCCACCGGGGAAGGTGCCAGAAAGGAGTTCTGTTGATAATTTTTACACTACCTTGGTAGGCACCTGAAAGACACCGCAAAAGTTGTTCTACCTGCTTTCTGGGCTGAGATGGGGAACCGCTGAATTTTGGAGTCGGCCGGTGACAAAATGTTCCAAAAACACCCCATGCACAACTCCACCGGGGAAGGCGCCAGAAAGGAGTTCTGGTGATAGTTTTTACATTGCTCTTGTAGGCATCTGAAAGGCACCAAAAAGGTTTTTCTACCTGCTTACTGGGCTGAGGTGGGGAGTCGCTGAATTTTGGACTAGTATGGTGACAAAAAGCTCCAAACACACCCCATGCACAACTCCACTAGGGAAGGTGCCAGAAAGGAGTTCTGTTAGTAGTTTTTACATTGCTCCGGTAGGCACCTCAAAGGCACCACAAAAGTTGATCTACCTGCTTTCTGGGCTGAGATGGGGAACCGCTGAATTTTGGACTCGGCTGGTGACAAAATGTTTCAAACACACCCCATGCACAACTCCACCGGGGAAGGTGCCAGAAAATAGTTTTCTTGATAGTGTTTACATTGCTCTGGTAGGCAGCTGAAAGGCAGGAGAAAACTTGTTCTACCTGCTTTCCGGGCTGAGATGGGGAACAGCTGAATTTTGGACTCGGCCGGTGACAAAATGTTCCAAACACACCCCATGCACAACTCCACTAGGGAAAGTGCCAGAAATGAGTTCTGGTGATAGTTTTTACACTAACCTGGTAGGCACCTGAAAGACACCACAAAACTTGTTTGACCTGCTTTCTGGGCTGAGATGGGGAACGGCTGAATTTTGGAGTCGGCCGGTGACAAAATGTTCCAAAAACACCCCATGCACAACTCCACCGGGGAAGGTGCCAGACAGGAGTTCTGTTGGTAGTTTTTACATTGCTCTTGTAGGCATCTGAAAGGCACCAAAAAGGTTTTTCTACCTGCTTACTGGGCTGAGGTGGGGAGTCGCTGAATTTTGGACTAGTATGGTGACAAAAAGCTCCAAACACACCCCATGCACAACTCCACCGGGGAAGGTGCCAGACAGGAGTTCTGTTGGTAGTTTTTACATTGCTCTTGTAGGCATCTGAAAGGCACCAAAAAGGTTTTTCTACCTGCTTACTGGGCTGAGGTGGGGAGCCGCTGAATTTTGGACTAGTATGGTGACAAAAAGCTCCAAACACACCCCATGCACAACTCCACCGGGGAAGGTGCCAGACAAGAGTTCTGTTGGTAGTTTTTACATTGCTTTGGTAGGCAGCTGAGAGGCACCACAAAAGTTGTTCTACCTGCTTTCTGGGCTGAGATGGGGAACTGCTGAATTTTGGACTCGGCCGGTGACAAAATGTTCCAAACACACCCCATGCACAACTCCACCGGGGAAAGTGCCAGAAAGGAGTTCTGTTGATAGTTTTTACACTAACCTGGTAGGCACCTGAAAGACAGCACAAAACTTGTTCTACCTGCTTTCTGGGCTGAGATGGGGAACGGCTGAATTTTGGACTCGGCCGGTGACAAAATGTTCCAAACACACCCCATGCACAACTCCACCGGGGAAGGTGCCAGAAAGGAGTTCTGTTGATAATTTTTACACTACCTTGGTAGGCACCTGAAAGACACCGCAAAAGTTGTTCTACCTGCTTTCTGGGCTGAGATGGGGAACCGCTGAATTTTGGAGTCGGCCGGTGACAAAATGTTCCAAAAACACCCCATGCACAACTCCACCGGGGAAGGCGCCAGAAAGGAGTTCTGGTGATAGTTTTTACATTGCTCTTGTAGGCATCTGAAAGGCACCAAAAAAGTTTTTCTACCTGCTTACTGGGCTGAGGTGGGGAGTCGCTGAATTTTGGACTAGTATGGTGACAAAAAGCTCCAAACACACCCCATGCACAACTCCACCGGGGAAGGTGCCAGAAAGGAGTTTTCTTGATAGTGTTTACATTGCTCTGGTAGGCAGCTGAAAGGCAGGAGAAAACTTGTTCTACCTGCTTTCTGGGCTGAGATGGGGAACCGCTGAATTTTGGAGTCGGCAGGTGACAAAATGTTCCAAACACACCCCATGCACAACTCCACCGGGGAAGGTGCCAGACAAGAGTTCTGTTGGTAGTTTTTACATTGCTTTGGTAGGCAGCTGAAAGGCACCACAAAAGTTGATCTACCTGCTTTCTGGGCTGAGATGGGGAACTGCTGAATTTTGGACTCGGCCGGTGACTAAATATTCCAAACACACCCCATGCACAACTCCACCGGGGAAGGTGCCAGAAAAGAGTTCTGTTGGTAGTTTTTACATTGTCCGGTAGGCATCAAAAAGACACCACAAAAGTTGTTCTACCTGCTTTCTGGGCTGAGATGGGGAACCGCTGAATATTGGACTCGGCCGGTGACAAAATGTTCCAAACACACCCCAAGCACAACTCCATCGGGAAAGGTGCCAGAAACGAGTTCTCCTGGTAGTTTTGACCTTGCTCCGGTACGCAGCTGAAAGGCACCACAAAAGTTGTTCTATCTGCATTCTGGGCTGAGATGGGGAACCGCTGAATTTTGGACTCGGCTGGTGACAAAATGTTCCAAACACACCCCATGCACAACTCCACTAGGGAAGGTGCCAGAAAGGAGTTTTCTTGATAGTGTTTACATTGCTCTGGTAGGCAGCTGAAAGGCAGTAGAAAACTTGTTCTACCTGCTTTCCGGGCTGAGATGGGGAACGGCTGAATTTTGGACTCGGCCGGTGACAAAATGTTCCAAAAACACCCCATGCACAACTCCACCGGGGAAGGTGCCAGAAAGGAGTTCTGTTGATAATTTTTACACTACCTTGGTAGGCACCTGAAAGACACCGCAAAAGTTGTTCTACCTGCTTTCTGGGCTGAGATGGGGAACCGCTGAATTTTGGAGTCGGCCGGTGACAAAATGTTCCAAAAACACCCCATGCACAACTCCACCGGGGAAGGCGCCAGAAAGGAGTTCTGGTGATAGTTTTTACATTGCTCTTGTAGGCATCTGAAAGGCACCAAAAAGGTTTTTCTACCTGCTTACTGGGCTGAGGTGGGGAACAGCTGAATTTTGGACTAGTATGGTGACAAAAAGCTCCAAACACACCCCATGCACAACTCCACCGGGGAAGGTGCCAGACAAGAGTTCTGTTGGTAGTTTTTACATTGCTCTTGTAGGCATCTGAAAGGCACCAAAAAGGTTTTTCTACCTGCTTACTGGGCTGAGGTGGGGAGTCGCTGAATTTTGGACTAGTATGGTGACAAAAAGCTCCAAACACACCCCATGCACAACTCCACCGGGGAAGGTGCCAGACAAGAGTTCTGTTGGTAGTTTTTACATTGCTCCGGTAGGCATCAAAAAGATACAACAAAAGTTGTTCTACCTGCTTTCTGGGCTGAGATGGGGAACCGCTGAATTTTGGACTCGGCTGGTGACAAAATGTTCCAAACACACCCCATGCACAACTCCACTAGGGAAGGTGCCAGAAAGGAGTTCTGTTAGTAGTTTTTACATTGCTCCGGTAGGCACCTCAAAGGCACCACAAAAGTTGATCTACCTGCTTTCTGGGCTGAGATGGGGAACCGCTGAATTTTGGACTCGGCTGGTGACAAAATGTTTCAAACACACCCCATGCACAATTCCACTAGGGAAGGTGCCAGAAAATAGTTTTCTTGATAGTGTTTACATTGCTCTGGTAGGCAGCTGAAAGGCAGGAGAAAACTTGTTCTACCTGCTTTCCGGGCTGAGATGGGGAACAGCTGAATTTTGGACTCGGCCGGTGACAAAATGTTCCAAACACACCCCATGCACAACTCCACTAGGGAAAGTGCCAGAAATGAGTTCTGGTGATAGTTTTTACACTAACCTGGTAGGCACCTGAAAGACACCACAAAACTTGTTTGACCTGCTTTCTGGGCTGAGATGGGGAACCGCTGAGTTTTGGAGTCGGCCGGTGACAAAATGTTCCAAACACACCCCATGCACAACTCCACCGGGGAAGGTGCCAGAAAAGAGTTCTGTTGGTAGTTTTTACATTGCTTTGGTAGGCAGCTGAAAGGCAGTAGAAAACTTGTTCTACCTGCTTTCCGAGCTGAGATGGGGAACGGCTGAATTTTGGACTCGGCCGGTGACAAAATGTTCCAAACACACCCCATGCACAACTCCACCGGGGAAGGTGCCAGAAAGGAGTTCCGTTGATAATTTTTACACTACCTTGTTAGGCACCTGAAAGAAATCGCAAAAGTTTTTCTACCTGCTTTCTGGGCTGAGATGGGGAACGGCTGAATTTTGGAGTCGGCCGGTGACAAAATGTTCCAAACACACCCCATGCACAACTCCACCGGGGAAGGTGCCAGAAAGGAGTTCTGTTGATAATTTTTACACTACCTTGGTAGGCACCTGAAAGACACCGCAAAAGTTGTTCTACCTGCTTTCTGGGCTGAGATGGGGAACCGCTGAATTTTGGAGTCGGCCGGTGACAAAATGTTCCAAAAACACCCCATGCACAACTCCACCGGGGAAGGCGCCAGAAAGGAGTTCTGGTGATAGTTTTTACATTGCTCTTGTAGGCATCTGAAAGGCACCAAAAAAGTTTTTCTACCTGCTTACTGGGCTGAGGTGGGGAGTCGCTGAATTTTGGACTAGTATGGTGACAAAAAGCTCCAAACACACCCCATGCACAACTCCACCGGGGAAGGTGCCAGAAAGGAGTTTTCTTGATAGTGTTTACATTGCTCTGGTAGGCAGCTGAAAGGCAGGAGAAAACTTGTTCTACCTGCTTTCTGGGCTGAGATGGGGAACCGCTGAATTTTGGAGTCGGCAGGTGACAAAATGTTCCAAACACACCCCATGCACAACTCCACCGGGGAAGGTGCCAGAAAAGAGTTCTGTTGGTAGTTTTTACATTGTCCGGTAGGCATCAAAAAGACACCACAAAAGTTGTTCTACCTGCTTTCTGGGCTGAGATGGGGAACCGCTGAATATTGGACTCGGCCGGTGACAAAATGTTCCAAACACACCCCAAGCACAACTCCATCGGGAAAGGTGCCAGAAACGAGTTCTCCTGGTAGTTTTGACCTTGCTCCGGTACGCAGCTGAAAGGCACCACAAAAGTTGTTCTATCTGCATTCTGGGCTGAGATGGGGAACCGCTGAATTTTGGACTCGGCTGGTGACAAAATGTTCCAAACACACCCCATGCACAACTCTACTAGGGAAGGTGCCAGAAAGGAGTTTTCTTGATAGTGTTTACATTGCTCTGGTAGGCAGCTGAAAGGCAGTAGAAAACTTGTTCTACCTGCTTTCCGGGCTGAGATGGGGAACGGCTGAATTTTGGACTCGGCCGGTGACAAAATGTTCCAAAAACACCCCATGCACAACTCCACCGGGGAAGGTGCCAGAAAGGAGTTCTGTTGATAATTTTTACACTACCTTGGTAGGCACCTGAAAGACACCGCAAAAGTTGTTCTACCTGCTTTCTGGGCTGAGATGGGGAACCGCTGAATTTTGGAGTCGGCCGGTGACAAAATGTTCCAAAAACACCCCATGCACAACTCCACCGGGGAAGGCGCCAGAAAGGAGTTCTGGTGATAGTTTTTACATTGCTCTTGTAGGCATCTGAAAGGCACCAAAAAGGTTTTTCTACCTGCTTACTGGGCTGAGGTGGGGAGTCGCTGAATTTTGGACTAGTATGGTGACAAAAAGCTCCAAACACACCCCATGCACAACTCCACCGGGGAAGGTGCCAGACAAGAGTTCTGTTGGTAGTTTTTACATTGCTCTTGTAGGCATCTGAAAGGCACCAAAAAGGTTTTTCTACCTGCTTACTGGGCTGAGGTGGGGAGTCGCTGAATTTTGGACTAGTATGGTGACAAAAAGCTCCAAACACACCCCATGCACAACTCCACCGGGGAAGGTGCCAGACAAGAGTTCTGTTGGTAGTTTTTACATTGCTCCGGTAGGCATCAAAAAGATACAACAAAAGTTGTTCTACCTGCTTTCTGGGCTGAGATGGGGAACCGCTGAATTTTGGACTCGGCTGGTGACAAAATGTTCCAAACACACCCCATGCACAACTCCACTAGGGAAGGTGCCAGAAAGGAGTTCTGTTAGTAGTTTTTACATTGCTCCGGTAGGCACCTCAAAGGCACCACAAAAGTTGATCTACCTGCTTTCTGGGCTGAGATGGGGAACCGCTGAATTTTGGACTCGGCTGGTGACAAAATGTTTCAAACACACCCCATGCACAATTCCACTAGGGAAGGTGCCAGAAAATAGTTTTCTTGATAGTGTTTACATTGCTCTGGTAGGCAGCTGAAAGGCAGGAGAAAACTTGTTCTACCTGCTTTCCGGGCTGAGATGGGGAACAGCTGAATTTTGGACTCGGCCGGTGACAAAATGTTCCAAACACACCCCATGCACAACTCCACTAGGGAAAGTGCCAGAAATGAGTTCTGGTGATAGTTTTTACACTAACCTGGTAGGCACCTGAAAGACACCACAAAACTTGTTTGACCTGCTTTCTGGGCTGAGATGGGGAACCGCTGAGTTTTGGAGTCGGCCGGTGACAAAATGTTCCAAACACACCCCATGCACAACTCCACCGGGGAAGGTGCCAGACAAGAGTTCTGTTGGTAGTTTTTACATTGCTCCTGTAGGCATCTGAAAGGCACCAAAAAGGTTTTTCTACCTGCTTATTGGGCTGAGGTGGGGAGTCGCTGAATTTTGGACTAGTATGGTGACAAAAAGCTCCAAACACACCCCATGCACAACTCCACCGGGGAAGGTGCCAGACAAGAGTTCTGTTGGTAGTTTTTACATTGTCCGGTAGGCATCAAAAAGACAGCACAAAAGTTGTTCTACCTGCTTTCTGGGCTGAGATGGGGAACCGCTGAATATTGGACTCGGCCGGTGACAAAATGTTCCAAACACACCCCATGCACAACTCCATCGGGAAAGGTGCCAGAAACGAGTTCTCCTGGTAGTTTTGACCTTGCTCCGGTACGCAGCTGAAAGGCACCACAAAAGTTGTTCTATCTGCATTCTGGGCTGAGATGGGGAACCGCTGAATTTTGGACTCGGCTGGTGACAAAATGTTCCAAACACACCCCATGCACAACTCCACTAGGGAAGGTGCCAGAAAGGAGTTTTCTTGATAGTGTTTACATTGCTCTGGTAGGCAGCTGAAAGGCAGTAGAAAACTTGTTCTACCTGCTTTCCGGGCTGAGATGGGGAACGGCTGAATTTTGGAGTCGGCCGGTGACAAAATGTTCCAAAAACACCCCATGCACAACTCCACCGGGGAAGGTGCCAGACAGGAGTTCTGTTGGTAGTTTTTACATTGCTCTTGTAGGCATCTGAAAGGCACCAAAAAGGTTTTTCTACCTGCTTACTGGGCTGAGGTGGGGAGTCGCTGAATTTTGGACTAGTATGGTGACAAAAAGCTCCAAACACACCCCATGCACAACTCCACCGGGGAAGGTGCCAGACAAGAGTTCTGTTGGTAGTTTTTACATTGCTCTTGTAGGCATCTGAAAGGCACCAAAAAGGTTTTTCTACCTGCTTACTGGGCTGAGGTGGGGAGTCGCTGAATTTTGGACTAGTATGGTGACAAAAAGCTCCAAACACACCCCATGCACAACTCCACCGGGGAAGGTGCCAGACAAGAGTTCTGTTGGTAGTTTTTACATTGCTCCGGTAGGCATCAAAAAGATACAACAAAAGTTGTTCTACCTGCTTTCTGGGCTGAGATGGGGAACCGCTGAATTTTGGACTCGGCTGGTGACAAAATGTTCCAAACACACCCCATGCACAACTCCACTAGGGAAGGTGCCAGAAAGGAGTTCTGTTAGTAGTTTTTACATTGCTCCGGTAGGCACCTCAAAGGCACCACAAAAGTTGTTCTACCTGCTTTCTGGGCTGAGATGGGGAACCGCTGAATTTTGGACTCGGCTGGTGACAAAATGTTTCAAACACACCCCATGCACAATTCCACTAGGGAAGGTGCCAGAAAATAGTTTTCTTGATAGTGTTTACATTGCTCTGGTAGGCAGCTGAAAGGCAGGAGAAAACTTGTTCTACCTGCTTTCCGGGCTGAGATGGGGAACAGCTGAATTTTGGACTCGGCCGGTGACAAAATGTTCCAAACACACCCCATGCACAACTCCACTAGGGAAAGTGCCAGAAATGAGTTCTGGTGATAGTTTTTACACTAACCTGGTAGGCACCTGAAAGACACCACAAAACTTGTTTGACCTGCTTTCTGGGCTGAGATGGGGAACCGCTGAGTTTTGGAGTCGGCCGGTGACAAAATGTTCCAAACACACCCCATGCACAACTCCACCGGGGAAGGTGCCAGAAAAGACTTCTTTTGGTAGTTTTTACATTGCTTTGGTAGGCAGCTGAGAGGCACCACAAAAGTTGTTCTACCTGCTTTCTGGGCTGAGATGGGGAACGGCTGAATTTTGGACTCGGCCGGTGACAAAATGTTCCAAACACACCCCATGCACAACTCCACCGGGGAAGGTGCCAGAAAGGAGTTCTGTTGATAATTTTTACACTACCTTGGTAGGCACCTGAAAGACATCGCAAAAGTTGTTCTACCTGCTTCCTGGGTGAGATGGGGAACAGCTGAATTTTGGAGTCGGCCGGTGACAAAATGTTCCAAACACACCCCATGCACAACTCCACCGGGGAAGGTGCCAGAAAAGACTTCTTTTGGTAGTTTTTACATTGCTTTGGTAGGCAGCTGAGAGGCACCACAAAAGTTGTTCTACCTGCTTTCTGGGCTGAGATGGGGAACCGCTGAATTTTGGACTCGGCCGGTGACTAAATATTCGAAACACACCCCATGCACAACTCCACCGGGGAAGGTGCCAGACAGGAGTTCTGTTGGTAGTTTTTACATTGCTCCTGTAGGCATCTGAAAGGCACCAAAAAGGTTTTTCTACCTGCTTATTGGGCTGAGGTGGGGAGTCGCTGAATTTTGGACTAGTATGGTGACAAAAAGCTCCAAACACACCCCATGCACAACTCCACCGGGGAAGGTGCCAGACAAGAGTTCTGTTGGTAGTTTTTACATTGCTTTGGTAGGCAGCTGAGAGGCACCACAAAAGTTGTTCTACCTGCTTTCTGGGCTGAGATGGGGAACTGCTGAATTTTGGACTCGGCCGGTGACAAAATGTTCCAAACACACCCCATGCACAACTCCACCGGGGAAGGTGCCAGAAAGGAGTTCTGTTGATAATTTTTACACTACCTTGGTAGGCACCTGAAAGACACCGCAAAAGTTGTTCTACCTGCTTCCTGGGCTGAGATGGGGAACAGCTGAATTTTGGACTCGGCCGGTGACAAAATGTTCCAAACACACCCCATGCACAACTCCACTAGGGAAAGTGCCAGAAAGAAGTTCTGGTGATAGTTTTTACACTAACCTGGTAGGCACCTGAAAGACATCGCAAAAGTTGTTCTACCTGCTTCCTGGGCTGAGATGGGGAACAGCTGAATTTTGGAGTCGGCCGGTGACAAAATGTTCCAAACACACCCCATGCACAACTCCACCGGGGAAGGTGCCAGAAAAGAGTTCTTTTGGTAGTTTTTACATTGCTTTGGTAGGCAGCTGAGAGGCACCACAAAAGTTGTTCTACCTGCTTTCTGGGCTGAGATGGGGAACGGCTGAATTTTGGACTCGGCCGGTGACTAAATATTCGAAACACACCCCATTCACAACTCCACCGGGGAAGGTGCCAGACAGGAGTTCTGTTGGTAGTTTTTACATTGCTCCTGTAGGCATCTGAAAGGCACCAAAAAAGTTTTTCTACCTGCTTACTGGGCTGAGGTGGGGAGTCGCTGAATTTTGGACTAGTATGGTGACAAAAAGCTCCAAACACACCCCATGCACAACTCCACCGGGGAAGGTGCCAGACAAGAGTTCTGTTGGTAGTTTTTACATTGCTCTTGTAGGCATCTGAAAGGCACCAAAAAGGTTTTTCTACCTGCTTACTGGGCTGAGGTGGGGAGCCGCTGAATTTTGGACTAGTATGGTGACAAAAAGCTCCAAACACACCCCATGCACAACTCCACCGGGGAAGGTGCCAGACAAGAGTTCTGTTGGTAGTTTTTACATTGCTTTGGTAGGCAGCTGAGAGGCACCACAAAAGTTGTTCTACCTGCTTTCTGGGCTGAGATGGGGAACTGCTGAATTTTGGACTCGGCCGGTGACAAAATGTTCCAAACACACCCCATGCACAACTCCACCGGGGAAAGTGCCAGAAAGGAGTTCTGTTGATAGTTTTTACACTAACCTGGTAGGCACCTGAAAGACAGCACAAAACTTGTTCTACCTGCTTTCTGGGCTGAGATGGGGAACGGCTGAATTTTGGACTCGGCCGGTGACAAAATGTTCCAAACACACCCCATGCACAACTCCACCGGGGAAGGTGCCAGAAAGGAGTTCTGTTGATAATTTTTACACTACCTTGGTAGGCACCTGAAAGACACCGCAAAAGTTGTTCTACCTGCTTTCTGGGCTGAGATGGGGAACCGCTGAATTTTGGAGTCGGCCGGTGACAAAATGTTCCAAAAACACCCCATGCACAACTCCACCGGGGAAGGCGCCAGAAAGGAGTTCTGGTGATAGTTTTTACATTGCTCTTGTAGGCATCTGAAAGGCACCAAAAAAGTTTTTCTACCTGCTTACTGGGCTGAGGTGGGGAGTCGCTGAATTTTGGACTAGTATGGTGACAAAAAGCTCCAAACACACCCCATGCACAACTCCACCGGGGAAGGTGCCAGAAAGGAGTTTTCTTGATAGTGTTTACATTGCTCTGGTAGGCAGCTGAAAGGCAGGAGAAAACTTGTTCTACCTGCTTTCTGGGCTGAGATGGGGAACCGCTGAATTTTGGAGTCGGCAGGTGACAAAATGTTCCAAACACACCCCATGCACAACTCCACCGGGGAAGGTGCCAGACAAGAGTTCTGTTGGTAGTTTTTACATTGCTTTGGTAGGCAGCTGAAAGGCACCACAAAAGTTGTTCTTCCTGCTTTCTGGGCTGAGATGGGGAACTGCTGAATTTTGGACTCGGCCGGTGACTAAATATTCCAAACACACCCCATGCACAACTCCACCGGGGAAGGTGCCAGAAAAGAGTTCTGTTGGTAGTTTTTACATTGCTTTGGTAGGCAGCTGAAAGGCAGTAGAAAACTTGTTCTACCTGCTTTCCGAGCTGAGATGGGGAACGGCTGAATTTTGGACTCGGCCGGTGACAAAATGTTCCAAACACACCCCATGCACAACTCCACCGGGGAAGGTGCCAGAAAGGAGTTCCGTTGATAATTTTTACACTACCTTGTTAGGCACCTGAAAGAAATCGCAAAAGTTTTTCTACCTGCTTTCTGGGCTGAGATGGGGAACGGCTGAATTTTGGAGTCGGCCGGTGACAAAATGTTCCAAACACACCCCATGCACAACTCCACCGGGGAAGGTGCCAGAAAGGAGTTCCGTTGATAATTTTTACACTACCTTGGTAGGCACCTGAAAGACATCGCAAAAGTTGTTCTACCTGCTTCCTGGGCTGAGATGGGGAACAGCTGAATTTTGGAGTCGGCCGGTGACAAAATGTTCCAAACACACCCCATGCAAAACTCCACCGGGGAAGGTGCCAGACAAGAGTTCTGTTGGTAGTTTTTACATTGCTCTTGTAGGCATCTGAAAGGCACCAAAAAGGTTTTTCTACCTGCTTATTGGGCTGAGGTGGGGAGTCGCTGAATTTTGGACTAGTATGGTGACAAAAAGCTCCAAACACACCCCATGCACAACTCCACCGGGGAAGGTGCCAGACAAGAGTTCTGTTGGTAGTTTTTACATTGTCCGGTAGGCATCAAAAAGACACCACAAAAGTTGTTCTACCTGCTTTCTGGGCTGAGATGGGGAACCGCTGAATATTGGACTCGGCCGGTGACAAAATGTTCCAAACACACCCCAAGCACAACTCCATCGGGAAAGGTGCCAGAAACGAGTTCTCCTGGTAGTTTTGACCTTGCTCCGGTACGCAGCTGAAAGGCACCACAAAAGTTGTTCTATCTGCATTCTGGGCTGAGATGGGGAACCGCTGAATTTTGGACTCGGCTGGTGACAAAATGTTCCAAACACACCCCATGCACAACTCCACTAGGGAAGGTGCCAGAAAGGAGTTTTCTTGATAGTGTTTACATTGCTCTGGTAGGCAGCTGAAAGGCAGTAGAAAACTTGTTCTACCTGCTTTCCGGGCTGAGATGGGGAACGGCTGAATTTTGGACTCGGCCGGTGACAAAATGTTCCAAAAACACCCCATGCACAACTCCACCGGGGAAGGTGCCAGAAAGGAGTTCTGTTGATAATTTTTACACTACCTTGGTAGGCACCTGAAAGACACCGCAAAAGTTGTTCTACCTGCTTTCTGGGCTGAGATGGGGAACCGCTGAATTTTGGACTCGGCTGGTGACAAAATGTTCCAAAAACACCCCATGCACAACTCCACCGGGGAAGGCGCCAGAAAGGAGTTCTGGTGATAGTTTTTACATTGCTCTTGTAGGCATCTGAAAGGCACCAAAAAGGTTTTTCTACCTGCTTACTGGGCTGAGGTGGGGAGTCGCTGAATTTTGGACTAGTATGGTGACAAAAAGCTCCAAACACACCCCATGCACAACTCCACCGGGGAAGGTGCCAGACAAGAGTTCTGTTGGTAGTTTTTACATTGCTCTTGTAGGCATCTGAAAGGCACCAAAAAGGTTTTTCTACCTGCTTACTGGGCTGAGGTGGGGAGTCGCTGAATTTTGGACTAGTATGGTGACAAAAAGCTCCAAACACACCCCATGCACAACTCCACCGGGGAAGGTGCCAGACAAGAGTTCTGTTGGTAGTTTTTACATTGCTCCGGTAGGCATCAAAAAGATACAACAAAAGTTGTTCTACCTGCTTTCTGGGCTGAGATGGGGAACCGCTGAATTTTGGACTCGGCTGGTGACAAAATGTTCCAAACACACCCCATGCACAACTCCACTAGGGAAGGTGCCAGAAAGGAGTTCTGTTAATAGTTTTTACATTGCTCCGGTAGGCACCTCAAAGGCACCACAAAAGTTGATCTACCTGCTTTCTGGGCTGAGATGGGGAACCGCTGAATTTTGGACTCGGCTGGTGACAAAATGTTTCAAACACACCCCATGCACAATTCCACTAGGGAAGGTGCCAGAAAATAGTTTTCTTGATAGTGTTTACATTGCTCTGGTAGGCAGCTGAAAGGCAGGAGAAAACTTGTTCTACCTGCTTTCCGGGCTGAGATGGGGAACGGCTGAATTTTGGACTCGGCCGGTGACAAAATGTTCCAAACACACCCCATGCACAACTCCACTAGGGAAAGTGCCAGAAATGAGTTCTGGTGATAGTTTTTACACTAACCTGGTAGGCACCTGAAAGACACCACAAAACTTGTTTGACCTGCTTTCTGGGCTGAGATGGGGAACGGCTGAATTTTGGAGTCGGCCGGTGACAAAATGTTCCAAACACACCCCATGCACAACTCCACCGGGGAAGGTGCCAGACAGGAGTTCTGTTGGTAGTTTTTACATTGCTCTTGTAGGCATCTGAAAGGCACCAAAAAGGTTTTTCTACCTGCTTACTGGGCTGAGGTGGGGAGTCGCTGAATTTTGGACTAGTATGGTGACAAAAAGCTCCAAACACACCCCATGCACAACTCCACCGGGGAAGGTGCCAGACAAGAGTTCTGTTGGTAGTTTTTACATTGCTCTTGTAGGCATCTGAAAGGCACCAAAAAGGTTTTTCTACCTGCTTACTGGGCTGAGGTGGGGAGCCGCTGAATTTTGGACTAGTATGGTGACAAAAAGCTCCAAACACACCCCATGCACAACTCCACCGGGGAAGGTGCCAGACAAGAGTTCTGTTGGTAGTTTTTACATTGCTTTGGTAGGCAGCTGAGAGGCACCACAAAAGTTGTTCTACCTGCTTTCTGGGCTGAGATGGGGAACTGCTGAATTTTGGACTCGGCCGGTGACAAAATGTTCCAAACACACCCCATGCACAACTCCACCGGGGAAAGTGCCAGAAAGGAGTTCTGTTGATAGTTTTTACACTAACCTGGTAGGCACCTGAAAGACAGCACAAAACTTGTTCTACCTGCTTTCTGGGCTGAGATGGGGAACGGCTGAATTTTGGACTCGGCCGGTGACAAAATGTTCCAAACACACCCCATGCACAACTCCACCGGGGAAGGTGCCAGAAAGGAGTTCTGTTGATAATTTTTACACTACCTTGGTAGGCACCTGAAAGACACCGCAAAAGTTGTTCTACCTGCTTTCTGGGCTGAGATGGGGAACCGCTGAATTTTGGAGTCGGCCGGTGACAAAATGTTCCAAAAACACCCCATGCACAACTCCACCGGGGAAGGCGCCAGAAAGGAGTTCTGGTGATAGTTTTTACATTGCTCTTGTAGGCATCTGAAAGGCACCAAAAAAGTTTTTCTACCTGCTTACTGGGCTGAGGTGGGGAGTCGCTGAATTTTGGACTAGTATGGTGACAAAAAGCTCCAAACACACCCCATGCACAACTCCACCGGGGAAGGTGCCAGAAAGGAGTTTTCTTGATAGTGTTTACATTGCTCTGGTAGGCAGCTGAAAGGCAGGAGAAAACTTGTTCTACCTGCTTTCTGGGCTGAGATGGGGAACCGCTGAATTTTGGAGTCGGCAGGTGACAAAATGTTCCAAACACACCCCATGCACAACTCCACCGGGGAAGGTGCCAGACAAGAGTTCTGTTGGTAGTTTTTACATTGCTTTGGTAGGCAGCTGAAAGGCACCACAAAAGTTGATCTACCTGCTTTCTGGGCTGAGATGGGGAACTGCTGAATTTTGGACTCGGCCGGTGACTAAATATTCCAAACACACCCCATGCACAACTCCACCGGGGAAGGTGCCAGAAAAGAGTTCTGTTGGTAGTTTTTACATTGTCCGGTAGGCATCAAAAAGACACCACAAAAGTTGTTCTACCTGCTTTCTGGGCTGAGATGGGGAACCGCTGAATATTGGACTCGGCCGGTGACAAAATGTTCCAAACACACCCCAAGCACAACTCCATCGGGAAAGGTGCCAGAAACGAGTTCTCCTGGTAGTTTTGACCTTGCTCCGGTACGCAGCTGAAAGGCACCACAAAAGTTGTTCTATCTGCATTCTGGGCTGAGATGGGGAACCGCTGAATTTTGGACTCGGCTGGTGACAAAATGTTCCAAACACACCCCATGCACAACTCCACTAGGGAAGGTGCCAGAAAGGAGTTTTCTTGATAGTGTTTACATTGCTCTGGTAGGCAGCTGAAAGGCAGTAGAAAACTTGTTCTACCTGCTTTCCGGGCTGAGATGGGGAACGGCTGAATTTTGGACTCGGCCGGTGACAAAATGTTCCAAAAACACCCCATGCACAACTCCACCGGGGAAGGTGCCAGAAAGGAGTTCTGTTGATAATTTTTACACTACCTTGGTAGGCACCTGAAAGACACCGCAAAAGTTGTTCTACCTGCTTTCTGGGCTGAGATGGGGAACCGCTGAATTTTGGAGTCGGCCGGTGACAAAATGTTCCAAAAACACCCCATGCACAACTCCACCGGGGAAGGCGCCAGAAAGGAGTTCTGGTGATAGTTTTTACATTGCTCTTGTAGGCATCTGAAAGGCACCAAAAAGGTTTTTCTACCTGCTTACTGGGCTGAGGTGGGGAGTCGCTGAATTTTGGACTAGTATGGTGACAAAAAGCTCCAAACACACCCCATGCACAACTCCACCGGGGAAGGTGCCAGACAAGAGTTCTGTTGGTAGTTTTTACATTGCTCTTGTAGGCATCTGAAAGGCACCAAAAAGGTTTTTCTACCTGCTTACTGGGCTGAGGTGGGGAGTCGCTGAATTTTGGACTAGTATGGTGACAAAAAGCTCCAAACACACCCCATGCACAACTCCACCGGGGAAGGTGCCAGACAAGAGTTCTGTTGGTAGTTTTTACATTGCTCCGGTAGGCATCAAAAAGATACAACAAAAGTTGTTCTACCTGCTTTCTGGGCTGAGATGGGGAACCGCTGAATTTTGGACTCGGCTGGTGACAAAATGTTCCAAACACACCCCATGCACAACTCCACTAGGGAAGGTGCCAGAAAGGAGTTCTGTTAGTAGTTTTTACATTGCTCCGGTAGGCACCTCAAAGGCACCACAAAAGTTGATCTACCTGCTTTCTGGGCTGAGATGGGGAACCGCTGAATTTTGGACTCGGCTGGTGACAAAATGTTTCAAACACACCCCATGCACAATTCCACTAGGGAAGGTGCCAGAAAATAGTTTTCTTGATAGTGTTTACATTGCTCTGGTAGGCAGCTGAAAGGCAGGAGAAAACTTGTTCTACCTGCTTTCCGGGCTGAGATGGGGAACAGCTGAATTTTGGACTCGGCCGGTGACAAAATGTTCCAAACACACCCCATGCACAACTCCACTAGGGAAAGTGCCAGAAATGAGTTCTGGTGATAGTTTTTACACTAACCTGGTAGGCACCTGAAAGACACCACAAAACTTGTTTGACCTGCTTTCTGGGCTGAGATGGGGAACCGCTGAGTTTTGGAGTCGGCCGGTGACAAAATGTTCCAAACACACCCCATGCACAACTCCACCGGGGAAGGTGCCAGACAAGAGTTCTGTTGGTAGTTTTTACATTGCTCCTGTAGGCATCTGAAAGGCACCAAAAAGGTTTTTCTACCTGCTTATTGGGCTGAGGTGGGGAGTCGCTGAATTTTGGACTAGTATGGTGACAAAAAGCTCCAAACACACCCCATGCACAACTCCACCGGGGAAGGTGCCAGACAAGAGTTCTGTTGGTAGTTTTTACATTGTCCGGTAGGCATCAAAAAGACAGCACAAAAGTTGTTCTACCTGCTTTCTGGGCTGAGATGGGGAACCGCTGAATTTTGGACTCGGCCGGTGACAAAATGTTCCAAACACACCCCATGCACAACTCCATCGGGAAAGGTGCCAGAAACGAGTTCTCCTGGTAGTTTTGACCTTGCTCCGGTACGCAGCTGAAAGGCACCACAAAAGTTGTTCTATCTGCATTCTGGGCTGAGATGGGGAACCGCTGAATTTTGGACTCGGCTGGTGACAAAATGTTCCAAACACACCCCATGCACAACTCCACTAGGGAAGGTGCCAGAAAGGAGTTTTCTTGATAGTGTTTACATTGCTCTGGTAGGCAGCTGAAAGGCAGTAGAAAACTTGTTCTACCTGCTTTCCGGGCTGAGATGGGGAACGGCTGAATTTTGGAGTCGGCCGGTGACAAAATGTTCCAAAAACACCCCATGCACAACTCCACCGGGGAAGGTGCCAGACAGGAGTTCTGTTGGTAGTTTTTACATTGCTCTTGTAGGCATCTGAAAGGCACCAAAAAGGTTTTTCTACCTGCTTACTGGGCTGAGGTGGGGAGTCGCTGAATTTTGGACTAGTATGGTGACAAAAAGCTCCAAACACACCCCATGCACAACTCCACCGGGGAAGGTGCCAGACAAGAGTTCTGTTGGTAGTTTTTACATTGCTCCGGTAGGCATCAAAAAGATACAACAAAAGTTGTTCTACCTGCTTTCTGGGCTGAGATGGGGAACCGCTGAATTTTGGACTCGGCTGGTGACAAAATGTTCCAAACACACCCCATGCACAACTCCACTAGGGAAGGTGCCAGAAAGGAGTTCTGTTAGTAGTTTTTACATTGCTCCGGTAGGCACCTCAAAGGCACCACAAAAGTTGATCTACCTGCTTTCTGGGCTGAGATGGGGAACCGCTGAATTTTGGACTCGGCTGGTGACAAAATGTTTCAAACACACCCCATGCACAATTCCACTAGGGAAGGTGCCAGAAAATAGTTTTCTTGATAGTGTTTACATTGCTCTGGTAGGCAGCTGAAAGGCAGGAGAAAACTTGTTCTACCTGCTTTCCGGGCTGAGATGGGGAACAGCTGAATTTTGGACTCGGCCGGTGACAAAATGTTCCAAACACACCCCATGCACAACTCCACTAGGGAAAGTGCCAGAAATGAGTTCTGGTGATAGTTTTTACACTAACCTGGTAGGCACCTGAAAGACACCACAAAACTTGTTTGACCTGCTTTCTGGGCTGAGATGGGGAACCGCTGAGTTTTGGAGTCGGCCGGTGACAAAATGTTCCAAACACACCCCATGCACAACTCCACCGGGGAAGGTGCCAGACAAGAGTTCTGTTGGTAGTTTTTACATTGCTCCTGTAGGCATCTGAAAGGCACCAAAAAGGTTTTTCTACCTGCTTATTGGGCTGAGGTGGGGAGTCGCTGAATTTTGGACTAGTATGGTGACAAAAAGCTCCAAACACACCCCATGCACAACTCCACCGGGGAAGGTGCCAGACAAGAGTTCTGTTGGTAGTTTTTACATTGTCCGGTAGGCATCAAAAAGACAGCACAAAAGTTGTTCTACCTGCTTTCTGGGCTGAGATGGGGAACCGCTGAATATTGGACTCGGCCGGTGACAAAATGTTCCAAACACACCCCATGCACAACTCCATCGGGAAAGGTGCCAGAAACGAGTTCTCCTGGTAGTTTTGACCTTGCTCCGGTACGCAGCTGAAAGGCACCACAAAAGTTGTTCTATCTGCATTCTGGGCTGAGATGGGGAACCGCTGAATTTTGGACTCGGCTGGTGACAAAATGTTCCAAACACACCCCATGCACAACTCCACTAGGGAAGGTGCCAGAAAGGAGTTTTCTTGATAGTGTTTACATTGCTCTGGTAGGCAGCTGAAAGGCAGTAGAAAACTTGTTCTACCTGCTTTCCGGGCTGAGATGGGGAACGGCTGAATTTTGGACTCGGCCGGTGACAAAATGTTCCAAAAACACCCCATGCACAACTCCACCGGGGAAGGTGCCAGACAGGAGTTCTGTTGGTAGTTTTTACATTGCTCTTGTAGGCATCTGAAAGGCACCAAAAAGGTTTTTCTACCTGCTTACTGGGCTGAGGTGGGGAGTCGCTGAATTTTGGACTAGTATGGTGACAAAAAGCTCCAAACACACCCCATGCACAACTCCACCGGGGAAGGTGCCAGACAAGAGTTCTGTTGGTAGTTTTTACATTGCTCTTGTAGGCATCTGAAAGGCACCAAAAAGGTTTTTCTACCTGCTTACTGGGCTGAGGTGGGGAGCCGCTGAATTTTGGACTAGTATGGTGACAAAAAGCTCCAAACACACCCCATGCACAACTCCACCGGGGAAGGTGCCAGACAAGAGTTCTGTTGGTAGTTTTTACATTGCTTTGGTAGGCAGCTGAGAGGCACCACAAAAGTTGTTCTACCTGCTTTCTGGGCTGAGATGGGGAACTGCTGAATTTTGGACTCGGCCGGTGACAAAATGTTCCAAACACACCCCATGCACAACTCCACCGGGGAAAGTGCCAGAAAGGAGTTCTGTTGATAGTTTTTACACTAACCTGGTAGGCACCTGAAAGACAGCACAAAACTTGTTCTACCTGCTTTCTGGGCTGAGATGGGGAACGGCTGAATTTTGGACTCGGCCGGTGACAAAATGTTCCAAACACACCCCATGCACAACTCCACCGGGGAAGGTGCCAGAAAGGAGTTCTGTTGATAATTTTTACACTACCTTGGTAGGCACCTGAAAGACACCGCAAAAGTTGTTCTACCTGCTTTCTGGGCTGAGATGGGGAACCGCTGAATTTTGGAGTCGGCCGGTGACAAAATGTTCCAAAAACACCCCATGCACAACTCCACCGGGGAAGGCGCCAGAAAGGAGTTCTGGTGATAGTTTTTACATTGCTCTTGTAGGCATCTGAAAGGCACCAAAAAAGTTTTTCTACCTGCTTACTGGGCTGAGGTGGGGAGTCGCTGAATTTTGGACTAGTATGGTGACAAAAAGCTCCAAACACACCCCATGCACAACTCCACCGGGGAAGGTGCCAGAAAGGAGTTTTCTTGATAGTGTTTACATTGCTCTGGTAGGCAGCTGAAAGGCAGGAGAAAACTTGTTCTACCTGCTTTCTGGGCTGAGATGGGGAACCGCTGAATTTTGGAGTCGGCAGGTGACAAAATGTTCCAAACACACCCCATGCACAACTCCACCGGGGAAGGTGCCAGACAAGAGTTCTGTTGGTAGTTTTTACATTGCTTTGGTAGGCAGCTGAAAGGCACCACAAAAGTTGATCTACCTGCTTTCTGGGCTGAGATGGGGAACTGCTGAATTTTGGACTCGGCCGGTGACTAAATATTCCAAACACACCCCATGCACAACTCCACCGGGGAAGGTGCCAGAAAAGAGTTCTGTTGGTAGTTTTTACATTGTCCGGTAGGCATCAAAAAGACACCACAAAAGTTGTTCTACCTGCTTTCTGGGCTGAGATGGGGAACCGCTGAATATTGGACTCGGCCGGTGACAAAATGTTCCAAACACACCCCAAGCACAACTCCATCGGGAAAGGTGCCAGAAACGAGTTCTCCTGGTAGTTTTGACCTTGCTCCGGTACGCAGCTGAAAGGCACCACAAAAGTTGTTCTATCTGCATTCTGGGCTGAGATGGGGAACCGCTGAATTTTGGACTCGGCTGGTGACAAAATGTTCCAAACACACCCCATGCACAACTCCACTAGGGAAGGTGCCAGAAAGGAGTTTTCTTGATAGTGTTTACATTGCTCTGGTAGGCAGCTGAAAGGCAGGAGAAAACTTGTTCTACCTGCTTTCTGGGCTGAGATGGGGAACCGCTGAATTTTGGAGTCGGCAGGTGACAAAATGTTCCAAACACACCCCATGCACAACTCCACCGGGGAAGGTGCCAGAAAGGAGTTCCGTTGATAATTTTTACACTACCTTGGTAGGCACCTGAAAGACATCGCAAAAGTTGTTCTACCTGCTTCCTGGGTGAGATGGGGAACAGCTGAATTTTGGAGTCGGCCGGTGACAAAATGTTCCAAACACACCCCATGCACAACTCCACCGGGGAAGGTGCCAGAAAAGACTTCTTTTGGTAGTTTTTACATTGCTTTGGTAGGCAGCTGAGAGGCACCACAAAAGTTGTTCTACCTGCTTTCTGGGCTGAGATGGGGAACGGCTGAATTTTGGACTCGGCCGGTGACTAAATATTCGAAACACACCCCATGCACAACTCCACCGGGGAAGGTGCCAGACAGGAGTTCTGTTGGTAGTTTTTACATTGCTCCTGTAGGCATCTGAAAGGCACCAAAAAGGTTTTTCTACCTGCTTATTGGGCTGAGGTGGGGAGTCGCTGAATTTTGGACTAGTATGGTGACAAAAAGCTCCAAACACACCCCATGCACAACTCCACCGGGGAAGGTGCCAGACAAGAGTTCTGTTGGTAGTTTTTACATTGCTTTGGTAGGCAGCTGAGAGGCACCACAAAAGTTGTTCTACCTGCTTTCTGGGCTGAGATGGGGAACTGCTGAATTTTGGACTCGGCCGGTGACAAAATGTTCCAAACACACCCCATGCACAACTCCACCGGGGAAGGTGCCAGAAAGGAGTTCTGTTGATAATTTTTACACTACCTTGGTAGGCACCTGAAAGACACCGCAAAAGTTGTTCTACCTGCTTCCTGGGCTGAGATGGGGAACAGCTGAATTTTGGACTCGGCCGGTGACAAAATGTTCCAAACACACCCCATGCACAACTCCACTAGGGAAAGTGCCAGAAAGAAGTTCTGGTGATAGTTTTTACACTAACCTGGTAGGCACCTGAAAGACATCGCAAAAGTTGTTCTACCTGCTTCCTGGGCTGAGATGGGGAACAGCTGAATTTTGGAGTCGGCCGGTGACAAAATGTTCCAAACACACCCCATGCACAACTCCACCGGGGAAGGTGCCAGAAAAGAGTTCTTTTGGTAGTTTTTACATTGCTTTGGTAGGCAGCTGAGAGGCACCACAAAAGTTGTTCTACCTGCTTTCTGGGCTGAGATGGGGAACGGCTGAATTTTGGACTCGGCCGGTGACTAAATATTCGAAACACACCCCATTCACAACTCCACCGGGGAAGGTGCCAGACAGGAGTTCTGTTGGTAGTTTTTACATTGCTCCTGTAGGCATCTGAAAGGCACCAAAAAAGTTTTTCTACCTGCTTACTGGGCTGAGGTGGGGAGTCGCTGAATTTTGGACTAGTATGGTGACAAAAAGCTCCAAACACACCCCATGCACAACTCCACCGGGGAAGGTGCCAGACAAGAGTTCTGTTGGTAGTTTTTACATTGCTCTTGTAGGCATCTGAAAGGCACCAAAAAGGTTTTTCTACCTGCTTACTGGGCTGAGGTGGGGAGCCGCTGAATTTTGGACTAGTATGGTGACAAAAAGCTCCAAACACACCCCATGCACAACTCCACCGGGGAAGGTGCCAGACAAGAGTTCTGTTGGTAGTTTTTACATTGCTTTGGTAGGCAGCTGAAAGGCACCACAAAAGTTGTTCTTCCTGCTTTCTGGGCTGAGATGGGGAACGGCTGAATTTTGGAGTCGGCCGGTGACAAAATGTTCCAAACACACCCCATGCACAACTCCACCGGGGAAGGTGCCAGAAAAGAGTTCTGTTGGTAGTTTTTACATTGCTTTGGTAGGCAGCTGAGAGGCACCACAAAAGTTGTTCTACCTGCTTTCTGGGCTGAGATGGGGAACGGCTGAATTTTGGAGTCGGCCGGTGACAAAATGTTCCAAACACACCCCATGCACAACTCCACCGGGGAAGGTGCCAGAAAGGAGTTCCGTTGATAATTTTTACACTACCTTGGTAGGCACCTGAAAGAAATGGCAAAAGTTGTTCTACCTGCTTTCTGGGCTGAGATGGGGAACGGCTGAATTTTGGACTCGGCCGGTGACAAAATGTTCCAAAAACACCCCATGCACAACTCCACCGGGGAAGGTGCCAGACAGGAGTTCTGTTGGTAGTTTTTACAGTACCTTGGTAGGCACATGAAAGACCCCACAAATGTTGTTCTACCTGCTTTCTGGGCTGAGATGGGGAACGGCTGAATTTTGGAGTCGGCCGGTGACTAAATATTCCAAACACACCCCATGCACAACTCCACCGGGGAAGGTGCCAGACAAGAGTTCTTTTGGTAGTTTTTACATTGCTCCGGTAGGCAGCTGAAAGGCACCACAAAAGTTGTTCTTCCTGCTTTCTGGGCTGAGATGGGGAACCGCTGAATTTTGGACTCGCCTGGTGACAAATTTTCCAAAAACACCCCATGCACAACTCCACCGGGGAAGGTGCCAGAAAGGAGTTCTGTTGATAGTTTTTACATTGCTCCGATACGCAGCTGAAAGGCACCACAAAAGTTGTTCTATCTGCATTCTGGGCTGAGATGGGGAACCGCTGAATTTTGGACTCGGCTGGTGACAAAATGTTCCAAACACACCCCATGCACAACTCCACCGGGGAAGGTGCCAGACAGGAGTTCTCGTGGTAGATTTTACATTGCTTTGGTAGGCAGCTGAAAGGCACCACAAAAGTTGTTCTTCCTGCTTTCTGGGCTGAGATGGGGAACTGCTGAATTTTGGACTCGGCCGGTGACTAAATATTCCAAACACACCCCATGCACAACTCCACCGGGGAAGGTGCCAGAAAAGAGTTCTGTTGGTAGTTTTTACATTGCTTTGGTAGGCATCTGAAAGGCACCGCAAAAGTTGTTCTTCCTGCTTTCTGGGCTGAGATGGGGAACTGCTGAATTTTGGACTCGGCCGGTGACTAAGTATTCCAAAAACACCCCATGCACAACTCCACCGGGGAAGGTGCCAGAAAGGAGTTCTGTTGATAATTTTTACACTACCTTGGTAGGCACCTGAAAGACACCGCAAAAGTTGTTCTACCTGCTTTCTGGGCTGAGATGGGGAACCGCTGAATTTTGGAGTCGGCCGGTGACAAAATGTTCCAAAAACACCCCATGCACAACTCCACCGGGGAAGGCGCCAGAAAGGAGTTCTGGTGATAGTTTTTACATTGCTCTTGTAGGCATCTGAAAGGCACCAAAAAAGTTTTTCTACCTGCTTACTGGGCTGAGGTGGGGAGTCGCTGAATTTTGGACTAGTATGGTGACAAAAAGCTCCAAACACACCCCATGCACAACTCCACCGGGGAAGGTGCCAGAAAGGAGTTTTCTTGATAGTGTTTACATTGCTCTGGTAGGCAGCTGAAAGGCAGGAGAAAACTTGTTCTACCTGCTTTCTGGGCTGAGATGGGGAACCGCTGAATTTTGGAGTCGGCAGGTGACAAAATGTTCCAAACACACCCCATGCACAACTCCACCGGGGAAGGTGCCAGACAAGAGTTCTGTTGGTAGTTTTTACATTGCTTTGGTAGGCAGCTGAAAGGCACCACAAAAGTTGATCTACCTGCTTTCTGGGCTGAGATGGGGAACTGCTGAATTTTGGACTCGGCCGGTGACTAAATATTCCAAACACACCCCATGCACAACTCCACCGGGGAAGGTGCCAGAAAAGAGTTCTGTTGGTAGTTTTTACATTGTCCGGTAGGCATCAAAAAGACACCACAAAAGTTGTTCTACCTGCTTTCTGGGCTGAGATGGGGAACCGCTGAATATTGGACTCGGCCGGTGACAAAATGTTCCAAACACACCCCAAGCACAACTCCATCGGGAAAGGTGCCAGAAACGAGTTCTCCTGGTAGTTTTGACCTTGCTCCGGTACGCAGCTGAAAGGCACCACAAAAGTTGTTCTATCTGCATTCTGGGCTGAGATGGGGAACCGCTGAATTTTGGACTCGGCTGGTGACAAAATGTTCCAAACACACCCCATGCACAACTCCACTAGGGAAGGTGCCAGAAAGGAGTTTTCTTGATAGTGTTTACATTGCTCTGGTAGGCAGCTGAAAGGCAGGAGAAAACTTGTTCTACCTGCTTTCTGGGCTGAGATGGGGAACCGCTGAATTTTGGAGTCGGCAGGTGACAAAATGTTCCAAACACACCCCATGCACAACTCCACCGGGGAAGGTGCCAGAAAGGAGTTCCGTTGATAATTTTTACACTACCTTGGTAGGCACCTGAAAGACATCGCAAAAGTTGTTCTACCTGCTTCCTGGGTGAGATGGGGAACAGCTGAATTTTGGAGTCGGCCGGTGACAAAATGTTCCAAACACACCCCATGCACAACTCCACCGGGGAAGGTGCCAGAAAAGACTTCTTTTGGTAGTTTTTACATTGCTTTGGTAGGCAGCTGAGAGGCACCACAAAAGTTGTTCTACCTGCTTTCTGGGCTGAGATGGGGAACGGCTGAATTTTGGACTCGGCCGGTGACTAAATATTCGAAACACACCCCATGCACAACTCCACCGGGGAAGGTGCCAGACAGGAGTTCTGTTGGTAGTTTTTACATTGCTCCTGTAGGCATCTGAAAGGCACCAAAAAGGTTTTTCTACCTGCTTATTGGGCTGAGGTGGGGAGTCGCTGAATTTTGGACTAGTATGGTGACAAAAAGCTCCAAACACACCCCATGCACAACTCCACCGGGGAAGGTGCCAGACAAGAGTTCTGTTGGTAGTTTTTACATTGCTTTGGTAGGCAGCTGAGAGGCACCACAAAAGTTGTTCTACCTGCTTTCTGGGCTGAGATGGGGAACTGCTGAATTTTGGACTCGGCCGGTGACTAAATGTTCCAAACACACCCCATGCACAACTCCACCGGGGAAGGTGCCAGAAAGGAGTTCTGTTGATAATTTTTACACTACCTTGGTAGGCACCTGAAAGACACCGCAAAAGTTGTTCTACCTGCTTCCTGGGCTGAGATGGGGAACAGCTGAATTTTGGACTCGGCCGGTGACAAAATGTTCCAAACACACCCCATGCACAACTCCACTAGGGAAAGTGCCAGAAAGAAGTTCTGGTGATAGTTTTTACACTAACCTGGTAGGCACCTGAAAGACATCGCAAAAGTTGTTCTACCTGCTTCCTGGGCTGAGATGGGGAACAGCTGAATTTTGGAGTCGGCCGGTGACAAAATGTTCCAAACACACCCCATGCACAACTCCACCGGGGAAGGTGCCAGAAAAGAGTTCTTTTGGTAGTTTTTACATTGCTTTGGTAGGCAGCTGAGAGGCACCACAAAAGTTGTTCTACCTGCTTTCTGGGCTGAGATGGGGAACGGCTGAATTTTGGACTCGGCCGGTGACTAAATATTCGAAACACACCCCATTCACAACTCCACCGGGGAAGGTGCCAGACAGGAGTTCTGTTGGTAGTTTTTACATTGCTCCTGTAGGCATCTGAAAGGCACCAAAAAAGTTTTTCTACCTGCTTACTGGGCTGAGGTGGGGAGTCGCTGAATTTTGGACTAGTATGGTGACAAAAAGCTCCAAACACACCCCATGCACAACTCCACCGGGGAAGGTGCCAGACAAGAGTTCTGTTGGTAGTTTTTACATTGCTCTTGTAGGCATCTGAAAGGCACCAAAAAGGTTTTTCTACCTGCTTACTGGGCTGAGGTGGGGAGCCGCTGAATTTTGGACTAGTATGGTGACAAAAAGCTCCAAACACACCCCATGCACAACTCCACCGGGGAAGGTGCCAGACAAGAGTTCTGTTGGTAGTTTTTACATTGCTTTGGTAGGCAGCTGAAAGGCACCACAAAAGTTGTTCTTCCTGCTTTCTGGGCTGAGATGGGGAACGGCTGAATTTTGGAGTCGGCCGGTGACAAAATGTTCCAAACACACCCCATGCACAACTCCACCGGGGAAGGTGCCAGAAAAGAGTTCTGTTGGTAGTTTTTACATTGCTTTGGTAGGCAGCTGAGAGGCACCACAAAAGTTGTTCTACCTGCTTTCTGGGCTGAGATGGGGAACGGCTGAATTTTGGAGTCGGCCGGTGACAAAATGTTCCAAACACACCCCATGCACAACTCCACCGGGGAAGGTGCCAGAAAGGAGTTCCGTTGATAATTTTTACACTACCTTGGTAGGCACCTGAAAGAAATGGCAAAAGTTGTTCTACCTGCTTTCTGGGCTGAGATGGGGAACGGCTGAATTTTGGACTCGGCCGGTGACAAAATGTTCCAAAAACACCCCATGCACAACTCCACCGGGGAAGGTGCCAGACAGGAGTTCTGTTGGTAGTTTTTACAGTACCTTGGTAGGCACATGAAAGACCCCACAAATGTTGTTCTACCTGCTTTCTGGGCTGAGATGGGGAACGGCTGAATTTTGGAGTCGGCCGGTGACTAAATATTCCAAACACACCCCATGCACAACTCCACCGGGGAAGGTGCCAGACAAGAGTTCTTTTGGTAGTTTTTACATTGCTCCGGTAGGCAGCTGAAAGGCACCACAAAAGTTGTTCTTCCTGCTTTCTGGGCTGAGATGGGGAACCGCTGAATTTTGGACTCGCCTGGTGACAAATTTTCCAAAAACACCCCATGCACAACTCCACCGGGGAAGGTGCCAGAAAGGAGTTCTGTTGATAGTTTTTACATTGCTCCGATACGCAGCTGAAAGGCACCACAAAAGTTGTTCTATCTGCATTCTGGGCTGAGATGGGGAACCGCTGAATTTTGGACTCGGCTGGTGACAAAATGTTCCAAACACACCCCATGCACAACTCCACCGGGGAAGGTGCCAGACAGGAGTTCTCGTGGTAGATTTTACATTGCTTTGGTAGGCAGCTGAAAGGCACCACAAAAGTTGTTCTTCCTGCTTTCTGGGCTGAGATGGGGAACTGCTGAATTTTGGACTCGGCCGGTGACTAAATATTCCAAACACACCCCATGCACAACTCCACCGGGGAAGGTGCCAGAAAAGAGTTCTGTTGGTAGTTTTTACATTGCTTTGGTAGGCATCTGAAAGGCACCGCAAAAGTTGTTCTTCCTGCTTTCTGGGCTGAGATGGGGAACTGCTGAATTTTGGACTCGGCCGGTGACTAAGTATTCCAAACACACCCCATGCACAACTCCATCGGGGAAGGTGCCAGAAAAGAGTTCTGTTGGTAGTTTTTACATTGCTTTGGTAGGCAGCTGAGAGGCACCACAAAAGTTGTTCTACCTGCTTTCTGGGCTGAGATGGGGAACTACTGAATTTTGGACTCGGCCGGTGACAAAATGTTCCAAACACACCCCATGCACAACTCCACCGGGGAAGGTGCCAGAAAGGAGTTCCGTTGATAATTTTTACACTACCTTGGTAGGCACCTGAAAGACACCGCAAAAGTTGTTCTACCTGCTTCCTGGGCTGAGATGGGGAACAGCTGAATTTTGGAGTCGGCCGGTGACAAAATGTTCCAAACACACCCCATGCACAACTCCACCGGGGAAGGTGCCAGACAGGAGTTCTGTTGGTAGTTTTTACATTGCTCTTGTAGGCATCTGAAAGGCACCAAAAAAGTTTTTCTACCTGCTTACTGGGCTGAGGTGGGGAGTCGCTGAATTTTGGACTAGTATGGTGACAAAAAGCTCCAAACACACCCCATGCACAACTCCACCGGGGAAGGTGCCAGACAAGAGTTCTGTTGGTAGTTTTTACATTGCTTTGGTAGGCAGCTGAGAGGCACCACAAAAGTTGTTCTACCTGCTTTCTGGGCTGAGATGGGGAACTGCTGAATTTTGGACTCGGCCGGTGACAAAATGTTCCAAACACACCCCATGCACAACTCCACTAGGGAAAGTGCCAGAAAGGAGTTCTGGTGATAGTTTTTACACTAACCTGGTAGGCACCTGAAAGACAGCACAAAACTTGTTCTACCTGCTTTCTGGGCTGAGATGGGGAACGGCTGAATTTTGGAGTCGGCCGGTGACAAAATGTTCCAAAAACACCCCATGCACAACTCCACCGGGGAAGGTGCCAGACAGGAGTTCTGTTGGTAGTTTTTACATTGCTCCTGTAGGCATCTGAAAGGCACCAAAAAGGTTTTTCTACCTGCTTACTGGGCTGAGGTGGGGAGTCGCTGAATTTTGGACTAGTATGGTGACAAAAAGCTCCAAACACACCCCATGCACAACTCCACCGGGGAAGGTGCCAGAAAGGAGTTTTCTTGATAGTGTTTACATTGCTCTGGTAGGCAGCTGAAAGGCAGGAGAAAACTTGTTCTACCTGCTTTCTGGGCTGAGATGGGGAACCGCTGAATTTTGGAGTCGGCAGGTGACAAAATGTTCCAAACACACCCCATGCACAACTCCACCGGGGAAGGTGCCAGAAAGGAGTTCCATTGATAATTTTTACACTACCTTGGTAGGCACCTGAAAGACATCGCAAAAGTTGTTGTACCTGCTTCCTGGGTGAGATGGGGAACAGCTGAATTTTGGAGTCGGCCGGTGACAAAATGTTCCAAACACACCCCATGCACAACTCCACCGGGGAAGGTGCCAGAAAAGACTTCTTTTGGTAGTTTTTACATTGCTTTGGTAGGCAGCTGAGAGGCACCACAAAAGTTGTTCTACCTGCTTTCTGGGCTGAGATGGGGAACGGCTGAATTTTGGACTCGGCCGGTGACTAAATATTCGAAACACACCCCATGCACAACTCCACCGGGGAAGGTGCCAGACAGGAGTTCTGTTGGTAGTTTTTACATTGCTCCTGTAGGCATCTGAAAGGCACCAAAAAGGTTTTTCTACCTGCTTATTGGGCTGAGGTGGGGAGTCGCTGAATTTTGGACTAGTATGGTGACAAAAAGCTCCAAACACACCCCATGCACAACTCCACCGGGGAAGGTGCCAGACAAGAGTTCTGTTGGTAGTTTTTACATTGCTTTGGTAGGCAGCTGAGAGGCACCACAAAAGTTGTTCTACCTGCTTTCTGGGCTGAGATGGGGAACTGCTGAATTTTGGAGTCGGCCGGTGACAAAATGTTCCAAACACACCCCATGCACAACTCCACCGGGGAAGGTGCCAGAAAGGAGTTCTGTTGATAATTTTTACACTACCTTGGTAGGCACCTGAAAGACACCGCAAAAGTTGTTCTACCTGCTTCCTGGGCTGAGATGGGGAACAGCTGAATTTTGGACTCGGCCGGTGACAAAATGTTCCAAACACACCCCATGCACAACTCCACTAGGGAAAGTGCCAGAAAGAAGTTCTGGTGATAGTTTTTACACTAACCTGGTAGGCACCTGAAAGACATCGCAAAAGTTGTTCTACCTGCTTCCTGGGCTGAGATGGGGAACAGCTGAATTTTGGAGTCGGCCGGTGACAAAATGTTCCAAACACACCCCATGCACAACTCCACCGGGGAAGGTGCCAGAAAAGAGTTCTTTTGGTAGTTTTTACATTGCTTTGGTAGGCAGCTGAGAGGCACCACAAAAGTTGTTCTACCTGCTTTCTGGGCTGAGATGGGGAACGGCTGAATTTTGGACTCGGCCGGTGACTAAATATTCGAAACACACCCCATTCACAACTCCACCGGGGAAGGTGCCAGACAGGAGTTCTGTTGGTAGTTTTTACATTGCTCCTGTAGGCATCTGAAAGGCACCAAAAAAGTTTTTCTACCTGCTTACTGGGCTGAGGTGGGGAGTCGCTGAATTTTGGACTAGTATGGTGACAAAAAGCTCCAAACACACCCCATGCACAACTCCACCGGGGAAGGTGCCAGACAAGAGTTCTGTTGGTAGTTTTTACATTGCTCTTGTAGGCATCTGAAAGGCACCAAAAAGGTTTTTCTACCTGCTTACTGGGCTGAGGTGGGGAGCCGCTGAATTTTGGACTAGTATGGTGACAAAAAGCTCCAAACACACCCCATGCACAACTCCACCGGGGAAGGTGCCAGACAAGAGTTCTGTTGGTAGTTTTTACATTGCTTTGGTAGGCAGCTGAGAGGCACCACAAAAGTTGTTCTACCTGCTTTCTGGGCTGAGATGGGGAACTGCTGAATTTTGGACTCGGCCGGTGACAAAATGTTCCAAACACACCCCATGCACAACTCCACCGGGGAAAGTGCCAGAAAGGAGTTCTGTTGATAGTTTTTACACTAACCTGGTAGGCACCTGAAAGACAGCACAAAACTTGTTCTACCTGCTTTCTGGGCTGAGATGGGGAACGGCTGAATTTTGGACTCGGCCGGTGACAAAATGTTCCAAACACACCCCATGCACAACTCCACCGGGGAAGGTGCCAGAAAGGAGTTCTGTTGATAATTTTTACACTACCTTGGTAGGCACCTGAAAGACACCGCAAAAGTTGTTCTACCTGCTTTCTGGGCTGAGATGGGGAACCGCTGAATTTTGGAGTCGGCCGGTGACAAAATGTTCCAAAAACACCCCATGCACAACTCCACCGGGGAAGGCGCCAGAAAGGAGTTCTGGTGATAGTTTTTACATTGCTCTTGTAGGCATCTGAAAGGCACCAAAAAAGTTTTTCTACCTGCTTACTGGGCTGAGGTGGGGAGTCGCTGAATTTTGGACTAGTATGGTGACAAAAAGCTCCAAACACACCCCATGCACAACTCCACCGGGGAAGGTGCCAGAAAGGAGTTTTCTTGATAGTGTTTACATTGCTCTGGTAGGCAGCTGAAAGGCAGGAGAAAACTTGTTCTACCTGCTTTCTGGGCTGAGATGGGGAACCGCTGAATTTTGGAGTCGGCAGGTGACAAAATGTTCCAAACACACCCCATGCACAACTCCACCGGGGAAGGTGCCAGACAAGAGTTCTGTTGGTAGTTTTTACATTGCTTTGGTAGGCAGCTGAAAGGCACCACAAAAGTTGTTCTTCCTGCTTTCTGGGCTGAGATGGGGAACTGCTGAATTTTGGACTCGGCCGGTGACTAAATATTCCAAACACACCCCATGCACAACTCCACCGGGGAAGGTGCCAGAAAAGAGTTCTGTTGGTAGTTTTTACATTGCTTTGGTAGGCAGCTGAAAGGCAGTAGAAAACTTGTTCTACCTGCTTTCCGAGCTGAGATGGGGAACGGCTGAATTTTGGACTCGGCCGGTGACAAAATGTTCCAAACACACCCCATGCACAACTCCACCGGGGAAGGTGCCAGAAAGGAGTTCCGTTGATAATTTTTACACTACCTTGTTAGGCACCTGAAAGAAATCGCAAAAGTTTTTCTACCTGCTTTCTGGGCTGAGATGGGGAACGGCTGAATTTTGGAGTCGGCCGGTGACAAAATGTTCCAAACACACCCCATGCACAACTCCACCGGGAAGGTGCCAGAAAGGAGTTCCGTTGATAATTTTTACACTACCTTGGTAGGCACCTGAAAGACATCGCAAAAGTTGTTCTACCTGCTTCCTGGGCTGAGATGGGGAACAGCTGAATTTTGGAGTCGGCCGGTGACAAAATGTTCCAAACACACCCCATGCACAACTCCACCGGGGAAGGTGCCAGACAAGAGTTCTTTTGGTAGTTTTTACATTGCTCCGGTAGGCAGCTGAAAGGCACCACAAAAGTTGTTCTTCCTGCTTTCTGGGCTGAGATGGGGAACCGCTGAATTTTGGACTCGCCTGGTGACAAATTTTCCAAAAACACCCCATGCACAACTCCACCGGGGAAGGTGCCAGAAAGGAGTTCTGTTGATAGTTTTTACATTGCTCCGATACGCAGCTGAAAGGCACCACAAAAGTTGTTCTATCTGCATTCTGGGCTGAGATGGGGAACCGCTGAATTTTGGACTCGGCTGGTGACAAAATGTTCCAAACACACCCCATGCACAACTCCACCGGGGAAGGTGCCAGACAGGAGTTCTCGTGGTAGATTTTACATTGCTTTGGTAGGCAGCTGAAAGGCACCACAAAAGTTGTTCTTCCTGCTTTCTGGGCTGAGATGGGGAACTGCTGAATTTTGGACTCGGCCGGTGACTAAATATTCCAAACACACCCCATGCACAACTCCACCGGGGAAGGTGCCAGAAAAGAGTTCTGTTGGTAGTTTTTACATTGCTTTGGTAGGCATCTGAAAGGCACCGCAAAAGTTGTTCTTCCTGCTTTCTGGGCTGAGATGGGGAACTGCTGAATTTTGGACTCGGCCGGTGACTAAGTATTCCAAACACACCCCATGCACAACTCCATCGGGGAAGGTGCCAGAAAAGAGTTCTGTTGGTAGTTTTTACATTGCTTTGGTAGGCAGCTGAGAGGCACCACAAAAGTTGTTCTACCTGCTTTCTGGGCTGAGATGGGGAACTACTGAATTTTGGACTCGGCCGGTGACAAAATGTTCCAAACACACCCCATGCACAACTCCACCGGGGAAGGTGCCAGAAAGGAGTTCCGTTGATAATTTTTACACTACCTTGGTAGGCACCTGAAAGACATCGCAAAAGTTGTTCTACCTGCTTCCTGGGCTGAGATGGGGAACAGCTGAATTTTGGAGTCGGCCGGTGACAAAATGTTCCAAACACACCCCATTCACAACTCCACCGGGGAAGGTGCCAGACAGGAGTTCTGTTGGTAGTTTTTACATTGCTCTTGTAGGCATCTGAAAGGCACCAAAAAAGTTTTTCTACCTGCTTACTGGGCTGAGGTGGGGAGTCGCTGAATTTTGGACTAGTATGGTGACAAAAAGCTCCAAACACACCCCATGCACAACTCCACCGGGGAAGGTGCCAGACAAGAGTTCTGTTGGTAGTTTTTACATTGCTTTGGTAGGCAGCTGAGAGGCACCACAAAAGTTGTTCTACCTGCTTTCTGGGCTGAGATGGGGAACTGCTGAATTTTGGACTCGGCCGGTGACAAAATGTTCCAAACACACCCCATGCACAACTCCACTAGGGAAAGTGCCAGAAAGGAGTTCTGGTGATAGTTTTTACACTAACCTGGTAGGCACCTGAAAGACAGCACAAAACTTGTTCTACCTGCTTTCTGGGCTGAGATGGGGAACGGCTGAATTTTGGAGTCGGCCGGTGACAAAATGTTCCAAAAACACCCCATGCACAACTCCACCGGGGAAGGTGCCAGACAGGAGTTCTGTTGGTAGTTTTTACATTGCTCTTGTAGGCATCTGAAAGGCACCAAAAAGGTTTTTCTACCTGCTTACTGGGCTGAGGTGGGGAGTCGCTGAATTTTGGACTAGTATGGTGACAAAAAGCTCCAAACACACCCCATGCACAACTCCACCGGGGAAGGTGCCAGAAAGGAGTTTTCTTGATAGTGTTTACATTGCTCTGGTAGGCAGCTGAAAGGCAGGAGAAAACTTGTTCTACCTGCTTTCTGGGCTGAGATGGGGAACCGCTGAATTTTGGAGTCGGCAGGTGACAAAATGTTCCAAACACACCCCATGCACAACTCCACCGGGGAAGGTGCCAGAAAGGAGTTCCGTTGATAATTTTTACACTACCTTGGTAGGCACCTGAAAGACATCGCAAAAGTTGTTCTACCTGCTTCCTGGGTGAGATGGGGAACAGCTGAATTTTGGAGTCGGCCGGTGACAAAATGTTCCAAACACACCCCATGCACAACTCCACCGGGGAAGGTGCCAGAAAAGACTTCTTTTGGTAGTTTTTACATTGCTTTGGTAGGCAGCTGAGAGGCACCACAAAAGTTGTTCTACCTGCTTTCTGGGCTGAGATGGGGAACGGCTGAATTTTGGACTCGGCCGGTGACTAAATATTCGAAACACACCCCATGCACAACTCCACCGGGGAAGGTGCCAGACAGGAGTTCTGTTGGTAGTTTTTACATTGCTCCTGTAGGCATCTGAAAGGCACCAAAAAGGTTTTTCTACCTGCTTATTGGGCTGAGGTGGGGAGTCGCTGAATTTTGGACTAGTATGGTGACAAAAAGCTCCAAACACACCCCATGCACAACTCCACCGGGGAAGGTGCCAGACAAGAGTTCTGTTGGTAGTTTTTACATTGCTTTGGTAGGCAGCTGAGAGGCACCACAAAAGTTGTTCTACCTGCTTTCTGGGCTGAGATGGGGAACTGCTGAATTTTGGACTCGGCCGGTGACAAAATGTTCCAAACACACCCCATGCACAACTCCACCGGGGAAGGTGCCAGAAAGGAGTTCTGTTGATAATTTTTACACTACCTTGGTAGGCACCTGAAAGACACCGCAAAAGTTGTTCTACCTGCTTCCTGGGCTGAGATGGGGAACAGCTGAATTTTGGACTCGGCCGGTGACAAAATGTTCCAAACACACCCCATGCACAACTCCACTAGGGAAAGTGCCAGAAAGAAGTTCTGGTGATAGTTTTTACACTAACCTGGTAGGCACCTGAAAGACATCGCAAAAGTTGTTCTACCTGCTTCCTGGGCTGAGATGGGGAACAGCTGAATTTTGGAGTCGGCCGGTGACAAAATGTTCCAAACACACCCCATGCACAACTCCACCGGGGAAGGTGCCAGAAAAGAGTTCTTTTGGTAGTTTTTACATTGCTTTGGTAGGCAGCTGAGAGGCACCACAAAAGTTGTTCTACCTGCTTTCTGGGCTGAGATGGGGAACGGCTGAATTTTGGACTCGGCCGGTGACTAAATATTCGAAACACACCCCATTCACAACTCCACCGGGGAAGGTGCCAGACAGGAGTTCTGTTGGTAGTTTTTACATTGCTCCTGTAGGCATCTGAAAGGCACCAAAAAAGTTTTTCTACCTGCTTACTGGGCTGAGGTGGGGAGTCGCTGAATTTTGGACTAGTATGGTGACAAAAAGCTCCAAACACACCCCATGCACAACTCCACCGGGGAAGGTGCCAGACAAGAGTTCTGTTGGTAGTTTTTACATTGCTCTTGTAGGCATCTGAAAGGCACCAAAAAGGTTTTTCTACCTGCTTACTGGGCTGAGGTGGGGAGCCGCTGAATTTTGGACTAGTATGGTGACAAAAAGCTCCAAACACACCCCATGCACAACTCCACCGGGGAAGGTGCCAGACAAGAGTTCTGTTGGTAGTTTTTACATTGCTTTGGTAGGCAGCTGAGAGGCACCACAAAAGTTGTTCTACCTGCTTTCTGGGCTGAGATGGGGAACTGCTGAATTTTGGACTCGGCCGGTGACAAAATGTTCCAAACACACCCCATGCACAACTCCACCGGGGAAAGTGCCAGAAAGGAGTTCTGTTGATAGTTTTTACACTAACCTGGTAGGCACCTGAAAGACAGCACAAAACTTGTTCTACCTGCTTTCTGGGCTGAGATGGGGAACGGCTGAATTTTTGACTCGGCCGGTGACAAAATGTTCCAAACACACCCCATGCACAACTCCACCGGGGAAGGCGCCAGAAAGGAGTTCTGGTGATAGTTTTTACATTGCTCTTGTAGGCATCTGAAAGGCACCAAAAAAGTTTTTTTACCTGCTTACTGGGCTGAGGTGGGGAGTCGCTGAATTTTGGACTAGTATGGTGACAAAAAGCTCCAAACACACCCCATGCACAACTCCACCGGGGAAGGTGCCAGAAAGGAGTTTTCTTGATAGTGTTTACATTGCTCTGGTAGGCAGCTGAAAGGCAGGAGAAAACTTGTTCTACCTGCTTTCTGGGCTGAGATGGGGAACCGCTGAATTTTGGAGTCGGCAGGTGACAAAATGTTCCAAACACACCCCATGCACAACTCCACCGGGGAAGGTGCCAGACAAGAGTTCTGTTGGTAGTTTTTACATTGCTTTGGTAGGCAGCTGAAAGGCACCACAAAAGTTGTTCTTCCTGCTTTCTGGGCTGAGATGGGGAACTGCTGAATTTTGGACTCGGCCGGTGACTAAATATTCCAAACACACCCCATGCACAACTCCACCGGGGAAGGTGCCAGAAAAGAGTTCTGTTGGTAGTTTTTACATTGCTTTGGTAGGCAGCTGAAAGGCAGTAGAAAACTTGTTCTACCTGCTTTCCGAGCTGAGATGGGGAACGGCTGAATTTTGGACTCGGCCGGTGACAAAATGTTCCAAACACACCCCATGCACAACTCCACCGGGGAAGGTGCCAGAAAGGAGTTCCGTTGATAATTTTTACACTACCTTGTTAGGCACCTGAAAGAAATCGCAAAAGTTTTTCTACCTGCTTTCTGGGCTGAGATGGGGAACGGCTGAATTTTGGAGTCGGCCGGTGACAAAATGTTCCAAACACACCCCATGCACAACTCCACCGGGGAAGGTGCCAGAAAGGAGTTCCGTTGATAATTTTTACACTACCTTGGTAGGCACCTGAAAGACATCGCAAAAGTTGTTCTACCTGCTTCCTGGGCTGAGATGGGGAACAGCTGAATTTTGGAGTCGGCCGGTGACAAAATGTTCCAAACACACCCCATGCAAAACTCCACCGGGGAAGGTGCCAGACAAGAGTTCTGTTGGTAGTTTTTACATTGCTCTTGTAGGCATCTGAAAGGCACCAAAAAGGTTTTTCTACCTGCTTATTGGGCTGAGGTGGGGAGTCGCTGAATTTTGGACTAGTATGGTGACAAAAAGCTCCAAACACACCCCATGCACAACTCCACCGGGGAAGGTGCCAGACAAGAGTTCTGTTGGTAGTTTTTACATTGTCCGGTAGGCATCAAAAAGACACCACAAAAGTTGTTCTACCTGCTTTCTGGGCTGAGATGGGGAACCGCTGAATATTGGACTCGGCCGGTGACAAAATGTTCCAAACACACCCCAAGCACAACTCCATCGGGAAAGGTGCCAGAAACGAGTTCTCCTGGTAGTTTTGACCTTGCTCCGGTACGCAGCTGAAAGGCACCACAAAAGTTGTTCTATCTGCATTCTGGGCTGAGATGGGGAACCGCTGAATTTTGGACTCGGCTGGTGACAAAATGTTCCAAACACACCCCATGCACAACTCCACTAGGGAAGGTGCCAGAAAGGAGTTTTCTTGATAGTGTTTACATTGCTCTGGTAGGCAGCTGAAAGGCAGTAGAAAACTTGTTCTACCTGCTTTCCGGGCTGAGATGGGGAACGGCTGAATTTTGGACTCGGCCGGTGACAAAATGTTCCAAAAACACCCCATGCACAACTCCACCGGGGAAGGTGCCAGAAAGGAGTTCTGTTGATAATTTTTACACTACCTTGGTAGGCACCTGAAAGACACCGCAAAAGTTGTTCTACCTGCTTTCTGGGCTGAGATGGGGAACCGCTGAATTTTGGAGTCGGCCGGTGACAAAATGTTCCAAAAACACCCCATGCACAACTCCACCGGGGAAGGCGCCAGAAAGGAGTTCTGGTGATAGTTTTTACATTGCTCTTGTAGGCATCTGAAAGGCACCAAAAAGGTTTTTCTACCTGCTTACTGGGCTGAGGTGGGGAGTCGCTGAATTTTGGACTAGTATGGTGACAAAAAGCTCCAAACACACCCCATGCACAACTCCACCGGGGAAGGTGCCAGACAAGAGTTCTGTTGGTAGTTTTTACATTGCTCTTGTAGGCATCTGAAAGGCACCAAAAAGGTTTTTCTACCTGCTTACTGGGCTGAGGTGGGGAGTCGCTGAATTTTGGACTAGTATGGTGACAAAAAGCTCCAAACACACCCCATGCACAACTCCACCGGGGAAGGTGCCAGACAAGAGTTCTGTTGGTAGTTTTTACATTGCTCCGGTAGGCATCAAAAAGATACAACAAAAGTTGTTCTACCTGCTTTCTGGGCTGAGATGGGGAACCGCTGAATTTTGGACTCGGCTGGTGACAAAATGTTCCAAACACACCCCATGCACAACTCCACTAGGGAAGGTGCCAGAAAGGAGTTCTGTTAGTAGTTTTTACATTGCTCCGGTAGGCACCTCAAAGGCACCACAAAAGTTGATCTACCTGCTTTCTGGGCTGAGATGGGGAACCGCTGAATTTTGGACTCGGCTGGTGACAAAATGTTTCAAACACACCCCATGCACAATTCCACTAGGGAAGGTGCCAGAAAATAGTTTTCTTGATAGTGTTTACATTGCTCTGGTAGGCAGCTGAAAGGCAGGAGAAAACTTGTTCTACCTGCTTTCCGGGCTGAGATGGGGAACAGCTGAATTTTGGACTCGGCCGGTGACAAAATGTTCCAAACACACCCCATGCACAACTCCACTAGGGAAAGTGCCAGAAATGAGTTCTGGTGATAGTTTTTACACTAACCTGGTAGGCACCTGAAAGACACCACAAAACTTGTTTGACCTGCTTTCTGGGCTGAGATGGGGAACGGCTGAATTTTGGAGTCGGCCGGTGACAAAATGTTCCAAAAACACCCCATGCACAACTCCACCGGGGAAGGTGCCAGACAGGAGTTCTGTTGGTAGTTTTTACATTGCTCTTGTAGGCATCTGAAAGGCACCAAAAAGGTTTTTCTACCTGCTTACTGGGCTGAGGTGGGGAGTCGCTGAATTTTGGACTAGTATGGTGACAAAAAGCTCCAAACACACCCCATGCACAACTCCACCGGGGAAGGTGCCAGACAAGAGTTCTGTTGGTAGTTTTTACATTGCTCTTGTAGGCATCTGAAAGGCACCAAAAAGGTTTTTCTACCTGCTTACTGGGCTGAGGTGGGGAGCCGCTGAATTTTGGACTAGTATGGTGACAAAAAGCTCCAAACACACCCCATGCACAACTCCACCGGGGAAGGTGCTAGACAAGAGTTCTGTTGGTAGTTTTTACATTGCTTTGGTAGGCAGCTGAGAGGCACCACAAAAGTTGTTCTACCTGCTTTCTGGGCTGAGATGGGGAACTGCTGAATTTTGGACTCGGCCGGTGACAAAATGTTCCAAACACACCCCATGCACAACTCCACCGGGGAAAGTGCCAGAAAGGAGTTCTGTTGATAGTTTTTACACTAACCTGGTAGGCACCTGAAAGACAGCACAAAACTTGTTCTACCTGCTTTCTGGGCTGAGATGGGGAACGGCTGAATTTTGGACTCGGCCGGTGACAAAATGTTCCAAACACACCCCATGCACAACTCCACCGGGGAAGGTGCCAGAAAGGAGTTCTGTTGATAATTTTTACACTACCTTGGTAGGCACCTGAAAGACACCGCAAAAGTTGTTCTACCTGCTTTCTGGGCTGAGATGGGGAACCGCTGAATTTTGGAGTCGGCCGGTGACAAAATGTTCCAAAAACACCCCATGCACAACTCCACCGGGGAAGGCGCCAGAAAGGAGTTCTGGTGATAGTTTTTACATTGCTCTTGTAGGCATCTGAAAGGCACCAAAAAAGTTTTTCTACCTGCTTACTGGGCTGAGGTGGGGAGTCGCTGAATTTTGGACTAGTATGGTGACAAAAAGCTCCAAACACACCCCATGCACAACTCCACCGGGGAAGGTGCCAGAAAGGAGTTTTCTTGATAGTGTTTACATTGCTCTGGTAGGCAGCTGAAAGGCAGGAGAAAACTTGTTCTACCTGCTTTCTGGGCTGAGATGGGGAACCGCTGAATTTTGGAGTCGGCAGGTGACAAAATGTTCCAAACACACCCCATGCACAACTCCACCGGGGAAGGTGCCAGACAAGAGTTCTGTTGGTAGTTTTTACATTGCTTTGGTAGGCAGCTGAAAGGCACCACAAAAGTTGTTCTTCCTGCTTTCTGGGCTGAGATGGGGAACTGCTGAATTTTGGACTCGGCCGGTGACTAAATATTCCAAACACACCCCATGCACAACTCCACCGGGGAAGGTGCCAGAAAAGAGTTCTGTTGGTAGTTTTTACATTGCTTTGGTAGGCAGCTGAAAGGCAGTAGAAAACTTGTTCTACCTGCTTTCCGAGCTGAGATGGGGAACGGCTGAATTTTGGACTCGGCCGGTGACAAAATGTTCCAAACACACCCCATGCACAACTCCACCGGGGAAGGTGCCAGAAAGGAGTTCCGTTGATAATTTTTACACTACCTTGTTAGGCACCTGAAAGAAATCGCAAAAGTTTTTCTACCTGCTTTCTGGGCTGAGATGGGGAACGGCTGAATTTTGGAGTCGGCCGGTGACAAAATGTTCCAAACACACCCCATGCACAACTCCACCGGGGAAGGTGCCAGAAAGGAGTTCCGTTGATAATTTTTACACTACCTTGGTAGGCACCTGAAAGACATCGCAAAAGTTGTTCTACCTGCTTCCTGGGCTGAGATGGGGAACAGCTGAATTTTGGAGTCGGCCGGTGACAAAATGTTCCAAACACACCCCATGCAAAACTCCACCGGGGAAGGTGCCAGACAAGAGTTCTGTTGGTAGTTTTTACATTGCTCTTGTAGGCATCTGAAAGGCACCAAAAAGGTTTTTCTACCTGCTTATTGGGCTGAGGTGGGGAGTCGCTGAATTTTGGACTAGTATGGTGACAAAAAGCTCCAAACACACCCCATGCACAACTCCACCGGGGAAGGTGCCAGACAAGAGTTCTGTTGGTAGTTTTTACATTGTCCGGTAGGCATCAAAAAGACACCACAAAAGTTGTTCTACCTGCTTTCTGGGCTGAGATGGGGAACCGCTGAATATTGGACTCGGCCGGTGACAAAATGTTCCAAACACACCCCAAGCACAACTCCATCGGGAAAGGTGCCAGAAACGAGTTCTCCTGGTAGTTTTGACCTTGCTCCGGTACGCAGCTGAAAGGCACCACAAAAGTTGTTCTATCTGCATTCTGGGCTGAGATGGGGAACCGCTGAATTTTGGACTCGGCTGGTG